>NC_092819.1:46512500-46812500 GCF_023375885.2 Dermacentor andersoni | reverse complement strand
GGCAAGTAAAAGTAAAAAAAAAAGGACATAAGGAAGGCTTATGCCCTGAGCGTCGTAGATTCTCAGGGCATAGAGCCGGCGTCTGCCGCAGTCCGTGCGCAAAACCCTGAGACTGCAGAAGAGACGGCGATCGCCCTAGCGACTACCACGTGCATGGACGCAGCTGTCGTCTTTCCCGCTTCTGAAGCAGCTGTCAGGAACTACTCTAAGGGTCGTGTGTCGACAGAAGCACTAAAGATATTGAAGTACCGCAGCACTCCGATCTCCTACACCTGCGTGACGTAGGTTCCTGGGCACGAGGGGCTGCAGGGGAACTCGAAGCGGCACACGCCGCGGTCCGAGGCCGCACCTGCGGGGCTAACACTTCCTATATACTTTCGAGATGCCCGGTCTGCGTCAGTGGGGGTAGAGACCTTACCCATCACCTACTCAGCGATCCTTCAACATCACAGGCTGGAACGCAGGTTGTACCCACCACCTCATCCACAGCTCAACAAAGAAGAAAGTACCACACTCAGAAGACTACAGACTTACACACCCAAGGAATACTCATGCACAGACTATACCCAACGCTACAAGGAGACCACTGCCCAATGTGTGGCGTACCGGACACCTTGGCATACCTGATCCTCGAGTGTCCATGGCATCTAGACACAGTCGCATCGGCTTCACCGAAAGATTGTAACGCCAGACAAGAAAGCGAAGACTTTATCGAAACACACAAACAATAAACGCACACTATGTTGAAGAGTCCAATGAAAAGTGAACTCGGACAAACAAGCACGAGCATACAGAAGCCACTCTGGAACGAGATCAGAGGTGGTGTCGACGCTACGCACTTGAGCAGCGGCTTCTCGTGAGATGGACCATGAGGGAAGTGGCTCAGCGTGCCTGTAGACCATGCGGCTCCTCCGTAACGAATATAGTCCCACTACCATAAACAAACCATGTGATATACTACTGATGACCTGTTTTAATGGGATGAACCAAATACCGTCAGACGCTGTAGGCATTCTTTGTCGTGATGTATTTTTCGGGCATATTGCAACGAACTATCGAAAGAGGGCTACCGCGCAACATTTGACCTTGGTAATTTCTGCGAGGGTTTATGCGCAACACAGACTCCGAGATTAGTGGCATCTGCACATGTATTTCGGAGGCCCCAACAATACTGAAACGGACAAAGACAACTTTGTGCGCCCTGCAAGGAAGTTGTTCTCCAAAATATGGCCGAATCTGCTGGTGTGGCGTTAGATAAGTTAGGAGCCGAAAAATTCGCTTAAGTCTGCTCATTTTCGCTGTTTCCTCGCCTTCTTAGTCATGGTGTCGTTCTGCAGGCGACTACATGAAGTTGTTTCTTTCTCTCTCACTCTCTCTCTCTCTCTCTCGCCTTCTATAGGCATCTTGGACTACTGCGTGCGCGTTACTTTTTTATCATTTTAAGCATTCGTAGCACCTTACAGCTCACGTTCCAAAGGCCGCATTCAAGAACAGGAATTTAGCAGCACCTTCTCCACCCGCTCCCCAGATAGCCCCGCCTATTTCTTCTATTTTCCTTTTTTTTACATCTTCGGCAGAGGTGCCAATCGGAAGCCCTAAACGTTCACTGCAAGCGACAGTCTGAGCAGATAAGTGCAAGTTGGCGAGCGAGACTTCCCTTCGAAGGCAGAGCCACGTCGCGAAGAGTTGGCAGGTGCTGAGGGGGTGTGATTCTCGCGTCCAGCTGCGCGCTTACGCCTGCAGGCCAATATCTCCAGTCGGGTACCTCGGCGCTTTCGCTTGTATCTATCCAGACCTTGCTCTTTCTCTGCTTTATCGAGGCCATATGTTCGCTAACCGTTCAAAGGCCACTCTCGCGCATCCAGCGCGCACATAGATATGGAAGTGTATGCATAACGTGTGCGGGGATCGTTAATGGAACGAGGGACCGGACTGAACGCTGATGTTTTTATTTTAAATTATTATTAGCATTCTTACAGTTACCCAGGCGGTGGAGCGTTGTTTATGGCATATGTGCTTGTCTTTGCCCTGGAAGTGACGAAGAGATTTATTTGAGCTCAAAGCGTGGGCAAACGTTTTTTCTAGCTTACTACAGGGGCCATGCACACGGGTGTTTTTGGCTTTGGCGTTGTGCCGCGATCCGATTACGAGGCACGCCGTAGTGGGGGACTGCGGACTAAATTTGACTGCCTGGGGCTCTTTGACGTGCGCGTAATGCACAGTATTCTTGCATTCCGTCCCCATCTGAATGCTGCCGCCGCCTCCGGGATCGCACCCACGACATCGTACTGAGCAACGTAGCAACATAAACAATATACGAAGATGTAAGCAGGGATCAGTGGTCAGACGCGCATAAGTGACACTCTGACTGAGATAAACAGGAAGCAGTGAAGATTTTTAGGTCATGTAATGCGTACAACATAATCAGATAAGCGAAACTCTAATGGATTTACACAGTTGACCAAGGAATTGGAAACGTGGTCCATGGCGACGGGTTGTAACATTTGCAAATGTGCCTCAATAAGGTGTCTTCGATTGACGCAAGAAAGCGTGAGTGAAAGAGTTTCGGAGGCCGTCGTTTTGCACTGGATATGTGTACGCTGAAGGTGACGATGGTGACTATGACAACACAGTAACACTTGTTGGAGAAACATGACAAAAGACAGTCCTAGGCGCGTGCATTGAGGTTTAAGCGCTGCCGTCAAGTCGTGACACATCGACGTTCTATCGAACACGCAGTAAATAATGCAAGATGCTCTCAGAGCGTGCCAAACCTACGATCTGATTATGAGGCACGTCGTAGTGAGGTGCTCCGGAAATTTGGATCACCTGGGGTTCTTTAAAGGCGCACGTTAAAGAACCCCAGGTGGTCTAAATTTCCGGAGTCCCTCACTACGGCGTGCCTCATAATCAGATCGTGGCTTTGGCACGTAAAATCCCATAAATTAATCAATTAAAGCTTGAATTGAAACAGGCAGACCACCTGCTGTCTTGAGGCTACTCACCTTTGCCTTGCTAAAGCTGTGCGTATTATTACGTTGTCATTAACCGTGCGTATTCGTTGCTTATCTTGAACATTTCTTTTTTCCGACATCCAGAACACACACTCTTTATCGCCTCCGTCGCGTCCACTCCAGACTGATGTGCGATAAGGTGCATTGCTCTACGTAAGCTGCACGCCGGGGCGCAGTCTCCGCCTAGAACCAACCTGTGGAACGCGTCGATGCATCAGGACTTTGGGTGTGTTACGCTTTGCATCTAGGTTCGCAACAGTGTACCTAACATGCGCGACAAAACGTAAGGTTTAGCACTTCAAACGTTACGCTTAGGTCACGCTAGGTGTGTGGTTCCGCCACAAAGCACATTTGCGCGTATAAGATTGTGTGATCACAGCCGCTTCCTGATCTCCCCCGTCCCCTTCCCCGCCTTTTTTTTTTCTTCTCCCGCTGAGTATTTGCTTTTGTCCGGTTCAGCGTAGACAGCGAAGCTTCTGCAGTTGACTAAATGATCTTGTTTTGATATGATAGTTCAGCATTTTTGTTTTTAGAAGCGCTAGCTGATTTTCTAATCTTTAAAGAATTTCTGCGCAACCTGTGGAACGTCGTCGCGCATGAGGCTGGAAAAGCTTGATAATCACCGACAAGTCAGAACAAGCCCACTGACGCTGTTTTGGTGTCCTAAAGCGATCCTGTTTCTCTGGCCATAATTCTCGGCCGATTTCACGAAGTAGCCTCACTGTTTGAGCGGACTTGCGAGCACCGACCTGTAAGAAATTATTCTGCACTTCAACTCAACTAGGAAGTAATTTCTTACTCCGGCACCATATCGACAGAATTTCTTTCAACGTACGACTCCGTTAGTTTGTACAAGCGAGCCACCACGCATCATTCGCCAGAGGAAACGTCGAAGTCGAATATGACCAGCGGAGACGAAGCGGAAACGAGACCCATGCGGACGCACGTTCGCGACTTCCAGTGCGGCCTCGGTTCGTGGCGTCCAAAGTGGCTGCAAACGTTCGCGTCGCCGAGGTGCCTGTTCTTCTTCCTCAACCTACTGGCGATGTGTCAGTCGGCCTACAAGGCTTACACCATGGGGTCCCTGTCGACGCTGGAGCGCCGGTTCAGCCTGTCCTCCAAGTCGATCGCCATCATCCTCGTCGCCGAAAGCATCAGTCCCATATTCTTCGACATTCCGCTGGGCTACGTCGCCAGCTGGATCAGCCGGCCGAAGCTTCTCTCGCTGGGCATGATGGTCGTCGGGTGCAGTTCCTTGGCCGTGGCCCTGCCTTACGTCATCTTCGGGCCGGCGACCCATCTGCTCGCCGACGAAGGCGAGCGCAGACAGCCGGCGGACTTTGCCAGCCTCGAGTTCTGCGGTGCTGCTGGAGGCGGCGGTGGGTTGACCGTGAGTCCCGACTGCACGACCCAGATAGCGGAGAGTTACCTGCCGTTCATAATTCTGTTCGTGGCGTCCTTTTTGAATGGATTCGGTCAGAGCGTCCTCCATGTAGCCGGGAGCAGCTACATCGACGACAGTGTCAAGAAAAAGAGTTCACCGTTGTATTTCGGTAAGTCCTGCGCCTGCTGGTTTGGATCGTTTACTTTGCGCGAAGGCTGTGCTGAAGATAATCGTGAGAAAAGCCTGACTTTGACTGCTGCTTGTACAGCTTCAATGCATGCGTCGATAAGACGTCAGCCGTGAGCACTGTCGTAGTATGTGTGAAGTTCTAGTCGGTCCGCTCCTCGTCGATAGCAAACATAGCTGTTATTATACTCACGTTGACGCTGTCGATGCAGTACGTAGTTTTAACTTTTTCTCTCTTAGTTGCTTGATTAATGTGTACAAGTCTGGGCACAGGCTTTGCACAAAACTTTTGTGACGCGGATGAACTCTCAGGCTCACTAGAGGCATGGCACTGTTTTCTCGTATGAAGCTCGCGATTACCGAAGTGTCAACCTGCAATCCAGCGCTTGGCAAAAGAGTACGCGTAATACAACGCCTTTGTCGGCAGTGTGGACTTATTTCCTTGGTTTCTAGTTTGTGCTGTTTCCGTCTGTCCGACTAATTGCTTCGATGTCCGGTCCTTTGGAACATCTATAGGTTATAGGGCTCTGAAAAGGATGTCATGTTTGATTTGTGCACGTCGTTAGAAAGGATAGGCTTGCCTATCTCCCAGCTATAAATCAAAAGAAAATAATAATAAGAAGAAAACATTACCACGGTAATCTCCATGACCAATAGTCGCATGTGGTCATGTGAAACCTCGTAGATTTTTATTAGGTGTGTGCCAATATTCGGAACTTCTAAAAAATTGAATAATCACTATTCATTAATACGAATCTATTTCGAATAGTTTTCGAATATTTTAAAACACCCACTATGCACAATTAAACATGAAATTTGAGCAAATGTACTGAAAAATTCATGACGGGTTGGCATAAAATAGGGCTATGCGGGGATAATTCGAGCTCTCCGAAGAACTGTGTATGCGGACAAACTGCTTATTTGCCCCGGATGCTACATTTTTTGTTTTTAACAAACAAGGCTTCATGACGTGCAATGTAATGATACAAACTTGCTAACATTTTTATGGATACTAGGATGTGAAGATTGTTTTGTATCAATTGTGCAAATGGCAGTTAGTTATTCGAAAAATATTAAAGAAATGTTCGATATTCGATCCGATTTGGTTCTGGCACCATTCGATTCGTATTCGATTCGGTCTCAAAAATTATTATTCTCACACACCTAGTTTTTATGTATGATGCCGTATGACAAATTATTCTGTAATACTGCTCAGGTGGAACCACTTAGCACAGTAGTTGGCTCATCGCTGCTGAGTCTTTTTCTTCTATAAAAAGGGGGGTGGTGCAACGTATAACAGGATGCATTACGCTTGATGGTGGATAGCATGTGCTGCAATACTTCTGCAAATTTTGTGGACCACCCGTACTGGAAACACTATCCTCTATCGTAGCTGAATTTTCCCGGTCCGTGGTGCGAGAGGTGTACCGAGGCACTAGGCTCTTTTCCCGATCTCTTTGATTAGCACCACCCAAACACTATCTGGACACACGAAGTAGACCTTATCTAATGTTGTCAACAACCTACCTGCGCTGTTTGGTCTTGTGCTGTTTTCTTTTCAGTGCAAAGGTCCACGGTAACATGTAAATGTACAACTTTATTCCAGTTGTCACGTAGCATTGACGATATTTGAGTGCTTATTTTCTGTAAGCCCCCGTGAGGGAAAAAGATACAGAAAACTCTATGTACCGAATCCACAGCTGTAGGAGTGACACTATCCCAGAAAAAGGCGGCTTTTGGGCTAGTGCACGTGCTTATTCTTCAGTGCTGTTGGGCAGTGCCTTTTGTTTCATATTTCTAACGTCTTCAAGTGAGAATATTAATATTTAACTGGACGATAATGATAAATTCACCGTAACGTTATGGCCGGACACTGCTACGTAGTCACGTAATGCTGCGATAGTGCGCAAAAGAGGCTTAGCGCATTAATTAAACGGTATTTTTTTGCGCATCGCCGAGTCTATATACATTTGCAGGTAAGTGTATAGAACACTCAATCAGACATTCGCTTGCTACATGACCGGTACTCACGATTTGTCGTTGGCCGTGGCAATGTGTCCGAGCTTTTGTTCTCCGCCTTTCAAGATGTGCTATATCTGACTCCCTTTGCACCAAAGCTATAAAGAAAAAAAATATCGACGCAGCATGTGCTCTCGAACGCTATCGGCGTTCGTATGTTTTGTCGTGGACGAACAAAGGGAATATCAGCCTTTCGTACTCCTCTTGTTCCTCTTTAGCTCGATATAGACGGGTGACTTTGTCCGGTTGAGTCAACCGACCGACCGGAAAAGTTTAGCGGTTGTTGCTCAGGTTCGACGTAAACGGGAATGGCCTTATCGAGCGGTTGCGGTCAGTGTGTATATTGGTGAGAGCAGAAAGCCACACGGAAGCGGCAAACATATAACACTAACACACGGTACAAGAACTTAACAGGGTCCTCTGTGCTGGCAAAACAACTGCAGTAGGTCCCGACAGGATTCACTATTCCATGCTTGTACACCTGTCCCAAGCATCCGTAGAGGCTCTCCTTGAATTTTTTAACAAGGTATTTGAATCTGGAAGCATGCCAAAGAGTTGGAAAAACGCAATAGTTGTGCCTTTTTTAAAAACAGGTAAATCCCCCACATCCCCAAGCAGCTTTCGACCCATTGCCCTGACAAGCTGTTTGGCGAAATCATACGAAAGTCTCGTAAATGTAAGATTAACTTTCACGCTTTATACACGGAACTCCATTGATTTTCACAAGTGCGGCTATAAAAAAGGGTGTTCATCGACAGACCACCTCGTCCGACTTGAACACGAAATACGTGAAACATTTTTACACAAACAGCACTGCCTGGCAGTGTTTTTCGACCTAGAAAAAGCGTACGACACCACGTGGAGATTTGGAATCTTACGTGACCTCGCCTCATTAGGAATCCGTGGCAAAATGCTAAACTGTCTGGCTGATTTTATGTCCAATAGAACATTCCAAATCCGTCTAGGCACTGTGCTCTCGCGGACATTTATCCAAGAAAACGGCGTGCCACAAGGTTGCGTGCTTAGCACAACACTCTTTATAGTAAAAATGAACTCTGTCAACAACGTCATTCCCACCTCTGTTATGCACTCCATATACGTCGATGATCTGCAAACAGCGTGCCGCGCCTCAAACTTACGAGCATGTGAAAGGCAGCTCCAGATAACAATAAATAAACTAATGGAGTGGGCTGAGAAAAATGGCTTCCGCTTCTCTACTCAGAAAACTGTTACAGTGCTTTTTTCGCAAAAACGAGGGTTGTATTTAGACCCGGATTTAAAAATGAATGATGTCGCGCTGCCGGTGAAACAAGAATATAAATTCTTGGGAGTAACCTTTGACAAAAAACTAAACTTCCTATCCCACATTAAAGCACTAAAGATTAAGGCAAATAAAGCATTGAATATCCTCAAAGTTTTATCTCATAAGCACTGGGGTTCCGACCGAACCTGTCTTTTACGTATTTACCGGTCTCTTGTGCGTAGCCTTTTAGACTACGGCTCCGTGGTTTATGGTTCAGCCAGAATATCCTACATCCAACGACTTGATCCGGTGCATAACCTTGGACTGCGACTGGCAAGTGGTGCCTACCGAACTTCACCTATTCCAAATTTATACGTCGAGTGTAATGAACCCTCCTTACAGCAGCGCAGAGCATTCCTCACATTTTCCTACGTACTCAAAATTCACTCATCACCCCAACACATATGCTACAACATCCTCACACAATGCAACACACGCTTACACTACACAAATAAACCGAACATGATTAGGCCACTTGTCCTGCGGTATGAGCAATACTGTCGCGATTATGACATTCCGCACGAAGTCCTCCAAGTTGCCAAGAAACCACAACGGTTGGCCCCGTGGTACGATTTCACACACTTATGTGAGTGGACGTTAACACATCTAAAGAAAGGAGACATCCCACACGAACACATTATACAAGAATTCCGTGCACTTCAGGACAAATATCAAAATAACATTCAATATTACACTGATGGCTCTAAAACAAAAGATCACGTGGGTGTGGGGGCCGTAGCGGAAAATTGGGAAACAAGTATTCGATTACCACAACACGCTTCTGTTTTCACGGCTGAAGTTTACGCTATCTGGGTTGTTGTTAAAAAGATTATAACTGATAAACACAAACATGCAGTCATATACACTGACTCTTTAAGCTCACTGAAGGCTCTACAGTTGAAATCTGAGTGTGAACCCCTGATAGGAGACATTTTAAACATGTTGGTGCTTAACGAATACGGGAGGTCAATTCGTTTCTGTTGGGTCCCAAGCCATGTTGGGATACCAGGTAACGAAGCAACTGATAGATGTGCATTGATGGCAGCGCACAAAGATATTACAAACACGAAACTCCCATATAATGATAGCATCCGTGCAATTAGAAAAGCCTTCACGGTAAAATGGCAATGCGAATGGGACCGTTGTGCCGACAACAAGCTACATCTCACGAAACCCATAGTTGGCGAGTGGAAGTCATGCTATCATCAGGAGCGGTTCATCGAAGTAGTTTTATGCCGACTGCGCATTGGGCACACACACCTCACGCACAATTACTTACTCACCAAAGAAGACACACCAACATGCGAGAAATGTCAACAGCCACTAACAGTTATGCACATATTACTCACATGTACGCAGACTGAAACACACAGACGAACACTTTTGCACAAATTATATCAACTACACATACATTTACACCCTGCTCTAATTTTAGGTGATGATCCGCTAGTCCCATTGAGTGACGTCCGTAAATTTCTACACGACACTGGATTTCTACATAAAATATAGATTAACAAAGCCTTTTCCTTCATAAACTTGATTTTAAAACACCTCGTGTTTGGCGCAGCATAACCTCAGCCGCTTTTGCGCCATTAAACCCCATTTAACTAACTAACGAACACTAATCTTAGCGAAGCAATGATGCTGCTGACTATTCTCGCACAGCCGACCGAAACGTGATACAGGGTTATTGGACTACATCGGTGGCATCGTGGTGTGTTTCAGCGCATGACGTATAAGGTCTTGAGATCTATCATATAAAGAAAATGTCCCCTGTCCGAAGTGTTCCACGCTTGCGTCTGCCTGGCCTGCCCGTCATCAATTTTGAACTGGCACAAAGCCGGACCGCGAAAAGCACACAGGGATGTGAAGTAGGAACTGGACTGACCCGGCGATATTGAGCGATGCATGGACAATGCGCTTCACTATTCGCTGTTGCAGTAACTGTATGAAACGGGCCTCCGTGCTTACATATGCGATTTCATTGCCACATTGTACCGCGTAGCAACCCTGGTGGATAAAAATTAAAAGAAAAGCAGGAACACAGTGTAGGATAGAGTGGGATGTAGGTATGACGGTAGAATCTGATGCACGCTCATCTGCTTTTACCTGACTACTTACGGGCAGCGACTCCAAATATCGTGGCAGAAAGTTATTTCGCTGCTATTGGAAGGCGCGTGAATGTCATAGCAAGCAATTTCTGTAAACACTGTTATGGTTCGTGCAATAGTCCATAAAAAAGCGTGTACGTGCGTGCGTGCGTCCACGGGCGTGTAAATATTACTCAGGGAGTTGAATATGGCTTGGCATACACTTTCGCTGTGATGTTTATATAAATTGATTAATGAGGTTTTCATGCTTATATGTTCAGTTGCAGCGACAGTTTGACCTTAGAGAAGTAGTTATTCGATTTCTGTAGGGACTTCTTGGGCTTCGAATTTCAATAACGCGAGAGCTGTACCGAGAAATAAACGGACAACTGAAAAAGAAAGAGAGAAGCCGCGGAAACTATGTCCCTTCATTGCCTAACAGCATCTACAACTTGGTCAGCAATCAGCTTCTCCTACGTCATTTGTATTGTCATCGCGAAGCGTAACTTTATTACTTACCTAATCGCTTTGGAATTGAGAAAAGACGGTATTGACCTACAAAGAGTAAGACTGATTATCATTTCGTTCGATCAGATCTCTCTTACTTCCATCGTTTGTCCGACGACACTGACTGCGATATCAGGTCAAATGTCTCCTGCGTCCAGTGCAAGCTTAGGCTACGAAAACTGCACTTGAGGAAACTATTTTCATACCGGTTACGCTGCTCGTTCGTGCGTGCAGCCATTAAATTACTGCTGCTGCACAGGAAACTACCGCGGCTGTTACCATGGGTTGCTTGCCATGGCTGTAAACGTTACGTAGAAAGTCGCGGCAAGGCAGTTTGTGTGAGAAGCGTAGATAGTTTCTTATCATTTTTATTATTGCTATGTGAAAAAGAGTAGCCGTTGCAATTAGGCCGTGACTAAATTTCCTTCCTTTATTTTCATTTTAATTAAACAAAATGTTATTATGCGTAGGGTGTCGACGAAATAAGTGTTATAATTGCTAGAATACTACAGGTTCGCGAAGCACTTTGGGACCGTTGCCTTTTCAGTGCATGATGAACATCACTTTTTTTTTTCTTTGGTTGTTTATGCAGGAGCAAGCTTCGCTCTCAGATCCATTGGACCTGCACTGGGCTTTCTTGGCGCCAGTCTGAGCCTCTCTTTTTATGAAGACCCTTTCCGTAAGTTTGTACGCCAACGCTACGCCGACATATTTTGTGTGCGCAATGTTTTGTTTCTGGTCTCACTTCAGAGAGAGAGAGAGAGAGGCTGCGAAATCTGAACTGACAAATGCAACCGAGGCCGGGATAATGCAATGATTTTATTCCGATGCTATATCTCTTCGCGCTTTGTCAGTGGTCAGAGCAGCGCTTCGCCCCCCCCCCCCCCCGCCCCTCATCAGCGGGATCAGCCGGCCGTCAACAGTGGGGGATATGAAAGAAATAGAATCGAACGAGAGGAGTCGCTTCACTTTAGCGGCGCTATTCACTTTCACGGAGGAGCACTGCAGTTCTGGTCTTTAAATTAAGCAAGAAAAGATGTATCTTCGTTATAATTTGATACACGTTGCTTCAGTATATCTATAGTTTGTGCAAATAGGCTGACGTACGGACTTAAAGGAATATGCGTCCTGGGCTATGTTTAGCAGCGTCCAGGAATTCTCTGTACGCCGTTCCACTAAGGCCGTGCCATGCGGTGCAGTCAAGACCTGCCAATCTGGTTTTGCCAATCACGACAGCCAGCGACATAACCGACAGCCGAAGCGCCGACAATTCAGTGAAAATGGAGCGCTCTGTCGTGCATGATACATGTTACTGGCCAATAGGTTTAGCATGCTAAAGTGCAGCGCGCTCCATCGAGCTATACGTATAGAAGCTAAACATTCATTCGTTCTCGGAGGCGATAACTTGGGCGCACCTCTTTTGATCGACGTCGGCGCGCGCAGGCTTAAAGACCATGCCACGTCTTTCTTTTTTCCCATGTTCTTTTTTTTTCATTCTCATTTTTTTTTTTGCAATGATAGGCCCGCGAGAAAGTCCAAGTTCGTTTGTATATGAGCTTCACTTTGTCGCTTGATGGAACATGGTTAAATCGGCTCGCGTAAGGACGGGAAAAAGAAAGAATGCACGGAGGACAATCGCCGATCCTCACGCGCCCCGATTTTTCCACGTTTCATCAAGTCAGTAACCAACTAGCCCACCTAAGTCTCTTAACATCTTTTTTTAGCTATTGTACTTTTCCGTATAGCTATCATGTCTTTTTTTCCGCAGCGTTTCACAACCTTAATGAGACAGGCTGTGCCGTCGTAGTGGTCGTGACGCGTAAGGTTGAGCTGATAAATGTGATTATCGGGGTGTTCATTATGATGTTTGCAATACACAAACTTGTGCTTGTTGTCCGAGCATGGCCTAGACGGGCAGCGAAAAGAGTAGTATTGTTTCACGCTGTGCAGGACAACTGGCTTCCTGCGTTGCAATCACAGGTGCCCTTTGGTGACAAACATCAAAGACAAAAGAAGACGAATGATAGTGTTATCGTATTTTGCTTTTTCCGTCTTCAATATTTGTTCACTTCACTCAGACGCAGCTATGATTTGAGATATGATTTGAGATATTTTCCATGCTTCCTTTCATGATGCTCTTGCTGCACTTGAGATCGTCACGCGGTTTCTTAATGACGGGGCTCGATCCTAACTTGTCATTTATAATCTGCTAGCGCTACGATTAAGGACTCTATAAAAAATAAATATTGCGGCATTACATGCGAAAACCACGATGTGATTATGAGGCACGTCGTAGACGAGGGGGGGGGGGGGGGAGCGGCGGAATGAGTTTGACCACCCCGTGTTCCTTAACGTGCACCTAATTCACGGTATGCACGAGCGTTATTGCATTCCGTCGCCATCGGAATGGGGCTGTCACGGCCGGGGTCGAACCCGCGACCTCACGCTCAGCAGCGCAACGCCTTATATCCACTGGCGCCTCCGCGGCGGGTAATCGATGACACGCCGTTCTCAATCGAGTAGCGGCTGCGATTCAAGTGATCAAATGAGTGAACACGAATGTACAAATGCTTCACTAAGGTAAAAAAGTATAACGAATGCCAGGTAAGTGCAATGGCTGCTCGCCAGCTTGGCGCCCCGGTCATACTGTAGCCTAAGGCGCAAGGGCATTTGCGTTATGCCAGCTGTTTCTTTGTATAAGAAACTCTGATATCTAGTTCCATACTGTTTTTGCAGATAGGCTAAAGCATTCACAATATGCCAGCTGTTTTATTGTAAAAGAAACTCTCATATCTAGCTCCACAGCGCTTTTGCGGATAGGCTATATACGTGGCTAGGCAGACATTAGCAGCAAAAAAAAAGTTTCAACGATAATTTTTATTGAATAAATATGCTAATATTTTTTGAATTTGTAACATTATGGCACGTGTTGTAATTGCGAAGTCGTAGCCAGGCAGTATTGAAACCATCTGCTTAACAGAAATTTCTTAACTATAGCGCCGCTTTCGGGATGCGCGTCCCCAAAATCTGCCTAGAAAATCCCTCGCGTTTCCGGTTAAGCTCGTTCCGAACTGTTAGGTGCACGCTTCTGGGAAACTGTTAACTGGAACGTCCACGTATTTCGTAGCGCGTTTTAAGGTGGCATATCGTGAAAGTGGTGCTGCATATAGGGTTTACGCTGCGCGGACACGACTTCACTATAGTCGTCGGCTTCAACTTCGCAGTTACATAATCTGACCTAAAGCAATAATTAAAAACAGTTTATTAGCACATTTTACACAATTTGCGAAGTTCTTTGAAATTCTTCTTGCTGCTAACGTCCGCCTGGCCACCTGCAATACAATAAGCTGAAATTTTCTTGCAGAGATCGCCATGTTTCGGAGCTTTCTTCTAGTTTCCGCACGCCGAAAACTTTTGCGGGCACATGTACGTGTAAAGCGTAATCTGAGCTTTAGTGAAAGTATACTACGGCTGGAAGTTGTCGATCGGTGCGTTTCTGTGTTTCTACCGTGTACATTGTTGTCGCGCCTCTGGAACTGCCAAAGGCACCTCTGCGAAGTTTGAAAGGTTATGTGCATGATAGGACCAACTAGCTTAATGTGCTCGACCCTGGCGATTGCGCATATGCCTGGACGCAGTGAGTCCCGACATCCCAACGACGGACCCGCGATGGATAGGCTGCTGGTGGCTGGGCTACGTGTTCTGGGGCTGCCTGCTACTCCTGGCCAGCGTACCGGTGCTGCTATTTCCCAAGGTGATGCCGGCCCGGCTGCCCGACCCGCCGCTGGTTTTCAAGAAACGCGCCGATTCCAGCCACCTTTCGGGTCAGTCTCTCACCACTGTTCCTATGGTGACGTCCGCGTTCAGTCAGGAATATATATCTAACGTGTTCTGAACAAGTGAAACGACAAGCATGCGATAAATATGATTTTAAAGGGCCACCTTTAACGATAGTTTGGACCAAATAACGAAGCCGCGTTTCAGATAGCGTATATATGCGGTGATCTCCGTGCATGATTTTAGGGTTGAAGAACAAGCAAGTGCGTCGCTGAAAGCTCGCAAAAATTACGTTTTTGATACTGAAACTAAAAAAATGTAAAAGAAAAACAACAACGGATGTGGCTATTGCCGCTTGCCTGAAGTGATGCCGAGCTCAGTACTTGAGAACCAGCACAGCTCATCGCATGACCTCCGAGATAAGGGGATGCCCGCAGTGCAAGAGGCGATGGTCTGGGATTTACGTCACACGCGCTAATCAACACGCTTCGCCCGCTAAGTGCTGTTCAAAGGCTGTTAATGAGAAAATTAAGCACTTAACAGCTCTGCAGCTCTCACAAGATTGGTTCTATAGTATGGGGTGCAATGTCCTCGTGGAATGTGCGTGCGCCTCTCTCAATAATCCAGCTCTACCAGCAGAATTAAGCTTTCTGGAACAATTATTAAAAACTCGAAAAAGCTTAGAAATTATCACCCTTTATATGCTACTCTTCTATAACCGATTCAGCCAGCGTGAAACTTCGTTTCGGTTGCCCTGTAATTAACAGTGAACTATTTGGGCATTCGCTTGCAAGGAGGAGCCATCGTGTATCAATGCTCAAAGCAGCCGTCCTAACGTTTGGCCAAGCTCCAGTCGAGAGGGAGTGTTCTTAACTATGAATGAAGTGTTCAGCTTAGCTATAAGCTTGGCGTGCTACTTCAGATGAGCACAACAAAGGACAAGCATGTGTGAGAATCAAAGAAAGGAGTACACACATGCAAGCAGGAACGCACACACAGACTCGGGACATGTTATAGAGGCGACCGCGATGAAGTTTACAGTGGCTGTTTGAGATCTAGTGTACGGCAAGGTCTTAAGGAGCGCCGTTTCAATACGCGACGCGGATTGGGATTTGGGCTGTAGTACTGCCATGGTGCAAAGATGTTCCGCAGCTGAAGGCATGCGCGCTTGTCTTGACGTATGTTCAAAGCGGTCTTTAACGTTCTTCTTGGGGGTTGAAATCACTGCAAATGCAGGTTGCATGGCTGAATGGTCGAAGTCTTCGTCAACATTGCATTTGTGAAATAATCTTGAATAAGTGTTCACCTGTAATATAGGCTTTTCGGAGTCAAGAAACTGCGTAAAGATTAAATATTCGGATAGATTAAAGTTCGCGGCCATACCAGGAAGTTTGCAATTGAAGAGTACATTTTTTTTTCAATTCAACCTTTTAATTCCAGGCTGATTTCACAGGCCACGATGTGTACGAGCTTTTTCGCAGTTCTCGCTTTGCCTGAACGTCTGTGAACATGTGAACATTGAGGGAGAAGTTGACAGGCATGAGACGGCGCATGCTACTCTTTTTGCATTGTGCTAGCTGTAGCAACCGAATTTCTTTTCACGAACGATTGCCCGTTACTTGCGGATTCCAACAGAACATGGGAATGTGTACAACATAGCTTCCTCCCTGTAATTTTTATCTCGTCGGAAATGTTTGTGTTTTTGAATAGACGTTGGGCCGTTGAGGTATTGAATAAAATTTTTGAGTGTGTTGAGTCACGTTACTCACATGTTATGCAAGGCTACTGGCACGTTTATCGTTAATTTCGGGTCGAATAATTTGACTATGCCCAAAAGTGCCAGAATGCATCCTTGCATCATAAGTACTTTTTATATGAACATCGGATAATTCGAACCAGTTTAGCGTATTAGGTCAAGGTCGAATCAAGTAAAGTCGACTGTATTTGCGTGCAACTGTTCAGCACAGAGCAGAACGTCCGCCGCATTAATTTTTGTGTGTGTTAGTGTACTACTTCGGACAGCTCTATTCTTCCTTCGAGTTTCTTTTCTAAACATTTCGCTGATTTGCGTTGTTCTTTGACATTTGCGGAGTTCCTTTGTCACGTGATCCGTTCTTTTTTTTTCGTTTGTAGAGATCGGCAAGTCGCTGTCCCGGCTGCTGCGCAAGCGCGTCTACGTACTCCAGCTGTTCGTGTCTATGCTGATGGTGAGCGGACTGCAAGGCTACACAATGTTCTCGGCCAAGTACATGGAGGTGCAGTTCCGAAACTCAGCGGCCCGAGCGAGCGCGTTCGCTGGTGAGTCGCCGGCGCTAAGCCTGCAGAGAGCAGGCACTGATCAAAACAGGGCAGATGAGCTGATAACGTGGCATTTCGTCACCACAATCTTGTCCGTGCCTCCACGATCGTCAAGAAATGGCTGGAAAGGGGTGGTACACTACGTACATAGACAGTCGCACGCACGAATTCCAGAGAAGAAAGAGCAACAAGCTTCGCAAGCTGGCTGTCTTTTAGCTTCTCTGTACGTTGGGTTTCTCGCTGGATTTTCTTCAGTGAAGGAAGAGCAATGAGATTACTATGCACGATTGCATGACATCCGCTCAAGTCGCATTGTGGAATGGCGTTATATTATAAGCAACAACAAAAGATAACCCGATTCCTTCCGATGACAATATAACTGAAACATTTGTATTTTTAATTATTTTGGCAGTGGGTGCACATAGCATGCTGTTACCTTTAGGGCGCGAGTAATCCCGATCACGCATGTGCACAAGCAAGCACGCGCACCATTGTGAACGCGTGGTGTGGCTTTATCCTTAGCCTACTCAATCTGCAATGTTTGAAAGGTCGCCTCAGTCGTCGCGTTTAGTATCAAGCGTAACGTGCTTTTTGGTCGAGCTTGCTGTTTCTGATGGCAATCCTATCGACCATACAATCTTATTTTACGATTAGACAATGCGCGTTAAACAAAGCACCAGATTTAGAGAGTCGTGTTGCACATACTAAGATTACCTGTTGACAAAGTATTGCGATTCTAGTTTTCGTTTGCAGCTGGCGAGCTTGTTACGTTTCTATCTCGAGCGAAGTTGTATTGTTCGCTACATCTTATCGCGCCATTTGTTATTATGTGAGCACAGCCGAACGCCGGGAACAGACTACCGCATCCACGCCCATTCAGCGCGCCGGGGCGCAATGTATGGTGTACACAGCTGCTGTTGATTGCGCACTGAGCTCGCCTGCACAAGCAGGGGTCTTGTCAGCACGAATAGCGGCCGTGTCAAAAGGCTATCTAAAAACCGGTCGTCCGGGTCAATATCTAGTTCTTGAAAAAAAGAAACACTGACCTTGGCTTGCACGAGCGTGCCGGGGTACATAGAGTGCACGCATTAACTCAATCGTTGTCTGTACACTTTTGCTTCTTTTTTTTTCACCTCGCGCTGCCAGCTCTCCCGCAACGCAATAGCTTTTAACATCATTTCCTTTTCCATCAGTCCTGCTGCATGTTGCGCAAGTCAGCTGGCCTAGCTTTGGAACGCGCTAGGATTCTCTATGACATAAGTTAGAGAAGAGGCCGCGGGGGGGGGGGGGGCATCGCCTTGACAAAATGCTGCCATAATTTCGCCACATTCGCCTCTCTACAAGCAACTTTTACATTCTCGGGAATGAAAGTTCCCGAGAATGTAACGGTAGCCCATCTCGGGAACTTCACACATACATCTAATGGCACGTGCCTTAAAGCACTTCAGTTCAATTAGTAAATATTAGTAAAGAACACAAACCAAGCAAAAATTGTGCCGAATACTCTGGTGAGGTCCTTCGGACGAGATACTGCTGTGGCTAGGCACAGACACACGAAGTTCGAGTATGACTCAGGTTAGCGCACAGACTGTGAGAAAGAGATGCATGGGGAGTAAGAAAATGCAGGGATTTTATTGTATTGCTGCAGTTCCTGACGACATCAGACTTGAGGCGCCCGAACATAGACACGCTGATCATTGTGTAATGCATGTGATGAATTTCAATCCTTATTTTCTTTTTTTTTTTTGTTTTTGCTTCCACATCCACGTCCATACGTGTACGGTAGACAAATGGGCAACGCCTGCCAACTGCAGTTCGTGCGCAGGCAGCATCGTGTTTAGTGCACCAGTACGTCTATGCTCGTTAGCTTTCTCGTGTCAAGCTAGAGTACAATACACGTGTTCTGAATATAGTCTACAATAGTTTCTACGCTTGTCGCTCAGGTTTTAAAACATGGTTTTTTTTTTTTTTTTTTTTTTTTTACCACGTCGACACCGTACTAAGTGCGGACTGGGCAACCCGATTTGTACTCAATTTTTTTTTTTCTGTCGTTGAGTTGTTTTTTTTTTCTGTTCGCCATGTTGTGTTGCCAGTGATGCTCTTCTGTAGCATGCCCTTCGATCTCTTCAAGGGCTGGTATCATCCGTATTCAACACTGCGAGTTTCCTGGTCTCCGGTTTGCTGATACACCGCCTGAGGCCGGCACCCCGGGTGCTGGCCTGGTACAACGTGGTCGTCATCTTCGCCGTCTCCTGCGGCTTTGCTGTGGCGATGCTCATCAAGTGCGAGTACGGCACCATGCCAGGAGTTTCGCTCGTCCAGGGAAAGTGAGTGCGCGCTTCTTGTTGGTGAAAGTCGAGTGGCTTTGGGGGCTAATGCTAATTAATGGAAACGAAGAAAACTTGATTTTCTAAATTTTGTAAGCCTCCCTAAACGAGTGTGCGGCTTTCCAAGTGTGATTCGCTAGAGTGAACGAATTTGGCGTCGATTCTGCTGCCCCCATCGATTCGAGACACAAAGTGCTCTAGCTCACTCAACTATCTGCGTTTTCTAAAAGCAGCTGTGGGAATGTTTATTCTTAGTACAGTAAGTTCGAACTAAATGCAAGTACACTGCCCGTCTTCTTGCTTGCTACGCCTGGTAAAGGAATGCTTAGGGTCAGAAATAGCAGCATTCTTTATGCTTACAGAAACTGCTTAGCAGCATCCATTGACATTGCTTCAGCCAGTCACGTGGTCACGAAATATGACACAATCCCCGAGTACACTGGTGCGCGGTGTGGTAGGGTATGTCGGTGCCTGATTCATGTTTGCATCCTCGAACTTCCGATTAGTTGTCGTGAAATTAGAACGAGCTGACCACCAAAGGTTAATCTTATCTGTATCATAACCAAACCAAACCAGTTAAGTATTAAATAATAAGGATAATTCTTTCATGTCTTGAGAAGATGAATGAAATGTTAATGGTTCTGCAATGTATTAAACTCTCAGCCCGAAATTTTGTTTCCAGGCTTGACCTCTACAACCAGTGCAACGACCAGTGTGACTGCACTCTTCAGAGCTACCAGCCTGTGTGCGAACCTGTAGGGGGCACCGTGTACTTTTCACCCTGCTTTGCTGGCTGCCAAATGCCGGCCGGTGAGTTCGGAGCCAACCTCACTAAGGTAATTTTAATTATCGATCTACAAAACTTGGCACAGAAGCACACTACAATTGGCACATATATGAGGCAAATTCCGGGTTTATACATATATGCAGTCCGCAGACCTTTACGTGTCTTCGACAAAAAACTCAAGGGATCTGGCCAGGTGAACCCCCGGAACGGTACTGATGTATTAATAAAGCCTAAGACAATGTAGGAGTAGGAGTGAGGTGATAAATGTTTTATCGGCGATGAAGTCGTGCAGTAAAGGCGGCTCATAGGATGCAACAAGGCGGCCATGCTTCTCAATTTCGTAGAGAAAGTTATCACGGATTAAGCAGGTGTGGACGTTCTTTGCACAAGGCACCATATGCTTTTGGTGATCACAGCAAAGCTGGAACAAAATGGATGGGTGCCAGACGAATTCCCGGATTTTGACCGGGAGGTACTCAGCGAAGCCAAACACCCCAGTGCTGACGACATTACGAAAAGCGATATTCTTCATTTCACCAGAAGCCACGCCCACTGTAACAGCTAGGAATATATGTCAGGAGAGGCGTAAGTGGATTCTGTGCAGATTCGCCCCGTCGAGGACTGATAAGCACAGTTTGAGCTTGCGCATATTCTCCGCATAAGTACTTGCCGATATCATTCATTGTCCTGAGCAGTCGACGTCTTTGTTCAGCATCTGCTGTGCAGTTCCGCTGAGAGCCTCTCAAGGATTACCGTGCGTTTGACGTAGAAGTGAAGAGGTGCACAATATTTCCACAGATAGGGACTCGAGGGTTTTATCGCTTGCTTTGCATAGCAAGCTTGGTGTCAAAGGTATTGAGCCAACCGTGTTCACTACCGTCTATTCCCTCATGGAGCGTCGCAATTTCAATCAACCCTCTGCACAACCACGACCATGCAGGGCCACCACTCCGGCAGCCATAACGGCCAGGGTGGTTTTTCGGCGATCTGCTCTTTTTCTGAGGAGATCACGTAAGAGGAGGCGGGCTGCAGGGCACGGCTCATACATGACGCGTTTCGGCGATGGCTCGAGTTTGTCACGAACGGCTGCAAAATAAAACGTGCTTTCGCCGTCAAGTGCACGTGCCGTTTCCCGCATCTGTTCCGCGCCAACGCCGCGGGCTTAGCTCTGCAGTAGGGTGCCTTGATGTCCTCCTCGCCCGCCGCTCTGTATGGAGCGGTGTGCGAGGACGAGATCGAGACACTCTGCTGCGTTGCATAGCGGCAGCGAGCGGCTTCGGTACCGCTTGTAGACTTCGAACTCCTCGGCTGTGGTTGTGGCTGCGTTCTGCCTGAATTTTGTTTTCGTTCCCGAACTGGAGAGGAACCAAGATGTTTTCGCCAAGCCAGGTGCATACTTGCAGCATGCAATATTGCGCCGGCAACCGTTGCCATTGCTTAGCATTTCGCGCGAAACTGCAACTCTTTATTTGCCATGGCAACGATCCGGTCACACAAAACACGTGACACTAAAACATTACCGTTCACTCGGCACTTTTGCGGAACTTAGCTGGCCTCACCTTCATCATAAGGCTTACACCAAGCTCGATGCTCTCAGTCCTGAAGTTAAGAAGGCAGTGCATTCCAATGGCAACGTGCTGCAGGCATCTGCCCTTATATGCGACGAGCTTATGAAACATGGATGACCACATGGCCTTAGGCGCGTGCGCCTCTTTTACCCTGAACCGAGTGTTTAGGACGCTCAGCTATCAAGCTTGTGTCAATAACGGTTCACGCAGCAATCTCCGGCGCGGGAAGAAATAGTAATAATAATGCTAAACACGTTCAAAGTTACAGCGGGCTCTCAACTTCTTTATCTCTCAAAAGCCCAAATGCTAACTCCTCCTACAACCACCGATTTCTCGCATACAGTGTTCTTTTCATTCGCTTTTCTCAACTGTCCGGCTAATGACAGGAGGGCATGGACGACTGAAACGTCACACGTTCTGGTCACATGTCTATGCGGGGCATGCGTTGACAGTTTCGGGCACTCCAGAAATTCAAGAGGGACAAAAGTGCTAAACCGCGAATGAAATGTTCGAATAAAAACAAGCAGCTCTTCCGTCGCTACCGGGAAAACCACAGGCACTCTCTTTTTTGAAGCGAGCCCAAGGTCAAGGAGTGACACTTTTCGCAGCCTTAAGCTGCTAGCTCACGCCACGTCGACAGGCGATCTTTTGGATGGTGAGCACCCCTACAAGGTTTCAAAGGCTACAAAGCCTGAGGAAGCACTGCTGTAAGAAAAAAAACTCCCCTCTTCCATCTCCCCTTCTCCTCCCCTTCATACGCACAAAACAAAAGTGTTTATCGTCTATCAAGGGGTATTTGTTTTTGATGTTTTCAGTGCACAGCGAGATAAAGAGAAATGAAGGGAAGCAAAGGGAGGTTAACGAAGAGGGAATGTGCGGCTTGCTAGCCTGCACTGTGGGAAGCAGGATAAAAGGCAAAGAAATTAGTGAGGGAACGACATCACAGGGCGAAGCAAACACACGCGCAAAGTCATAAAAACGCCGTTGTGTCGTAGACGTTCGCACTTGGCGAAGGAAGCGCACCGTCTTAACTTATACCCATGCATAAATGTGGCGTACTACGCGAGAAACATGAAATACATTGTTACTCGATGGGCTCAATCAGTTCCTTACGTGATGGAATTGAGACAAAAGTGGAGAAGCGTACTTTTTTTGTCAACTCATTTGCTTTATTTCTCATTCTTACATGAATTGTGCAGAAAGCTGTTGGACCCGTATACCCAAAGCCTAGTGTGGACCCATAATCAATATGCATATATTAGGAGCTACAAAGTTTAGCACATATCTACTTCCTAGTGATAAAATTTAAAACGATTAAGCGATCACACACACAGACACACACATGCAACTAACAATATTTGCGCTCGTTTCTGCATATCAACACAATAAGTGCACAGAATGCAGCACGCCCGCCCTACCCAGTGTTGCCCTCCCGAACGCCGTGCTTCGCTGCCATCAGTGTCTATGTATTTATTTATTGTTATTATAACGGGAAGAGGAGCCAATTTCTTGTTTGATCGCACAAGGTGAAACACGGTTATTCATCATGCTCTTGGACTTGAAGTTCTTAACGAATGAATTGCGATGTTTTCTTTTTCAGCTTACTAATTGCGACTGCCTCAAAACGTTCGACGACAGCGACTTCTTCTCTGGCAACGCCGTGGTGGGCTTCTGCAAGGGAACCTGTCCCATGTTTGTGCAGTTCATCATTATAGTCTCACTCGTCCAATTCATGGGCATGTCCACGTCCGTGAGCCACACACTCTTCATGCTGCGGTAAGCACCGATGCGATGCCTTAAGCGTTTTTCGAATATACGGTGCTGTCTTCCAACAAGGACGGAACGCAATGGCATTATGCGGGAAATTTTTAGAGGCAGGCACATTAATCGCTAATGTGATTTTCTCTAGTTTCTATCTGTCTGTACATCGGTCAAATATATGGAACGATTGACCTGGAGGTCAGTGTCATTGAAGCTGCGCCTATTGCAGTCTGCCGCAGTGTTTGTCTGCATTGATATTACCAGGATGCGTTTAGCGTTTAATGAGAACGCTGTGTAAAGATGGCGCATTGAAGTGAAAGATAGAGAGAGGGTAATAAGGAAGGCAGGGATGTGAAACATTGAAGAGTTTGGTTGGCTACCCTACGCTGGGGTAAGGGAGAAGAGGAAGAGAGAGAGAGGGCGAAAAGTGGCTGTAGTAGCTAAGACGTGAAATTGCAGAAACGTTTGTAGCTTTCTGATTGTTATGTAATGGGGAAATGTTGGCTGGATGCCTGGCGTGAAAATGCACTTCATTACCATCGGAAAAAAAGGAACGAAGGGAAATAGAAAGAAGGGCACTTAACCAGAACAGCATAGAGTTGGCTGCGTGCACTGCATTGCAGGATGAGTAAACGCGGTGAAGAAAAGTGGGAGAGAGCCAAGTCACGTCCTTGTTTACTTTGGTGTCTGATACCATGCAGTGAACCCTTATACTCGGCAGTCGTCAGCACACTAATGCCGTAAAACAGGTTTTTTTTCTTTGTACTGCGCTGGACGTACAGGGTTATACGTTGGGATTTTCTGGTTGCCAAAGCTCCGCAAAGTGCTAAATGTTTCGCAGAGACGTTGCCACGGTGCGTTTTTGGATTCTGATACCATATAGATCCCGAGCACGTGATATTGTGCGTAAACTCGCGTGCCTTCTGGCGTACGCATATATTATTACGCCATAAAATGTCTATAAGAGGAAACAAAGTAGAGCACCTCCTCGTGGATGAGGAATCTGGCCACCTAACCAGTATTAAAGCGCATCTTTCTTTTCAATATCTCAGTTGGTATAGCCTTTCGCTATAGGTTAACAACGCTTTCTTGAAATTGAGATCCGTGATCATAGCATACCCCGGCGCTCAACGCATTCTACCCCTAGGCCTAAACCTAAGCGTATGTGAATGAATCACACTATAATGTCACGCATGCTGGCTAATATGGAGAGACAAATGTACTTTTTTAGTTTCTTGCAGGCGTTTCATTCCGGCATGATAGTATACCGTGTGTCCCAGCTAGGGTTAGCCAAGCTGTTCAGAAAAAAAAAGGGGGGGGGGGGGAAGACGGTGCAAGATACAATTATGCACCTACTGTGTTTGGTTGTCAGACCACTGACGACCATAACACCTTAGTTCTTATGTCTGTACATGGTATCGTGTTCTTAATTTTTTTTTCAGTGATCAGCTTGGCTAACGTTAACTGGGATAGCCTACATATGTCGCGTTTCGTTGGCAAGGCAATATCGTGCGTCGTACTTTCAAATCGCGCGTGTCGTTGCGTCGGTGAGCTCTGCGGTACAGGGATTGATGTCGCTATTGCAGCGTTACTCATGCTCACTGGCGGCTACTCAATTATCGTCATTTTCTCGTCTCTTTTAATCCAGGAGCATAAGTCCCAGCGACAAGACCATCGCTCTTGGACTTGCAAATGCGCTGGCAAATCTGCTCTGTAAGTGCTGTCTTCCTAGATAATTACCGAACCCCGCAGTTGCGCAAATGCGATTCCAAAGACGGGTTACTTGCCAGATTTCCTTGTGCGTACTACACAGATCGCATTTTTTTTTTTTTTTTTTTTGCTCTTGACGCAAGTAATCCTACCTTGCGTTCTACGTGTGTTCACGCGGAAGACCTGCATGTCATGGTCGCATAAATTGTCATGGCGATTGAAGTTTTGTTCAACAAAAGCTGCCACCGCAATGTCGAACTGAGTCTCCTAAAGGATATAACTATGTTATATTATCTTTTTCAGCACCTGTCTTTCCTTTCTTTACTCTATAAATTAAACAGAAAGCTACTTGGCATTCGAGTCGATATGCGTGGCTCGGGATTCTCGAATATTTGTGTATTCCGAAACTTCGCCAATTCTTGAGCCCTATTAAAACGCACATCGGGCGCATTTTCGTTGGAGCGAGTGGCATAGAAGGTCCACGTTAAAAGCGGGTTACTTTCGCTATTAACAAATTCTCTTTCCGTTCCTCAAACTCTGTCTCGTGGTGACTGCAGCGTACATCCCTTACCCGCTCATCTACGGTGCCGTGATCGACGGGTCGTGCCAGGTGTGGGAAAGCGCCTGCGGGACCAGCGGCAACTGCTGGCTCTACGACCTGGGACGGCTGCGGCATTCCTACCTGGGCACGTCGGCTGGCTTCCTCTTCATGTCCGGGCTCTTCTCAATCGCCGTGGCGGCTGTGGCGGGCGATCTGAAGGACTTCTACGGAGAAACCTACCTACAGGTCCCAAACTTCGGGGCGCCAGAGTGCGAGCCTCCCAGGAACGGCGTCACAAAGCAGAAAAAAGCGGACGTCAAGCGAGGACCGAAGGGACTCATCCGCAACTGACCGCCGACGTCTGCCCAGAAGCCCCGCCGACTGTGGCAGTTAGTGAACTGCCATGGCATGAACTATGATGACATGAACTGTCATGAAGGGCGATAACATGAACTGTCATGGGTGTTCACTTTGTGAACTGTGATGTCAAAGTACAGGGAATAAGGGCTATAATTGATTTTGCGCATCGGGACGCTTCGGCGGAGGGCGTCCCTATGAGGACGACAGCGGTGCGGAAATACCGGAGCGTAGACTTCTATAGCTGCGCATTCTGTTCAAGGCATTGTCTAGGAAATCGTTTTCTATTTTCGGGGCCGTTAAGATCATAAACCGGTGTCGTGGCTGGCATTTTTACATGCATGTTCATCATGCTGTCATGGCCGTTCTTATCTTCCAACGAATGAGAATTGGCTTTTTCGTTTCCTGCACTATAAGCCTGACTCGGACGTTGCTTGCGCGCTAGCTCCGTGGATTTTCGCGAAATTCGGCCCACGTGTGACATGGGTTTTGGAATTCGAGGTTCGCTTATGCATGCATCTCACTGCACCGCGTAAGAGGGGTGGCCCATGCTCGTGTGAAAGCGCGCTGAAGATTTCACTGAGTGCCATCATTGCTATCGCAGGCGCTTAAGGCAAAGCTTACGCGGTTATCTTGTACCTTCTAGTCAAACCGACGCGTTAAACAGCTCTAAACGGTGAAATTCGAACACTAGCGACTTGATCACCACGGATTTGGCAATTTACAGCATGTTGCTTGCACATATAGATCACGCGCGAAAGCAAAGGCATGGGCGAAGTGTGTCAACGTCGAATTCGTTGACGTCGTGGCATCCGCATCCCTCAATAGCTGGCGCTGCTGTATATGTGACACAGGGAGTGGGCACCGTTTGGTGATTTTACTGGCTTAACCTGTGCCGTTCCTAAATGCAACGTGGTTCCACGCTCCACAAAGCTACCATCTTACGGTAAGTAGAGACCTTCATACCTGGCAAGCGAAGCGGATAAGAAATCGCAGTGGGCGGTGTCCAAAAAATGCTGGTCACGCTGTCACCGGCCCTTTCTACCGCGGCCTGTACGGCGAAGGCATGGCGTTCAAGATTGGTTTCCATCCACTGTGAGTGATTCCTGCTTATCTCGGCTGATCCTGCTCTTCTGCCGAGCCGTCATGCGGAGAAAGCTGTATATGATACAATTTTTCGATGTTTGGTGACGTTTGCGAAGGTAACGCAGTTACGAGGGCCGTGCTCGGCATGCATATTTGTTGCCGGGTTAGTTTAATTGAATGTGGCTTATTTGCTGTTTATTGTGATGTCGAAAGCCTTAGGGAGCATTGCGTGCCGATGCTGCAGTAGCACATGCTACGAACTTTTTTTTTTTTTTCTGTTGGCCTGTGATGCAGACCTACTTAATAAAAGAACCCGTCAACGGCTGAGCTTAGCCGAAACAGAACAAAAGAGTAAACTGTTTATTTCTCAGAACCTGCAGCCTCTAGTGTATCTTCCCAGATTTCTTCCCCGGCATTTCGCCTGCCAGCCGTACCTATTGGTGGAACAAAGAAAGGAGGAAAATTTGCTCGTTAGTGTTGATTGAGTAACGAGATACAAACCTCAACGAAACCTTCCAGAGTGGCGTCGTGGTGTCAGAGTGTTTCCGTAAATACTAAAATACATCATATTCACACTGCCGAAGACAGTGGTGGCGGGTTGTAGCAACAGGCGGTTTTAGCCTGGCGATGGCCGCCGTACAATTGCTCCGCCTGAGTATCTCTTGCAATGTCACCGGGATATGTCATCCCAAGTTCAGGAAACCGGTCTCTCTTGAGAATGCAAGAAGCGAAGCTTCCTTTCGGGCTAGAACGTACTACACCACGATTACGCCCCTACAACCCATAGACAATACGCCATTTCATTTACAGGAGGTTGTTCCAGTCGGCAAGGCTTAGAAGAGAGGCGATAATAAGCAGCACAGTTTGGCTGGACGGCCCGCGTGAGTAGAGAGACACGGAATTTTAGCCGAAAGAAAATCCGCCTTACAGGGGTTGCTTTTTCCATAATAGGTACGCGTAGCACGCTGTTCCTACGAACCTTTGTTTCGACGGTCAAAAGCGAGAGCCAGACAGCGAGTACTTTTCACTACCGGCTAGTTCAACTTAATGTGTACTCACCAAGCCGAGAATCCCATTCTTTTGTAGATAAACTTGGCGCATTTTACTGCTGCTTTAATGTTGTCGGAGAGCAGATCTGTAAAGAAGCGTCAACGAAAGGTAGGTTCTCTGTCTCGTGATTGGGTCGCGTTTGCGCGGGTGAGTTAAATATTGAACAATCCAACCGAATGTTTCAAATATACGAACATCGAATATTTAAAAAGATTGTTTTGTTTTAGCTTTTGAAAAGAAGCAGCGAAAAAAATTTAGATTGTGGGGTTTTACATGTCAAAACCACGATCTTATCACAAGGCACGCCGTGATGGGGGACCCCGGAAATTTTGACCACCTGGGGTTCTTTCACGTGCACCTAAATCTAAGTACACGAGTGTTTTCGCATTTCGCGCCCATCCAAATGCGGCCGCCGTGGTCGGGATTCCATTCCGCGACCTCGTGCTTAGCAGCCGCACAGCATAGCCACTAAGCAACCACGGCGGGTAGCACCGAAAAGAAAAGCTGTAAAATTATTTCTTGTAATCTGCGTAGTCTAAAAAGACGGGGCTTGCACAACTTTTGGGGAAGAATCAGATTCTTTTTTTTTTTTTTCGAAACGCGCTTCCAACTATTCAAGCGTTGCGTTTGATCCTTTCCGCAGTGCCTGTCTTGAACTATCAAATATAATTTCACGGCGACAGTGGCGTGCGCTGAAACTGTTCAGTCCAAATTTTAATTTATGCTTGATATGTCGCATAACAGTTAAAGAGGCACAAATGGCGTGGCCAGGGACTGTGTTCCGTAAACGTGGCAAGTGGGGCATGAAGTATAATTGCATATACATAGCTTTTTCCACTGTACAAAAGGTAGAAATATATGCGCACTAATGGGAGGATACAAAAGAAAGGGAAGGAAATGAGAATAAATGGATAACGCATTGAAGACTACCTCAGAACGACAGAAGAGACAATTCGGTGGTTCCGCACGGAACAAACGTGGCCAAGCAACAGTATCTAAGAAAAGGTAAGACATTGAAATCGGCGGTTTAACGTGCCAAAACCATGAAACAACAGCTTGCGCAACACTACAAACAACACATTTAGAACGCAAGAAGACATTCTTGATCCAGCCGACAACGGTCGGAACTCTTGTCGGCGAGAAAAGCCCCGGTACCGAAGTGTTTGTCAAACCCTTGGCTGCACCGGTCGAGTACACTACACGACCGGCTGCACTGCTTTTGCGTGTAAAAAAAATAAAAGTACAAAACGTGTTGCCACCGGTGGCAATTGAGGCCAGGGGCCACACGGCGTCATTCCAGGGCCTCAGGAGACTTCATAACATACCTCGAAACTATGATGTAGCCGCTTTGACTACACTTTGGAATGAGGCTCATAGACGGTTGTCGTAGGTAAGAAATAAAATATTCTGGCTCCCTTGGGTGGCATTCGAAGGCATGCATGCCGCCGGGGGTCAGAGAAGAGCCCCCGTAGTTGTTGTCGTTGATTTCGTTGCCATTTCTACCCTGCTTTTTTTTAATTGTAAATGCAATACCCATATTGCTAGCTCAATGACACAGTTTGCCTGTTTCGGGACTCCCGTAATTGTGCTCCCATGTTTAGCGGAGTGAGCAGGACTGCCTCTCTCGATGACTTTCTTTAGAAAAGGGCTGCACAACTCAAAACCAGCTCTGGCAAAGACCAACGCGTGAAGGTTTGGTGTTGCGCTGCTTTTTTGTACTTGCGTGGGGTATGTTTTGTGTTCAACTTTAAAGCCACACCGGTCGCACTTTTGTGAGAACCGTCGGATGTTGTGCTTGCAAAAAGGCCCCATGTATTTAGTGCGATGGCACTAGCAGCTGTCCTCAGCATGTGTTGTGTCACGTGGATCGTGGAAAACTTAATGGGGCTCTTTAGGACCACGAAACAGGATAAGTTTGCGCGCAGGTGGAAGTGCTTTCGTAGCCGTTTACGAAGCCTGTCTAGAGTTACTATTACCCACATTTCCATATTTTTTCTAATCGAGGTTGTTATAAAATTGAGGGCAGAAATTCTCCCGGTGTATGCCCATTAACTGCGGCGAACACTGCAGGTCAGTGAGCTTTAGCGGCAATATGGAGTCTTAAGGAGCCTTCTGTCATTGCTGAGAAAAGCCCGCGAAACTGATGAAATATTTATTTGCTTTGAATGGACTTAAGCGTGCTCGTGTTTTGCGAGGAAACGCGTTTTTCATGTGCTATGCGCTTATTCCAGCAGCTGCAAACTATGGAATCCTGAATTAGGAAGCGGGCCGCCGAAAATCTACTCGCGGGCTGCACATGTGCGTTCCGCGGTCCGTATGTTGTGCAGCACCGCCTTAGAGAGACACCAGGTTCAACAAGTGCATTGGTGCAGGGCATTGCAATAGGTTGGTTCGTGTGCTCTACCCTATAGCTCTCAGAGCCGGCCGGGGTCTCGGAAGCTATAGCATAAACCAATGCCATCGGGACAGCGGGGTGACGTCCGTGAAGTCGGGACGCCTGGGACGCCGGCTCACCTTATTCACGAACGCAAAGTTCCTGTTGCGTGGCGAGTGTTTTGCTCGCTAGATGTTCGACATCTACGCATGTTTATATAGGCAACTAAGACAGGTGACGTACCTTTGCACCTGACTCGGCATTGGTTGTGGGGACCAGGGCTGCACCAGTACCGGTTGTTGATCTAGAAATGATCGAAAGCAGGCACACAGAAAACAATAAGAAATGATCCTCAACCACTTGTTCCCGTTTTCTTGACGTCTACTCGACATTTGCCGACACTTTCACCGGGCGCTACTGGAGTGAAGCAAACACCAGGACAGCATTGCTTGCACAGCGGCGGCGGCGGCCCGCCGCCGCTGCTGTCTTTCCGGATAGCTAACACACAGCACAGACTCGCATAACTGAATCGAATAGCACGTGGCCCCATCTGCACTACCCCCGCATGAGTGCAGGTTGTTGGCTCTGTTCTCTAAGGAATTACGCCTTGGAAGCACGAATGCTGCCCAAGTATCCCTAATGCTACAAATATAAGCCTTTCAGCGCATAAGTCATTTATTAAAGCGACTCTTCATATGCATCCTTTCCTTTTGTTTCAGCTCGGTTGGCTTCTTGCCGAGTGAGTAAAGTGGACCGATCCTGGACATAGCAGAATATTAAAGCGGGCCGGCACTGGAGACAGTGTCGTAGCAAAGTGGGCCAATCTCTGATGCGCCGTAATCCGCGACCGCGTGGGTCGCGTAGTGGGCGGTCTCCGCGTCTTGCCGTCTCGCTGGTCAGGTGCGTAATCGCTATATGCTGCAAAACTCTTTGCAGAAGATGAGAACTTTTATAGCATGTATTTAACCGCTTAACGAAAGCTTTGCTTCACATTATCATTATCACCATCCTATATTTATGTCAACTGCTGGACGAGGACTACCCCTGTCTTGCACTAGCTGATTCCAACTTGCGCCTGTGAATTTCCTCGTTTAATCACCCCATCTAATTTTCTGACGTCATCGACTGCGACTCCCTTCCCATAGCACATATTCTGCAATTCTAATGGTCCACCGGGTTACTTTCCCTACGTATTACATGGCCTGTCCAGCTCCACTTTTTTTTTCTCTTAATGTAAACTAGAATATTGGCTATTCCCATTTACTCTCTGATCCAGCCCGCCCTCTTCCTATCTCTTAACGTGATGCCTAACATTGTTCCCGTCGTCGCTCCTTGCGTTTTGCTTCACATAGATTCCAGTATATAGCAGCTTTTATGTTTTGGGAAGTAACAGCACTAAACGAATAAGGACTTAGACAAAGAGGAACACGACACTGGCGTTGACTGGCACAGCTAAAACTCCCGATGCAGCTTTCTGTTGCTCAATACCTGCTACATAAAAGTGTTTTTCAGAACGTGAAAGAAGCCTGCAAATGCACGCAAAATTGCTGCGCGACTGACCGCTCGAGGCACTTTGCGTGTATTCGCGGGATTCTTTCGAGCTCAGCAGAACACTTTTATGCAGCACGTATTGAGGAACAGAAAGCTGTATCGGGAGTGTTTCATGCCGCTCTACAATTTTCTCATTGACACTTTTCATCTAAATATAATATTTGAGCAGTTGATTAATGAATCAAGACTGATTATCTAATTAGGCGGAATGAAGAAAGATTGTTTGAGTATCTCCAAGCGACGGCAAACAACATTGGCTTTGTTCTGTGCAGCTGCGTGGCATTTGCATGTTTTCAAACTCTGGCTAAAGTTAGCTCGGACACCCTGTATACGAACACAATCAATTTCCGTGCATGTTTCGCACTTTATCATGTCGCAGCTGTGCGCCATGTTTACGTCACTGACCCACAATGTGCCTGAAATTACGTAGCTTAATGTATTAAAGCAACGCACGTAGTTACAGCTTATAAAGAGCCACTAGTTACAAGAATAGTTTCGACTGTAATCTAGCGTACATCCAAAGCACGGTAAACGTGTGTCAGGGGGATTATGCATACCGTACATGCATGTAGGATCCCTAACGAGCGTTTTTGCATTCCGCTGCCCAGCGTAACGCGGCTGTTGCCTCTGAGAATCAAGCCCGCGACCTACTTACTGCATGACAGCTAAACGCAATGGCCACGGAGACAAGTTAGAAAAGTACGCAGTTCCTGTCGGAACTTTGAGGGTCGTGCGTGTTATAGGCGCCATATAGAGTCTTGTTTTACTCGTCTTTTTTTTCAACAATAACTGTGCTAACAGGGCGGTGCCAATATCGTCTGTTTACTTATTCACCTGTATTTTTCGCGTCGTTTTCTCATGTCCAATACATTTATCTCTGTTATTTTGACGTGGTTTAAGACGTACACGAGAGGTGACGTATACTCTTTATTGGATATGATTGGCTTACCTGGAAAAGCCCGTAGTCGACACTGCCGTCTCTGTTACGGTTCATAGCCCTCGTATTCATGCCACTTTCGGAGTTGACGAGGCATACCCCTGTAAGAGACAACAGCGAGGAGAAATTATTTACCTCTATGGCCCCAGTTGAATGACTTGGGCTGAGAAAGGCTAAAGAGGCTCGAGTTGAGGGTATCTATTTAGTTGTGAGCCTTGCGTAACTGCCCCAAGGCGGTTTTGCCGCAACGAGGTCTTCAAGCAAGGAATACATTTCAGAATGCTGGCAAAAGTGTGAGTCACGCAGGAGGAAATATCTGTAGTGGGGTTGTTCCACGCGCAGCCTTGAAAGGCGAATGTTTTTTTGCATTTCGCCCACGTGGAATGCGGCCGCCGTATAGCTGCAGTCCACGTGGAATGCGGCCGCCGTAGCTGCATTCCACGTGGGCCGCGTTCCACATGTGAACTTTGAATGTGTAGGCTTGTCCTCGGACACCCACACAGAATAAAATACACAAAACAGGAGCGCAGTGGGATACCGCGTTGCTCAGCTGTGCACCGGAAGACCAACTTAAGGCAATCCAGCATGGCCGAAGCGGCCGCCAGGGCCGAAGGGTTCCAGGCGTCATCTGGGTAGAGAGGCCTAGGTCTCAAATCTGCTGTCCTAAAATAGTTCATTCCTCATCTTCCAGATCAACTACGGCGGCTCGGGGGACAGAAGGCAGTGATGTTTAGGAGGACAAAAGTATTCCGGCGTCTCCGCTGAGAAAGGAGGAATTACGTTTGTGATACCGCGGCCGCTCAGTAAAAACGCACGTGTGTGTGTGTGTGTTTTTTTTTTTTTTTTTTTACCGAGTGGGGCATTACATCGTCGGAGCTGGAATATTCCACGTTCCAAGTATTACATCGGGAAATATAATACTCCAACTTTCTGTTTGCACGATGATGCTCTTGATTGCATAGCACATACTTAAGAAATACACCCTGGGACATTTGGAGATATTAGGACGTGTGGAACAATATATTGCTCCACACGTTGAGAAACGCAGCGACAAGAAGAGTGCTTGCATATGATGCGCCCTCGGCATTTACCTTTGTTCGGTAGCTGTTTTCAGTGTTTTCTTCCTCTAATGAAGCCATAAATAAAAAGGCCACACAAAAGCCAGTGTAAATGTACAGAAGGCAGTCGTGCTTCTGCATAAGAAGCCAGGCTTAAGTCGATAGAAGCACAAGGAGGACATTGTCTTGGACATTTATTTAACAATACCTTCTCTGTGAGCTAGTTTGTGAAGCTGGAATTGCTTTTTTTTTCTTGCTTTTGTCCTTCGGGAACTCAGTGCACATTCGGTCGGTAATACACTGAAATTAAAACAACAACAAAAAAAAACGTCACGTCTATCACAGTTCACGGGCTGAAAAGCAGCATTGAATGCAAAATTTCGATTTCGGCCTGACTTGGAGGCAGTGAATTGCGTGTAATAATTAATTTGTAAGTTTGCGTGAAACGTCATTAAAAGGGATCACCGGGACCCATTTGCTGAAACCGATGTAACCAAAACAGGTTGTATAGCATCATCACTTAAATATTTGCAACCATACTACCCACGGATCTTCCTTTGTTATCGTTGTGTAGAGGAAAGAAGCAATTACTCGACCATGCAAGTGTCACGTGCGCAGATGGTGCAGTTGTGTCGCCATTCATGACGCAACCGGAGCTAAGTCTAGCCTCGCACACTGCGTTCAGAGAGGCGTAGCTCGGCAGTATGTCTCTCCGCCAATACAGGAAAGTCGAGTTTGAGAGAGCTCACTATGCCTTTCTACGTGTAGCTTATCAAACTCAAACCGGTGTTCATGAGCAGTTTTAAGGCTTACAAACGTAAAATATGTTGCAAAAGTTTCATATGTCTCCATTTAGTCCTGTAAACTCTGGTGTGCCCCAAGGATCCCAGTTATAGGCCCTCTTCTATTCTTAATTTACATTAACGGTTTAACCAATGATGTCCCCCCACCCCCCCCCCCTTATATTTACGTTTTCGCAGATCACTATGGTATGCTCCGTGAAATCTCGGACAAATCTGAAAGCACATTCTTGCAAGACGATATAAACGCTATCTCTAACTGGTGTGACGTATGGTTAATGCAAATTCACGTAACTAAATGTAAATGTATGCGTGTAACTCGCAGCAATATTCCTCCGCTGATCTATTACCTTAATGATACTCACCTAGAGGTCGTAACCTCCTAAAAATACCTAGGCGTCCACATAACCTCGTCACTTTACTGGTCGTTGCACATCGACAAGATAATTAACAATACTAACCGCATGCTAGGTTATCTTCGTCGAAATTTTTCTTCTGCTCCTACATCAATAAAACTAATCCTATACAAACCGCTTATTAGGAGTCAAATGGAGTACGCCTCATCCATTTGGGAACCGCACCTCTAAGCCCTTATTCAATCACTTGAACTAATCCAAGGCAATGCCGCGGGTTTCATTCATAGCAATTACAACCGCACATCAAGCGTAACTGCCACGAAAAACTTTTTGCTACTTGCTGCTTTCTCAGTCCGGCGTAAGTGTTTTCGCCTTGCGTTATTTCATAAAATATATTTCCAGAATTCCTACCTGCGCGATAATCTTCTCGTCTCCTACCTACATTTCCTCTCGCATGGATCATAGCCATAAAGTTGGAATCATTCAATGCCGCACCAGAACCTGTAACGAATCATTTATTCCTAGGACCTCTCGGGAATGCAACCACCTTCCCGTTTCGTTCGGCCTTATCAAATGTCGTCACTCTCGGATACAATTAACTAATGAATTTTGCTGTAATTACTAACCATTATTTGCTGCTCTGTGATTTACTTGTTATGTTTTTTTTTTTTACCCGCTCCCATCTGTAATACTTCGGTCTTGAGGGTACAATAAAATTTTTAAAAATCCGTCGGTTCCGAAAACGCTGGTTCCATAACGTCATATTGCAACTTACAGTTGGCCATCTGCCCTCTGGGTATACCGTTCCTGGCAAGTTCTTTCGACAAGGAGCAGCGTGTGAACTTCTTGCCCACAGTTGCCGTTACAAGCGTTAGTAGAGCGGCTACCTCAACCAGCTGCATACCCTCGAACCAATGCGTTCTGAACCTCAGCAACTCCAAAGTGACGTGCCCAGAATTCAACGGCGTATACGAACAATTAGGGCTATTTAATAACTGCTCATTGTGTGTGGAAAACTTGCACGCGTGGAAAAGTGGCTGCGTCGAGTTATTGAATTGTCAAAATTTCCAAGAACCAAATAACTACAAGATAGTGCCTGAAACCATGCACATTGTTCATACGAAGCTGCGCATCGCAGCGCACCAGGTGTTTCAGAGAAGACAATGTTAACCGCTATAGGCCGAACATCAGGATCTCTTTCATGTATTCGCTACCGAACGAAACAGATTACTAAAATTCAGTAATATTGGTATATTCAGCGACATTCAAGCACATGCTATAAGGGATAAACTGAATTTTGCCAGAACGCAAACCTTGCCCATTAACTGCGATTAGCATTCTTTAGGAACTTCATCAACATTGCGGTGTCTAACAACTTTTACCCGGTAGCTAAAGCTGTGTACTATAGTGCACCACTAAGTAAGTTCTGGCTGCTGCCTTATTCAGCAAACAAATAACCAAGGCCACTGAGTATGTGCCTGAATAAAAACCTTGCAAGTAGCTGCAGATGTTCACTGACTTCTCAGGAAAAGGCTGCTTCGTGGCGTACCTCCATACCTCCATACTAACCTCCAACCTCCATACTAGTGAAAGTGCTTCCGTCTATGCACCGGGAAATAAAGACTACGAAAATTGGCATTTCCGAAAAACAGGTAAGGATATGCCCAATAAAAATATTGAAACAGCCATGTCTACTGAATTCTCTCAAAAACGCTGGTTCCTGGCGTATAAGTAAATCTCCATCCTATTGGAAGTGTTCCCGGCTATTCACGCGATGAATGAATGGACTGCGAAAATTGGGATTTCCGGAAGACAGGTAAGCCCCAATAAAAATAATGAAACAGCCATGTCTACTGACACATATGCAAAACGCTGGTTAGTGGCATATACACCAATATCCATGCTATGGTAAGTGTTTCCGCCTATTCACGCGATAAGTAAATGGATTGTAAAAATTGGCAATTCCGAAAAAAAATGTAAGCATACATGTAGCCCAGTAAAATGACGAAACAGGGATGTCCATTGACTTCTCTGCAAAACGCTGGTTCGTGGCACATACATAACTTCCATCCAATCGGAGTATTTCCACCTATTCATACGATTAATAAACGGATTACAAACGCCGGGGCGGATGCGGATTAACGCGATAAATAAACGAGTTTCAAACTCCTGCGTAGACGCCGAATTACGCGATAAATATACGAATAGGGGAAGAATATTTGAATCGGAAAAATTCGAAAAACATTAAGCCTATAGCCCAGGGAAATATCGCCTCAGCCAGGTTCGAAAAGTTCGCTCTAAATCACTCGTTCTTTGCCTACAGCACTCCCCGCGCATGCGTGGAGGCCGAATAGTGCGATAAATAACCGAATACGAGAAGAATAAATCTATCGGAAAAATTGAAAAAACACTAAGCCTATAGCCCAGGGAAATATTGTTTCAGCCAGGTTCGAAAAGTTCGCTCTAAATCGCTCGTTCTGTGCCTACAGCACTCCGCACACATGCGTAGAGGCCAAATCACGCGATAAATAAACGAATAGGCGAATAATATTTCTATCGGAAAAATTGAAAAAACACTAAGCCTATAGCCCAGGCAAATATTGTTTCAGCCAGGTTCGAAAAGTTCGCTCTAAATCGCTCGTTCTCTGCCTACAGCACTCCGCACACATGCGTAGAGGCCAAATCACGCGATAAATAAACGAATAAGCGAATAATATTTCTTTCGGCAAAATTGAAAAAACACTAAGCCTATAGCCCAGGGAAATATTGTTTCAGCCAGGTTCGAAAAGTTCGCTCTAAATCGCTCGTTCTCTGCCTACAGCACTCCGCACACATGCGTAGAGGCCAAATCACGCGATAAATGAACGAATAGGCGAATAATATTTCTATCGGGAAAATTGAAAAAACACTAAGCCTATAGCCCAGGGAAATATTGTTTCAGCCAGGTTCGAAAGGTTCGCTCTAAATCGCTCGTTCTCTGCCTACAGCACTCCGCACACATGCGTAGAGGCCAAATCACGCGATAAATAAACGAATAGGCGAATAATATTTCTATCGGAAAAATTGAAAAAACACTAAGCCTATAGCCCACGGAAATATTGTTTCAGCCAGGTTCGAAAAGTTCGCTCTAAATCGCTCGTTCTCTGCCTACAGCACTCCGCACACATGCGTAGAGGCCAAATCAGGCGATAAATAAACGAATAGGCGAATAATATTTCTATCGGAAAAAATTGAAAAAACACCAAGCCTATAGCCCAGGGAAATATTGTTTCAGCCAGGTTCGAAAAGTTCGCTCTAAATCGCTCGTTCTCTGCCTACAGCACTCCGCACACATGCGTAGAGGCCAAATCACGCGATAAATAAACGAATAAGCGAATAATATTTCTTTCGGCAAAGTTGAAAAAACACTAAGCCTATAGCCCAGGGAAATATTGTTTCAGCCAGGTTCGAAAAGTTCGCTCTAAATCGCTCGTTCTGTGCCTACAGCACTCCGCACACATGCGTAGAGGCCAAATTACGCGATAAATAAACGAATAGGCGAATAATATTTCTTTCGGAAAAATTGAAAAAACACTAAGCCTATAGCCCAGGGAAATATTGTTTCAGCCAGGTTCGAAAAGTTCGCTCTAAATCGCTCGTTCTCTGCCTACAGCACTCCGCACACATGCGTAGAGGCCAAATCACGCGATAAATGAACGAATAGGCGAATAATATTTCTATCGGGAAAATTGAAAAAACACTAAGCCTATAGCCCAGGGAAATATTGTTTCAGCCAGGTTCGAAAAGTTCGCTCTAAATCGCTCGTTCTCTGCCTACAGCACTCCGCACACATGCGTAGAGGCCAAATCACGCGATAAATAAACGAATAGGCGAATAATATTTCTATCGGAAAAATTGAAAAAACACTAAGCCTATACCCAGGGAAATATTGTTTCAGCCAGGTTCGAAAAGTTCGCTCTAAATCGCTCGTTCTCTGCCTACAGCACTCCGCACACATGCGTAGAGGCCAAATCAGGCGATAAATAAACGAATAGGCGAATAATATTTCTATCGGAAAAAATTGAAAAAACACCAAGCCTATAGCCCAGGGAAATATTGTTTCAGCCAGGTTCGAAAAGTTCGCTCTAAATCGCTCGTTCTCTGCCTACAGCACTCCGCACACATGCGTAGAGGCCAAATTACGCGATAAATGAACGAATAGGCGAATAATATTTCTTTCGGAAAAATTGAAAAAACACTAAGCCTATAGCCCAGGGAAATATTGTTTCAGCCAGGTTCGAAAAGTTCACTCTAAATCGCTCGTTCTCTGCCTACAGCACTCCGCACACATGCGTAGAGGCCAAATCACGCGATAAATAAACGAATAAGCGAATAATATTTCGGAAAAATTGAAAAAACACTAAGCCTATAGCCCAGGGAAATATTGTTTCAGCCAGGTTCGAAAAGTTCGCTCTAAATCGCTCGTTCTCTGCCTACAGCACTCCGCACACATGCGTAGAGGCCAAATCACGCGATAAATAAACGAATAGGCGAATAATATTTCTTTCGGAAAAATTGAAAAAACACTAAGCCTATAGCCCAGGGAAATATTGTTTCAGCCAGGTTCGAAAAGTTCGCTCTAAATCGCTCGTTCTCTGCCTACAGCACTCCGCACACATGCGTAGAGGCCAAATCACGCGATAAATGACCGAATAGGCGAATAATATTTCTTTCGGAAAAATTGAAAAAACACTAAGCCTATAGCCCAGGGAAATATCGTTTCAGCCAGGTTCGAAAAGTTCGCTCTAAATCGCTTGTTCTCTGCCTACAGCACTCCGCACACATGCGTAGAGGCCAAATTACGCGATAAATAAATGAATGGGCGAATAATATTTCTATCGGAAAAATTGAAAAAACACTAAGCCTATATATAGCCCAGGGAAATATCGTTTCAGCCAGGTTCGAAAAGTTCGCTCTAAATCGCTTGTTCTCTGCCAACAGCACTCCGCACACATGCGTAGAGGCCAAATTACGCGATAAATAAATGAATGGGCGAATAATATTTCTATCGGAAAAATTGAAAAAACACTAAGCCTATATATAGCCCAGGGAAATATCGTTTCAGCCAGGTTCGAAAAGTTCGCTCTAAATCGCTCGTTCTCTGCCTACAGCACTCCGCACACATGCGTAGAGGCCAAATCACGCGATAAATAAACGAATAAGCGAATAATATTTCTTTCGGAAAAATTGAAAAAACACTAAGCCTATAGCCCAGGGAAATATCGTTTCAGCCAGGTTCGAAAAGTTCGCTCTAAATCGCTCGTTCTCTGCCTACAGCACTCCGCACACATGCGTAGAGGCCAAATTACGCGATAAATGAACGAATAGGCGAATAATATTTCTTTCGGAAAAATTGAAAAAACACTAAGCCTATAGCCCAGGGAAATATTGTTTCAGCCAGGTTCGAAAAGTTCGCTCTAAATCGCTCGTTCTCTGCCTACAGCACTCCGCACACATGCGTAGAGGCCAAATCACGCGATAAATAAACGAATAAGCGAATAATATTTCTTTCGGCAAAGTTGAAAAAACACTAAGCCTATAGCCCAGGGAAATATTGTTTCAGCCAGGTTCGAAAAGTTCGCTCTAAATCGCTCGTTCTGTGCCTACAGCACTCCGCACACATGCGTAGAGGCCAAATTACGCGATAAATAAACGAATAGGCGAATAATATTTCTTTCGGAAAAATTGAAAAAACACTAAGCCTATAGCCCAGGGAAATATCGTTTCAGCCAGGTTCGAAAAGTTCGCTCTAAATCGCTTGTTCTCTGCCTACAGCACTCCGCACACATGCGTAGAGGCCAAATTACGCGATAAATAAATGAATAGGCGAATAATATTTCTCTCGGAAAAATTGAAAAAACACTAAGCCTATAGCCCAGGGAAATATCGTTTCAGCCAGGTTCGAAAAGTTCGCTCTAAATCGCTTGTTCTCTGCCTACAGCACTCCGCACACATGCGTAGAGGCCAAATCACGCGATAAATAAACGAATAAGCGAATAATATTTCTTTCGGCAAAATTGAAAAAACACTAAGCCTATAGCCCAGGGAAATATTGTTTCAGCCAGGTTCGAAAAGGTCGCTCTAAATCGCTCGTTCTGTGCCTACAGCACTCCGCACACATGCGTTGAGGCCAAATTACGCGATAAATAAACGAATAGGCGAATAATATTTCTTTCGGAAAAATTGAAAAAACACTAAGCCTATAGCCCAGGGAAATATTGTTTCAGCCAGGTTCGAAAAGTTCGCTCTAAATCGCTCGTTCTCTGACTACAGCACTCCGCACACATGCGTAGAGGCCAAATCACGCGATAAATAAACGAATAAGCGAATAATATTTCTATCGGAAAAATTGAAAAAACACTAAGCCTATATATAGCCCAGGGAAATATCGTTTCAGCCAGGTTCGAAAAGTTCGCTCTAAATCACTCGTTCTCTGCCTACAGCACTCCGCACACATGCGTAGAGGGCAAATTACGCGATAAATAAACGAATAGGCGAATAATATTTCTTTCGGAAAAATTGAAAAAACACTAAGCCTATAGCCCAGGGAAATATCGTTTCAGCCAGGTTCGAAAAGTTCGCTCTAAATCGCTCGTTCTCTGCCTACAGCACTCCGCACACATGCGTAGAGGGCAAATTACGCGATAAATAAATGAATAGGCGAATAATATTTCTATCGGAAAAATTGAAAAAACACTAAGCCTATAGCCCAGGGAAATATCGTTTCAGCCAGGTTCGAAAAGTTCGCTCTAAATCGCTTGTTCTCTGCCTACAGCACTCCGCACACATGCGTAGAGGCCAAATTACGCGATAAATAAATGAATAGGCGAATAATATTTCTCTCGGAAAAATTGAAAAAACACTAAGCCTATAGCCCAGGGAAATATCGTTTCAGCCAGGTTCGAAAAGTTCGCTCTAAATCGCTTGTTCTCTGCCTACAGCACTCCGCACACATGCGTAGAGGCCAAATTACGCGATAAATAAACGAATAGGCGAATAATATTTCTTTCGGAAAAATTGAAAAAACACTAAGCCTATAGCCCAGGGAAATATTGTTTCAGCCAGGTTCGAAAAGTTCGCTCTAAATCGCTCGTTCTCTGCCTACAGCACTCCGCACACATGCGTAGAGGCCAAATCACGCGATAAATAAACGAATAAGCGAATAATATTTCTATCGGAAAAATTGAAAAAACACTAAGCCTATAGCCCAGGGAAATATTGTTTCAGCCAGGTTCGAAAAGTTCGCTCTAAATCGCTCGTTCTGTGCCTACAGCACTCCGCACACATACGTAGAGGCCAAATTACGCGATAAATAAATGAATGGGCGAATAATATTTCTATCGGAAAAATTGAAAAAACACTAAGCCTATAGCCCAGGGAAATATCGTTTCAGCCAGGTTCGAAAAGTTCGCTCTAAATCGCTTGTTCTCTGCCTACAGCACTCCGCACACATGCGTAGAGGCCAAATTACGCGATAAATAAACGAATAGGCGAACAATATTTCTTTCGGAAAAATTGAAAAAACACTAAGCCTATAGCCCAGGGAAATATTGTTTCAGCCAGGTTCGAAAAGTTCGCTCTAAATCGCTCGTTCTCTGCCTACAGCACTGCGCACACATGCGTAGAGGCCAAATCACGCGATAAATAAACGAATAAGCGAATAATATTTCTATCGGAAAAATTGAAAAAACACTAAGCCTATATATAGCCCAGGGAAATATCGTTTCAGCCAGGTTCGAAAAGTTCGCTCTAAATCGCTCGTTCTCTCCCTACAGCACTCCGCACACATGCGTAGAGGCCAAATCACGCGATAAATAAACGAATAAGCGAATAATATTTCTTTCGGAAAAATTGAAAAAACACTAAGCCTATAGCCCAGGGAAATATCGTTTCAGCCAGGTTCGAAAAGTTCGCTCTAAATCGCTTGTTCTCTGCCTACAGCACTCCGCACACATGCGTAGAGGCCAAATTACGCGATAAATAAATGAATAGGCGAATAATATTTCTCTCGGAAAAATTGAAAAAACACTAAGCCTATAGCCCAGGGAAATATCGTTTCAGCCAGGTTCGAAAAGTTCGCTCTAAATCGCTTGTTCTCTGCCTACAGCACTCCGCACACATGCGTAGAGGCCAAATCACGCGATAAATAAACGAATAAGCGAATAATATTTCTTTCGGCAAAATTGAAAAAACACTAAGCCTATAGCCCAGGGAAATATTGTTTCAGCCAGGTTCGAAAAGTTCGCTCTAAATCGCTCGTTCTGTGCCTACAGCACTCCGCACACATGCGTAGAGGCCAAATTACGCGATAAATAAACGAATAGGCGAATAATATTTCTTTCGGAAAAATTGAAAAAACACTAAGCCTATAGCCCAGGGAAATATTGTTTCAGCCAGGTTCGAAAAGTTCGCTCTAAATCGCTCGTTCTCTGCCTACAGCACTCCGCACACATGCGTAGAGGCCAAATTACGCGATAAATAAATGAATAGGCGAATAATATTTCTCTCGGAAAAATTGAAAAAACACTAAGCCTATAGCCAAGGGAAATATTGTTTCAGCCAGGTTCGAAAAGTTCGCTCTAAATCGCTCGTTCTCTGCCTACAGCACTCCGCACACATGCGTAGAGGCCAAATCACGCGATAAATAAACGAATAAGCGAATAATATTTCTATCGGAAAAATTGAAAAAACACTAAGCCTATAGCCCAGGGAAATATTGTTTCAGCCAGGTTCGAAAAGTTCGCTCTAAATCGCTCGTTCTCTGCCTACAGCACTCCATACACATGCGTAGAGGCCAAATTACGCGATAAATAAACGAATAGGCGAATAATATTTCTATCGGAAAGATTGAAAAAACACTAAGCCTATAGCCCAGGGAAATATCGTTTCAGCCAGGTTCGAAAAGTTCGCTCTAAATCGCTCGTTCTCTGCCTACAGCACTCCGCACACATGCGTAGAGGCCAAATTACGCGATAAATAAATGAATAGGCGAATAATATTTCTATCGGAAAAATTGAAAAAACACTAAGCCTATAGCCCAGGGAAATATCGTTTCAGCCAGGTTCGAAAAGTTCGCTCTAAATCGCTTGTTCTCTGCCTACAGCACTCCGCACACATGCGTAGAGGCCAAATTACGCGATAAATAAATGAATAGGCGAATAATATTTCTATCGGAAAAATTGAAAAAACACTAAGCCTATAGCCCAGGGAAATATCGTTTCAGCCAGGTTCGAAAAGTTCGCTCTAAATCGCTCGTTCTCTGCCTACAGCACTCCGCACACATGCGTAGAGGCCAAATTACGCGATAAATAAATGAATAGGCGAATAATATTTCTATCGGAAAAATTGAAAAAACACTAAGCCTATAGCCCAGGGAAATATCGTTTCAGCCAGGTTCGAAAAGTTCGCTCTAAATCGCTTGTTCTCTGCCTACAGCACTCCGCACACATGCGTAGAGGCCAAATTACGCGATAAATAAATGAATAGGCGAATAATATTTCTTTCGGAAAAATTGAAAAAACACTAAGCCTATAGCCCAGGGAAATATTGTTTCAGCCAGGTTCGAAAAGTTCTCTCTAAATCGCTCGTTCTGTGCCTACAGCACTCCGCACACATGCGTAGAGGCCAAATTACGCGATAAATAAACGAATAGGCGAATAATATTTCTTTCGGAAAAATTGAAAAAACACTAAGCCTATAGCCAAGGGAAATATTGTTTCAGCCAGGTTCGAAAAGTTCGCTCTAAATCGCTCGTTCTCTGCCTACAGCACTCCGCACACATGCGTAGAGGCCAAATTACGCGATAAATAAATGAATAGGCGAATAATATTTCTATCGGAAAAATTGAAAAAACACTAAGCCTATAGCCCAGGGAAATATCGTTTCAGCCAGGTTCGAAAAGTTCGCTCTAAATCCCTCGTTCTCTGCCTACAGCACTCCGCACACATGCGTAGAGGCCAAATTACGCGATAAATAAATGAATAGGCGAATAATATTTCTATCGGAAAAATTGAAAAAACACTAAGCCTATAGCCCAGGGAAATACCGTTTCAGCCAGGTTCGAAAAGTTCGCTCTAAATCGCTTGTTCTCTGCCTACAGCACTCCGCACACATGCGTAGAGGCCAAATTACGCGATAAATAAACGAATAGGCGAATAATATTTCTTTCGGAAAAATTGAAAAAACACTAAGCCTATAGCCCAGGGAAATATTGTTTCAGCCAGGTTCGAAAAGTTCGCTCTAAATCGCTCGTTCTCTGCCTACAGCACTCCGCACACATGCGTAGAGGCCAAATCACGCGATAAATAAACGAATAAGCGAATAATATTTCTATCGGAAAAATTGAAAAAACACTAAGCCTATAGCCCAGGGAAATATTGTTTCAGCCAGGTTCGAAAAGTTCGCTCTAAATCGCTCGTTCTCTGCCTACAGCACTCCGCACACATGCGTAGAGGCCAAATTACGCGATAAATAAACGAATAGGCGAATAATATTTCTATCGGAAAAATTGAAAAAACACTAAGCCTATAGCCCAGGGAAATATCGTTTCAGCCAGGTTCGAAAAGTTCGCTCTAAATCGCTCGTTCTCTGCCTACAGCACTCCGCACACATGCGTAGAGGCCAAATTACGCGATAAATAAATGAATAGGCGAATAATATTTCTATCGGAAAAATTGAAAAAACACTAAGCCTATAGCCCAGGGAAATATCGTTTCAGCCAGGTTCGAAAAGTTCGCTCTAAATCGCTCGTTCTCTGCCTACAGCACTCCGCACACATGCGTAGAGGCCAAATTACGCGATAAATAAACGAATAGGCGAATAATATTTCTATCGGAAAAATTGAAAAAACACTAAGCCTATAGCCCAGGGAAATATCGTTTCAGCCAGGTTCGAAAAGTTCGCTCTAAATCGCTTGTTCTCTGCCTACAGCACTCCGCACACATGCGTAGAGGCCAAATTACGCGATAAATAAATGAATAGGCGAATAATATTTCTATCGGAAAAATTGAAAAAACACTAAGCCTATAGCCCAGGGAAATATCGTTTCAGCCAGGTTCGAAAAGTTCGCTCTAAATCGCTCGTTCTCTGCCTACAGCACTCCGCACACATGCGTAGAGGCCAAATTACGCGATAAATAAATGAATAGGCGAATAATATTTCTATCGGAAAAATTGAAAAAACACTAAGCCTATAGCCCAGGGAAATATCGTTTCAGCCAGGTTCGAAAAGTTCGCTCTAAATCGCTCGTTCTCTGCCTACAGCACTCCGCACACATGCGTAGAGGCCAAATTACGCGATAAATAAATGAATAGGCGAATAATATTTCTATCGGAAAAATTGAAAAAACACTAAGCCTATAGCCCAGGGAAATATCGTTTCAGCCAGGTTCGAAAAGTTCGCTCTAAATCGCTTGTTCTCTGCCTACAGCACTCCGCACACATGCGTAGAGGCCAAATTACGCGATAAATAAATGAATAGGCGAATAATATTTCTATCGGAAAAATTGAAAAAACACTAAGCCTATAGCCCAGGGAAATATCGTTTCAGCCAGGTTCGAAAAGTTCGCTCTAAATCGCTCGTTCTCTGCCTACAGCACTCCGCACACATGCGTAGAGGCCAAATTACGCGATAAATAAATGAATAGGCGAATAATATTTCTATCGGAAAAATTGAAAAAACACTAAGCCTATAGCCCAGGGAAATATCGTTTCAGCCAGGTTCGAAAAGTTCGCTCTAAATCGCTCGTTCTCTGCCTACAGCACTCCGCACACATGCGTAGAGGCCAAATTACGCGATAAATAAATGAATAGGCGAATAATATTTCTATCGGAAAAATTGAAAAAACACTAAGCCTATAGCCCAGGGAAATATCGTTTCAGCCAGGTTCGAAAAGTTCGCTCTAAATCGCTCGTTCTCTGCCTACAGCACTCCGCACACATGCGTAGAGGCCAAATTACGCGATAAATAAACGAATAGGCGAATAATATTTCTATCGGAAAAATTGAAAAAACACTAAGCCTATAGCCCAGGGAAATATCGTTTCAGCCAGGTTCGAAAAGTTCGCTCTAAATCGCTTGTTCTCTGCCTACAGCACTCCGCACACATGCGTAGAGGCCACATTACGCGATAAATGAACGAATAGGCGAATAATATTTCTATCGGAAAAATTGAAAAAACACTAAGCCTATAGCCCAGGGAAATATCGTTTCAGCCAGGTTCGAAAAGTTCGCTCTAAATCGCTCGTTCTCTGCCTACAGCACTCCGCACACATGCGTAGAGGCCAAATTACGCGATAAATAAACGAATAGGCGAATAATATTTCTATCGGAAAAATTGAAGAAACACTAAGCCTATAGCCCAGGGAAATATCGTTTCAGCCAGGTTCGAAAAGTTCGCTCTAAATCGCTTGTTCTCTGCCTACAGCACTCCGCACACATGCGTAGAGGCCAAATTACGCGATAAATAAATGAATAGGCGAATAATATTTCTATCGGAAAAATTGAAAAAACACTAAGCCTATAGCCCAGGGAAATATCGTTTCAGCCAGGTTCGAAAAGTTCGCTCTAAATCGCTTGTTCTCTGCCTACAGCACTCCGCACACATGCGTAGAGGCCAAATTACGCGATAAATAAATGAATAGGCGAATAATATTTCTATCGGAAAAATTGAAAAAACACTAAGCCTATAGCCCAGGGAAATATCGTTTCAGCCAGGTTCGAAAAGTTCGCTCTAAATCGCTTGTTCTCTGCCTACAGCACTCCGCACGCATGCGTAGAGGCCAAATTACGCGATAAATAAATGAATAGGCGAATAATATTTCTATCGGAAAAATTGAAAAAACACTAAGCCTATAGCCCAGGGAAATATCGTTTCAGCCAGGTTCGAAAAGTTCGCTCTAAATCGCTTGTTCTCTGCCTACAGCACTCCGCACGCATGCGTAGAGGTCGAGTTACGCGATAAATAAACGAATAGGCGAAGAATAATTGAATTGGTCTAAAAATAATTTGCAGAAAACTAAAGTAATGTTTAACAGTCTCTGAAGAGAACGGCAATTTACAATAGGTAGCGAGGCACTGGAAGTGGTAATTCAATACATCTACTTTGGGCAGGTAGTGACGGCGGATACGGATCATGAGACGGAAATAATCAGAAGAATAAGAATGGGCTGGGGTGCGTTTGGCAGGCATTCTCAGATCATGAACAGCAGGTTGCCATTATCCCTCAAAAGAAAAGTGTATAATAGCTGTGTCTTACCAGTACTCACCTACGAGGCAGAAACCTGGAGGCTTACGAAAAGGGTTCTACTTAAATTGAGGACGACGCAACGAGCTATGGAAAGAAGAATGATGGGTGTAACTTTAAAGGATAAGAAAAAAGCAGATTGGGTGAGGGAACAAAAGCGAGTTACTGACATCTTAGTTGAAATCAAGAAAAAGAAATGGGCATGGGCAGGTCATGTAATGAGGAGGGAAGATAACCGATGGTCATTAAGGGTTACGGACTGGATTCCAAGGGAAGGGAAGCGTAGCAGGGGGTGGCAGAAAGTTAGGTGGGCGGATGAGATTAAGAAGTTTGCAGGGACGACATGGCCACAATTAGTACATGACCAGGGTTGTTGGAGAAGTATGGGAGAAGCCTTTGCCCAGCAGTGGTAGTAACCAGGCTGATGATGACGATGATGGTGATCATGAATTGAATTAGAAAAATTGGAAAAACACTAAGCCAGGGAAATATTGTCTTTCTCTGCCTGGACCACTCCCCACGCATGCCTAGAGGCCAAATTATGCGAAGAATAAACGAATAGGCGAAGGATAATTGTATCGGAAAAACTGAAAAAACAATATGTCTATAGCCCAGGAAAATATTTCTATTTTATTTATTTAATAATACTGTCAACCCTCATAGAGGGTTTTACAGAGAAATATCGTCTCAGCCAGGTTAAAAAACTTAACCGAGTGCTGATAGCTTCGTGTGCACTGTTCTTGCCACTTGGTTATTGTGGAAGCGAGAGGTAGTACGAAAGTGAATTCGCTAGCTGCTGCGGGCCGAATCTTGAGAACGATCATCCTTCTTGACGGGTTTACATTTGGGTAGGCATAGAAATTCTTACGAATTTATTTTTTTTAAAGAGGGGGGAGAATCGTAGAGTCCATTACGTCTGCGCAGCCGCTTCCTCGGCCCACATATCGCTCATGCTCAGCATGTGGCCACTGCAGTTGACGCAATCAGTGAAACGGACATGTGCTGACTGGTTTTCGCGGAGGAGGAGGAGGAAAGGGTAGTGCATGTTGTACTGCCTTAGTATTTCCAGGGCATTTCATCGGAAACCTGAGCAAACTTGCATGCATGTAACCTGTCTGCATTCGTGTTTTGCTAGACATGTGCGACATTTGTTGTGTTCATACTGCTTGCGCAAATAAATTTCAAACCTCGCAGCTTGCATAGCGAGGCCCGCATTCATTGGGGTTGTTTTCAAACCTTGTTAGCCATTTCAGTGGTGCCTTTCGTTTTTCGCAAATGGAAATAAACTGTGTTTTCACTCAGTGGATGACGGCTAATGATCTAGTCTGAAGAACGCAATGTGATTTTCTGCAAATACTTTATAATTATTTATAAAAAATATAGCTTCACATGGCGTACGCCGTTGTATGGATAATGTAAACTAGCTTCTCATGTAGCATGCAACAGTTTTTGGAAGACAGTGGTTGCTATGGTTGCTGCAGTTACAGTATACGAGAAAAATTACATTTTAGGGAGAACAGAGTAAAGCACGCAGACAAAAATTTCAAATTCTTTTTGCTTTAAGTAACGATGACTTTATTAATCATAGTACAAGATGTTGAAGGTCTTAACAAGCATAAGGGTTTAGCAATACTTTTTCAATAAGCAGTTTCAATTTACAAGTTTTTACGTTCAAGTGCTCCACATGTCATAGCAAGTTCAGCAACACAAGTGCAAAAGTGGTGGTAAACATGGCTTCTGAAACGACCTCATGAAAAGGCCTCATATAGCAAGAACATTCTCCTGTAGCTCCTTAGCTCACAAACATCAACATGAAACAGTTGTTGCAGTAACTGTGCCTAATATAACCATGGAAAACAAATGTAATTATGTGAAATGGTTGTTCCTGACCATAAATAGGCCTAGAAGAGAAACAATAATGCTTTCTCGAAATATTAAAAAAAAAATTAAATATGGGGTTTTACGTGCCAAAACCACTTTCTGATTATGAGGCACGCCGTAGAGGAGGACTCCGGAAATTTCGACCACCTGGGGTTCTTTAACGTGCATCTAAATCTAAGTACACGGGTGTTTTCGCCCCCATCGAAATGTGGCCGCCGTGGCCGGGATTCGATCCCGCGACCTCGTGCTCAGCAGCCTAACACCATAGCCACTGAGCAACCACGGCGGGTTTCTCGAAATATTCATTCTTCACATGTCATGGGTGCTGTTCTAGCAGGCTACAAATATAGCCTATATACATAGCTATAGCTGGTGGTTCGTGGAAAATACAGGCATCTATGCTGTGCAAGAGCTGGCTGCTAGCGCGCGACGGAGAAGACGTGTGGTGCATTGGCTCCGTCGATTTTCGGCTGGAGCCACGGCTCAGTCCTCTGCACCCCAACAAGACCGACGTCAACCGACGCGGCAAGCCACGTGGACTACGTGGATACCAATGTTCACTAGGTGGGACCACTATTGAATAATTTACGACCGAATTACACCCGACTACGTGGGCGACGCCGACCGCCGGCGGCGTCGAACCGGCCTCCCGAGGTAAAATGGCGGCCCCCGCGTCATTCCTGAGTGGTTAAGATCCCGACGTCATGGCCTGGATGCCGGTTTCAACATCAGAACATCAAAATTTTTATGTTATTCCGAAATTTCGCCACCAATCTCTCAAAGTCAATGAAGCGGTCGCGCGCCGCTCGCTCGTTCGAGCCAAGACGGCGGCGTCCATCGCCGCCCTGGCCTCCGGCACACCGGTCGGCAAGACGCAGCCTCCTGCCTCGCGCGCTGCTGGCAGCAAAGGCTTTCTCAGTCTTACCTACTGGAAACTTCGCCCTCTCCCAAGACCGGGCCCTGAGGACTTCGCGGTGGTGCTCAATCCACGCGAACACGTGTCGCTGCACGAAGTCTTTTCAGTGAATCGCTACGGTGCCGCAATTACGGCCTGCCTCGGGCCTAGGTGGCAAGGTCTGTTACGATTCTACCGACCCGTGAACAAAACCTCATAGTGATCCACACCCCGAACCCGGCGGCGGCAGATCGGCTCTTCGGGGACTTCTCAATCAACACCGAACGTGGGGCGATTCTGTTCCACGGATACCTTAGACAGGACGGAGGCGATGTCTGCCACGGCGTTATCGTCGTCAGCAACTCCGACACCACTGAATCGCTTCGGAAGCAGGTGCAATGGAGACCAGTCACCATCGTCGAGGTGAGGAAATTCGGCTCCTCTAACAAAGCTCGGGTCACCTTCGCCGGGAGGGAGAAACCGCGTTTCGGGCACTTAAAGAACATGCTCATCCCAGTGCAAACCTACTACCGGACGATCCCGGCCTGCGGCCTGTGTGTGGCGGTCGGCCACCGAGCGGATGCCTGTCCCAACACGCAGTCGAACACGTGCGGACTCTGCGGGCAACAAGCACCGCTTGTGGAGGGGGTGCGGGCCCCTCACGAGTGTGTTCCGCGTTGCTCGGTTTGTGGCGGTGGGCACGCCACAAACTCGCGGGAGTGTGCGGCAAAATTCCGCACACACAAGATGGCCGCCGCGAAGGGCGAGACAAAGAGGAGAATGGCAGCCAGGAAGAGGAGCCGCCATATTGGCCTTCTCGCTGAGCCACCGAGCGGGGACGACAGCAACTCCGAGAAGCCGGCAAGCGACCACCGGCGCAGCCGCCACCACACGTCGGCACTGGAAAGCTGTCGACGTCGCCACCACGCGGCAAGCCCAGGGCCTGGGCCAACGCCGTGAAAGAACGGAACGCAGGTGAGCTGTACGGCCAAGGCTGCCTCCTCTTCCCCTACCTCCTCCCCCGTTGCGGTACGCAGCGCCTATTAAACCAAAACAGCAGCTCTCGAGGGCCAAATTGAGATGCTGCTCAAGAAAATTATGCTCCTGGAATCGCAGTCAAAACAGCCTACCACTGTCCTTTCTACCCATGCAATCGAGGCTATGAACTGAGGACGCGGCACCGAAGGCCGCACTGAGCGCGGAAGCTGCACTTGAGGCCCGTCTTGAGGCCCGCATGGACGCCCGTTTCAATACCCTAGAAAGTCAAGTTTCCGCGGCAATCACCTCCGCAATCACCAAAATGACTGATTGGATTGGATTGGAGACAACTTTATTTATACCTGCAGTTGGGCGCGCGCGCGCCCCGACGAGGGCCTACGTCATCCTCGAAGTCGCCGTTACTCGGTGCGGGTCTCCGCTCGCCGTTGCCGGCTCGCTGGGTCCCTGCCTTTCGAGCGCCTCGAGGACCTGCTGGACGGCCCAGAGCTGATCGTCTCGGTCATAGCTCTTCGCGGCTGCCTCGAGCCGCGGTGGGAGTGTTCTTGATTTTAATCTTCTGGATATTCAAAATCAAGAAAATATACCGACAATCGTGGCACAGCACATCGCACACTCCTCGCGTGGTGTCCGACGAACCGGCGTTCTTATCAGAGACGTGTCTGGCCGCTATCCAAAAACGCCGCGCCGCACCATTGAAACTGAAGTAGAAGAGGATGACAGCTGCTCGCTCTCCGGAATGGAGGATGCTCCCCTCCCCGCGAGTGCTGGCTCCGGACCAGCGTCCCTACTATCGCTCTTTCACTTCAATGACCATGGCGGACAGCCCTCAAATTAGGCGCTCTCCCCGCTACCAATTCGGCCACCCCCATCCAAATTACCCAATGGAACTGCCGGGGATTCCACTCCCGTGCCAAGCGGGCGGCCCTCCGGCTTTTCCTGTCAACATTCGCTTCACTCCCCGCGGTGGTTCCCCTTCAGGAGCCAGGGAGCGGCGCCACCCTTACACATTACACCACGCTCCAGCAGGAGCCCTATTCCTGTATCTGCATGCACAAAAATTATACAGCCAACCAGGTTGATTTGGAACTCAATGCTGAATATTCCTATGTGACGGTCACCCTTCTTCCTCTTAAGAAACAAAACGCACCATTAGATATACTCCACATCTATTGTTCTCCCAAGCTTGAAAATGTAACTTTCGCAGCCCTCTTCAGTAGGACCCTGAAAGCTGCGGCGCCCTGGTGATCGTGGACGATTTCAATGTTCACAGCACACTCTGGGGGTACGTGCCTGAAGAGAAGAGCGGGCGCAAGCTAGCGGAACTTGCGTCTACGCTGGGCCCGACTCTTCACACCGACCTTGCACATTCAACGGGGGTAGGTAATTCCGTGACTCGGGTCCCTAGCTTACCTTCACCAAAAACATTACACACGCAGAATGGGCCAACACCGAGGAGACCCTCGGCAGTGACCACTGCATACTCAACACAACCGTCAGAAGCAAACCAGTGGCGAGATCCAGCGCCCAAGCCCGCCTACCCGACTGGACAAACTTCCGGCAAAACTACACTAATTCGGCCCCTATCCACGAACAAGGTTACCACGCGTGGTCGCAAGAATTAGTACGCACCTTCGTTCGACGGAAACTCAAGTTCAACTATCGGAGGCCATGCCGGAGGAGGACAACCACCTCCTGCACCTATGGGAGGCGTGGCACAACCTCGTCCGCAGGTGGCGCAGCCAAAAACACAATACGAAGCTCAAAATTCGCATCGCCGAGTTCACCCAACGAGCGGCAGAGTACGCGGCCCAGCTCGCCGACACGAATTGGGTGGACCGATGCAACATGGCTGCTAGACAAATGTCTAGCCGGAGCACGTGGCATCTCTTTCGCGCATTGATCGATCCTACTCAAACCAGAGCCTAGACACAAAAACATCTCTAACGGGCTATCCATAGCTACGCCGAAGATATCTCTGGCATCTCTTTCGCGCCTTGATCGATCCGACTCAAACCAGAGCCATGACACAAGAACATCTCCAACGGACTATCCATAGCTACGCCGGAGATATCTCAAAATTAGCATGCAAACTAAGCGATCAATACCTCTGTATACAACAGGACCTCCGAGGGCCAGCGTACTCGTATGCAGGTTCCGAAAACGCGGAGCTGGATCAACCGCTCCGGCTCCACGACCTGAAGACGGCCCTCACTAAAATGAAGCGAGGAGCGGCGCCGGGAAGAGACAAAAAAGCAGTGAAATTACTAGCCAACCTTGCCTACCCGGCCTACGAGGCGCTCCTCGCATACATATGCTCAATCTGGATCGGTGAGGCACCCCTTCCAATCGTATGGAAGACTGCCCGGGCCACAACCGCGGAGATATCCATAGCCATAACCATGGAGAACCTCCTCCCCGTCTTCCTCACGTCTTGTGCGGTAAAGCTGATGGAGGCTATGGTGCGAAATAGGCTGTCAGAGTTTTTGTAAATCAAAAACGTATTTGCAGACACCATGTTCGGATTCCGCCCGCACCGGTCCGCGCAGGTTGTCCTGCTTCAACTAGAGTGCGACATTCTAAATCCCCTCGAATACCCCCTCAATGACAAGGCGGTACTCGCCCTCGATTTTAAGGGAGCCCCCTTTCGACAATGCCACACATGACATAATTCTGACGCACCTCTCACAAACCAACTGTGGACACAACGTGTTTCAATGCGTTAGGAAATTTCTCTCCGACCGCCAATCGTACATCCGGATACAAGGTGAAGAACACGGCCCCTACCAATTCGGCACGAGAGGTGCCCCGCAGGGCGCGGTCTTCTCACCCCTACTATTCTATTCGGCAATGCTGAAACTTTCGGCTCAGCTGGAGAATGTAGAAGGCATACAGCACGCGTTGTATGCCGACATCACCACCTGGGCTAAACATGGATCGATAGAAGACATTGAAGCCAACCTGCAGCAAGCGGCGGAGATTGTGGACGCCTACGCCCGCCGCTGCGGCCTTCAATGCTCCCCGGCCAAATCGCGATTTGTGCACATTCGCCCCTCCCCAAAGCACTACCAAAATCTAACTGTCGCTAGCAAATGGAACCCATCACAGAACACGATGAGATCAGAGTACTGGGCCTCGTTATTCATAAACACCGCCGAGTAGACACAACACTGGCCAAACTGCGCAAGGTGGGTCCCCAGGTGGGCCGCATGGCCCGCCGGGTTTCCAATAAACGCGGGGGGTTACGGTGCAAAGACGCATTGCGGCTGGCGCACGCATTCGTAACCAGTCGATTGTTGTACTCGACTCTGTACCTTTCGCAGGTTTGACGAGAACGCCCTCGAGGCGATTCTGCTTGGTAACAACTTTATTGATAGCCCTGCAGAGCTTTCGCCGACGGGGCCTTAGGTCTCCCACGTGAGGACGTCGAGGTGCTGCTCGCCGCGGCCTCGCGGGCGTGCTGGACGGCCCAGAGTTGGTCACCGAGGCTGGGGCTGCGCAAGGGCGGCCCACCGCGACGGAAGGGTTCCGGAGTTAGCACCGTGCGGGTTTTTGTTACAGTCCCAGAGCATGCGAGTTAAAGTGGCTATATCAGTGTGGCAGACCTTGCATATATTTGTCGGGTATGTGCCGGGGTTGTTGTTGTTAAAAACTTTATTTAAACAGAGGTGTTCGGACCACGTAGACCCCGACCGTACTCCACTCAAGTGTTTATGTTCCGTAGGTCCATAACACTGGCAGCCCAGCTGGTCGCGATGGTCTGCGTTGCCGGGTCCTCAGAGCGGAGCACGGTCTCTCAGTCCTCCCATGATGTCAGGTGTTCCAGGCCCTGCGGGGGAGGGTCCGCCGGGCAAAGCGAGAGGATGTGGATAGCGGATGCGAACGGTTCGGGACAGAGGGCGCAGGCGGGGGGAAAGAGGGATGGTAATGGGATAGGGTGACAGGGGAGGGGAGTGTGTGGGTCTGGAGTCGCCTCCAAAGTGTCGCATGTCTGTTGTCTAGGGCTGGGTGAGGTGGGGGTAGATCTGACGTGCTGCTCCATAAGCCTGCGTCGATCGCTGAAAGAGTGCATGCGCTACTTCGTGAATCCCGGATCGGAGGCCACCTGAGCCCGGTTAATAGAACCTCGGGCTAAAAGGTTGGCAGCCTCGTTTCCGGGATTCTCGGAGTGCGCAGGCACCCATATCAGCTCCACATGGCGGGTTGGAGGTGCAGCGGGCGAGTCCAGTATGCAAAAAAGCAGGAACATGGACTCGGCCTCGTGCAAAATTTATAAGTATAGCTGTTTTTGAATCTGTTATTATGTACCGGGCTTCCGTATGGGTGATGGCAATGGCAATCTCAGCTTCCTCTGCAGTTTCTGGGGAAGTGTGTGGGGGGAGGGGTAGTGCAATGAGTGGGGAGAGGGAGGAGTCCAGCACGGCGGCAACCGCTTGCTGTCCCATGCATGCGGCGTCCACCCATACGGCGTCCTGTTCGGGGCCGTAATAGCGATGGAGCGCCTTAGCTCGAGTTCGGCGGCGCGTCTCGTGGTGTTGTGAGTGCATGTTCCTCGGGAGTGGCTTAATAAGCAGCTCCGGGTGGATGTGGCGTGGGGTGGCGAGTAGTGTAGGGTCGTTGGCCGGCATCCGGATCCCGAGGGAGTCCAACATGTGCCGCCCAGTGGATGTTCGTGTCAGGCGAATGTATTGCGCCTGTCGGTGGGCTTCTACAAGTTCCCCGATAGTGTTGTGGAGGCCCACGCCGAGTAGTCGGTCTGTGGGTGTATTAATGGGTAGTTTTAGTGCTACTTTGTACGCCTTGCGTATTAAGGCATCTAGGGCATTAGTATCGTGTCGGGATAAGTGTAAATATGGGGTTGTGTAAAGCGCACGGCTGAGGACGAAGGCATGGATGAGGCGACATAGGTCGCGCTCCTTCATGCCTCTGTGGTGGGCAGAAAGCCGGCGAATGAGGTGGGAAATCGCACCTGCAATCTGCTTGAGTTTCTTCAGGGTGGTGGTGTTTTTACCATCACTCTGGATAATGGAGTCCCAGTATGCGGAGGGATGCAACATCCGGCACTGGGCGTCCGTCCAGCTCGATCGTGATGGGGGAGCATGGGGAGCAGTGATTACGAGGTCTGATGAGTAGTAGTTCGGATTTTTCTGAGGAGCAAGAAAGACCGATACTGGCAGCATAATTTTGGGTCAGGGTGGCTGCAGACTGGAGAGTGTCCTCTATGCCGCCGTCACTGCCGTGGGTAGTCCACAGCGTGATGTCGTCGGCATAGAGGGTGTGTTTGAGATGGGGTATGATTGCCAATTGTCGGGCCAGGGGGATTAGGGTGATATTAAATAAAAAGGGGGACAGAACGGACCCTTGCGGGGTGCCAACACTCTGTAAAGTAAAAGAGAGGGAGGTGAGTGGACCAAAGTGTATCTGAGCCGTGCGGTCGGTCAGGAATGCTTGAATGTAGGTGTACGTACGTGCACCTACATTCAGTGGCGAGATGGCAGTCATGCTCGCATGGTGTTCTACGCGATCAAAGGCTTTGGAGAGGTCCAAAGCAAAGACTGCATTTATGTGACCCGGGATAAGGGGGTCGAAAATGTCGCGCGTAAGTTGTAGCATGGCATCCTGCGCGGATAAATGGGGGCGGAAGCCCACCATGCTGTGAGAGTAAAGGCCGTTTTCCGCCATGTGTTGTGTGAGTCTCGATAATACTACATGCTCGAAAAGCTTTCCGAGGCATGAGGTTAGCGAGATCGGGCGAAGGTTTTGGAGTGTAAGTGGTTTGTTGGGTTTGGGTATGAAAATTACCTTCGCATGAAGCCAGGACTGGGGGAGGGTGCCCTCCCTCCAACACTGGTTGAAGTAGTCCGTAATCTGTGTGATGGATTGATCATCCAGATTACGAAGCATAGATTTGGTTACCTGGTCGGCGCCAGGTGCGGAGCTGGTACGGAGAGTCAGGAGGGCCGCTCTGACTTCCGTCTCCGTTATGTCCGTGTCGAGTGTGGGGTTGGGCTGCCCTGTGTAGGGAGGCAAGCGAGTCGGTGTGCCTGGGGAGGTTTAAGTTTCTTGAAGTGTGTCTATAAGGCTGTCAGGGTTGTCTATGTGTGCGTGGATGAGTCTTGTTACATGGTGTTGTGTTGCTGTTTTTGTCTGCGTCGGATATATAAGGTGGCGGAGGAGTTGCCAGGCCCGCTTGGTGGACAGGTTCCCAGCAATGCCGTCGCATATCTGACCCCAGTTGGACCGGCAGAGCTCGTCAGAATGTTGTTGGATTTGGGTTTGCAGCGCGGCCAGCCGCTTTTTAAGTGTCCTGTTTAGCTTATTCCTCTTCCACCGTTCTAGGAGGCTATGATAGGCCTCCCAGAGGTGGGCCAATCGAGTGTCTAATGTAGGGGTTTCTGTAGGGGTTTCAATGAGTTTTGTGTTGCATTGGACGTCATCCTGGAGTTATTTCACCCAGGTGTCGATATCGGAAATAGGGGTGTCAGAGCAGGCCGCCCGAGTGGTGCGGAGAGAGTCCCAGTTTATGAGTTTGTGTGTCATGTAAGTGTGACGGGGTTATTTGTATGGGACAGTGACCTGTATAATGTAATGATCGCTGCCTAGTGTGTATTGTGTTCTGGTCCAGGTGATGCCTTGGAGAGAGTGGGTCAGCACCAGGTCCGGGCTGGTGTTCATGCTGACGCTATTTCCGATCCGAGTGGGCATCAGGAAGTTGCTGTGTACGGTGAGGTGGAGGTTCTGAAGGAGCAGCCAGAGCCTGCGACCTCGGTGTGTTGTTGTTTTGTATCCCCAGTCTGTATGTTGACTGTTGAAGTCTCCGCCGACTAACAGGGGGTGCTTTCCTGCCAGCCGGTGCACCGATCGAAGTAGGGACTCTAGAGACGCCATCGAGTGTGATGGGAGGTGATAAATGTTGACAATAAATATGGATGGTAACGTGTGTTTATGGTTTATGATTTCAGTGATCACGCAGGGCGTCTCTGAAGCGATATGGTGTACCCTGTGAGTGATGCTACGGTGTATGAGTGTGGACGCCCTGGGTTTGCATGTGGCGTCCGAATGTACCGAGGTGTAGCTGGGAAGTGTTGCGCAATGTGCAGCGTCTTGGAGTAAAAGAATTGGGGGCTGAGGAGTGAGTGCGGGAAGTAAAAGCTGCAGAGGTGCACGCTTGCCCCGGAAGTCACGGCGATTCCAAGTTAGAATTTGTAGGTTATTATTTCCCCGCGCCACCATACTGGAGCGTGGGGGGGAGGGGGGCGGGGAGTGGGGTTAGTTGCGTGTCCGTTGGAATGTGTTGGACAGGATGGGTAGACTGAAGGGTGGGTTGCGAGGGTATGGAAGGGTACATTTGTGTGAAGCGGTGTTCTATGTTTTCGAGCATCTTGTTAAGCATAACATCCATGCGGTACTCTAATTTCTCCGTGAGGGTTTCTACGAGGTGAGTGAGTTTAGTCTCGAGGCGTGTTTCGAGTTCTTGTAGTTTACGATCGAATTTAGCCTCAAGCGCTGCGCGTTTGGCATCTATGTCTGTCAACTGAGGGGGTGGTATTTCCTGCGTGGTTCGCTGTTTTTTCGTGGGAGGTGTGCTAGGAGATTCCGTCTCGGGGGGTGGAGTGGAGTTAGGGAGGCCTGATTGTGTCGGGGGTTGGGTATGGACGAGGGAAGCAAGGCGACTTACCTCTTCCCTGAGGGCCTGGAGCTCCCGTTCCTGTTGTAGCGCTTCGGGAGGCTGGGTGAGCGGGGGGGTATATCTTCCGGCGGCCAGGTCGGCCCATGTGAGATGCCGAGCGACCGAAGGGCGAGATGCTGTGCTGATGGAGCGTCGACGCGGGCTGGGGCTGGATCGATGGTGTTGTCGATATTCTGTCTTCTTTTGAGTGGATCGCGGTTGGCGTGTAGTAGGACTTCTTCGATTTGCTTTGCATCCACTTGTTCCGGTCAGGTGTCCTCCACCGCAGAGAATGCATTGTGGAGCGCAGGTGGGGGGGTCCACTCTTTCATGAGTTTCGCCACATCTTGGGCATCGGTGGGAGCGGGGCAGGGTACATACATCTGCTCGATGTCCTGGTTTTCTGCAGTTCGCACAGGCGTCGATGTGTCCCCGGTAGACCGTGCATAGGTGGACACCGCCGCCGTAGATGATTTTCCTCGGAACTGGTCCAGTAGGCGAAGGTGATAAGGATTGAGCGTGTTTTCCCCATACGTCAGGCATCAATGATAGGGACTTCGGAATTTCGGCCCTTAAGGTCTGCGATGACCCCGCTGGGGGTTTCATCCCAAAATGCGTTCGTGATCACTCTGTGCACCGCCCCGGCTAGTGGGGCGATGTAGGCTGTGACAGCATATTTTCGGTCGCGAAGTGTAATTTCCTTGAGATTGACGAGTTTGAGGGCGGTCTCTTGGCACGTGGTGGCGATGGTGCACGTGTTGTTGGTGGGATGTACTCGGATCTGGATGTCTTGTTGGCCTTGTAGCTGCGCTGCTTGCATGATTGTGGCAAGTAGCGAGCGCGGTGGGATGTCGAGAAGCGCGAGCCCTCCCTGCGATCTGTAGACAATTTTGTAAGTGTCGGCAGGCAACGGCGCGAGTTGGCGACCTTTGAACACTGCTGCTCTCGCAGCGTGCAGCTGTTCTTGGCGAGGCTGGAACGCGGGCGGCGATGGCGTCGTGGCGTTTGCGTTCTGTGGCGTCCCCATGCTGGATCCTGGGCATGCGGGAGACGATTTGGAGGCTCCGGTCGTGTTCCGACGGGACGCGTGCATGGACAGGACATGCTTCCAGTCCCGCCGGCACGGAGTGCCCGGGGGTTGTATTCGGACGGGTTCAAATCCTCTGCGGACACTGTGACCTGCATGCTGGAGTCTGGGATGTGGCCGCGCGAGGCCTAGAGCGGCGGCTGCACCGCTGCTAGAAAGGAAGGCTGACGGCTCAGCCAGAGAGCGTTGGATCTCCAAAAATGTGGGGTCCTCGGGAAGCTCTCACCTTACTGCGTTGATTGAGGTAGGCAGTGGAGTTCCACGGCGGGTTCGCTGACCGCTGAACAGGTCTGTGTGCGGAGCCGATGCGGAGCGCGTCTTGCCTAGTTCTTCTTCTTTTTCCTCCTCTGTGCCGGGGCCTAGCTACCTGTGGTTAGGGTACGCGACTGTCTGCAGTTGTCTGAGGGCCACCGCCTGCGCCCGGACCAGCTTGTAGCTGGGTGGAGGGAAGGTTCGGCGGGCCAGGCAGAGGGCCTTGGAAATTTCGTTGTAGCTGGTCAAGCTGTCTTTGGTACTGTCCCATGGACGACGGTCGCCGGTGCGGTTCGCGAGCTCGCGCGCCTTGGCGTGTGCAGTCTCGTTTCGGTTGCAATGTGTATCCGATACTCCTCCCATGTGCGCCGGGAACCACTGAATTCTGGTTTGAAAATCTACCTCCCGCTGGACTTGTGGATTGCACAGGGCTCGGGCCGCTCTCCGTGAGATCCATCCTTTGGCGAAGTTTCTGACCGCTTGTCGTGAGTCGCAGAGAACCGTGGTGCATGTTGGATCCGTGAGGGCAAGTGCCACCGCCGCTTCCTCCGCTTCTGCGCGCTCGCACGCTACCCTTGCCGTTATGGGCGTTTTGCCACTCGAATCGACGACCGCAACCACGAATCGCGAGCGTTTTGCGTATTCCTCGGCGTCAACGAACCGTGTCCCCGTTTCGTCTCCGTGGGTGTGTAGGAGAGCTCTGGCCTTGGCCACTCTTCTTCCCGGTTGCGTTCCGGGTGGACGTTCCGTGGAATCGGGTCGACTCTTAGCGTTTGTCTGATCGCGTCCGGAACGGCGACTTTCTGGCCTTGTGCGTGGTAACGGATGCCGCGACTTTCCATGATCTGGCGTCCCGCTCTCGTGCCTGCTAATCTTTCTAGTTGTGAAGTGCGCTGCGCCTCGGCGATATCGCTAAGCGTGTTGTGAAGCCCGAGCTGGAGCAAGCGGTGCGTGTTGGTGGACTCGGGTAGACCCAGTGCTATCTTGTACACCCTGCGGATGAGGACGTTGATCTTGGCTTCTTCTCCCTTGTACCAGTTGTGGAATGCCACTGCGTATACGCAATATGGCACATGACGAAAGAGTGTATGAGTCGTGTGAGACTCGCCTCCTTCATTCCATTTCTTCTGCTAGTGACCCCCTTGAGGAGTCTCACGGCGTTAGCCGTCTTGTGCTTTGATTTAGTAATCGTTTCGCCGTTGACGCCGTTGGCCTCGATTATCATGTCGAGGACCCTAATTGTCTGCACTATCGGGATGGTTGCTCCGTTTCTCGTGCGTGGTCCGATCTCTTCGTATTCTCGCCTGGTCGTTGCCGCATTCCGATTACACCCGGGTGGTCTGCCCCTCTGCGTGGGGCGGTAGAGTAGGAGTTCCGACTTTTTCGGCGAACATTGTAACCCCGTACCCACAAGGTATTCCTCTATTGACTAGATTGCTAGTTGCAGTGCCGTTTCGATGTGACCGTCGCTGCTTTCGTGCACCCAGAGGGTTATGTCGTCGGCGTATATGGTGTTCTGTACGTCTTTGAGTTCTTGTAGCTTTCCTGCTAGCCCGATCATGACCAGGTTGAAGAGCGTGGGCGAGATGATGGAGCCCTGCGGGGTGCCGGATCTTCCCAGCCTTTGCTCTTCTAGCTGAAGGTCCCCTGACACTAAAAGTCGCCTGTCTGTCAAGAAATCTTTTACGTAGTTGTACGTGCTTACAACCAGGTTTTGCCGCGATATCTGGAGTAAGGTCGCCGAGTGCGCGGTTCTAAAAAAGAAATAGATCATGGGGTTTTACGTGCCAAAACCACCTTCTTATAATGAAGCACGCCGTAGTGGAGGACTCCGGAAATTTTGACCACCTGGGGTTCTTTAACGTGCACCTAAATCTAAGTACACGGGCGTTTTCGCATTTCATCCCCATCGAAATGCGGCCGCCGCGGCCGGGATTCCATCCCGCGACCTCGTGCTCAGCAGCCTAACACCATAGCCACTGAGCAACCACGGCGGGTGAGTGCGCGATTCTATCTAACGCGCTTTCGAGGTCAATGCCGAGAATTGCTCTGGTGCCTCTCGTCTTGCCGTCGAGCACCTGGTGTTTCAGTTGTATATATCATTGCGTCTTGCGTTGACAGGTGTGAGCGGAATCCTATGATGTATGGTGGGTATGCCCCTTTCTGCTCTAAGTGGGCTTGCCAGCGTTTAAACAGTGCGCGCTCCATGGCCTTGCCGACGCACGACGTTAGCGATATGGGGGCGAAGGTTGTCGAGGCTCGGCGCTTTTCCGGGTTTCGGGATTAGTATCATTCTCACAGTTTTACACTGTTGCGGGAGGCTGCCGCGCTGCCAGCAGTCATTGATGAATGCCGTCAACTGTTCCACGGATCGGTCGTCGAGGTTCTCCAAGGCACGATTCGACACCCCGTCGGGGCCCGGCGCGGATCTGCTGTGGAGGTTGTGCAGCGCCGTCCTGATCTCTGCTGCACTAAAGTCCCTATCCAATTTTACGTTCTGATCCCCCTCATATGGGCCGTGTTGTGCGGTCGAAGTGTGCGCCAAGTACTTCGCTCGTAACCGGACGGTCACTGCATCTTCAACGTGCTTCTCGCTCCCTGTGTAACAGACGTGCGAGGCAGTTCCTCTGGTGGGATTTGGTCTTCGTTTCGTCCAACAGATACCTGAGCAAGTTACACGATTTACCGTTGTGTAGTTGGCCATCGACTGCATTGCATAACTCGTCCCACTGCTGGCGGTTGAGCGTTCGGCGGTGCTCCTCGATGATGCGGTTGACCTCTGCTATTTTCTTTCCGAGTCTCCGATTGAGTATCTGTCCCTTCAACCTGGCCAGGACCGAGTTATTCGCCTCGATGAGATGCGCCAGGGGGCTGTACATCTCGTCAGTTTCAACCTCGGTTTCGACGGTGTTGGTTGACGCTTTGGCGTCCGCGACCAGCGAGCGGGTCCAGGCTTCGATGTCCATGATCGTATCTCCTGAAGACTGTTGTTGGTCTCGTTTACTTCTAAAATTTTCCTAAACAGTCCATTTGAATTTTTGCTTACTGCCCTGCGCCTTGTCCGACGTCTGGACGTGTATTTCGACGATGATGTGGTCGCTTTCCAGGCCGCTCGACGTGTTTTTCCACGTGGTGGCCGTCGCCCCGGCATTACGGACGAACGTCAGGTAAGGGGTCGTGTCCCTGGTAGTGGAGTTGCCGATTCTCGTCGGGTGCGCCGGATCCGTAAGTAACGCGAAGTCGAGTTCCTGCGCATATTTCCCGAGTTGTCTTCCCTTGGCCCTGCTGTATCTGTAACCCCACGCCGCGTCTGCCGCGTTGAAATCGTCCCCTGCAATCAGCGTCCGGGACCCGGCAATCTTGAGCGTCTTCTGCAACAGCGCCCGGAAGGTTGGCGGAGTTTCGACGGGCTGCTGTATACGTTCAGTACGATTATGCTGTTTCCTCTGCTTGCTGGGTATCAGTTCGATGAGAGCGTGTTCCATCTGGACGCCGCTTAATTCGTGGTCAACGAATGTGAGACTCTTCCTAACGAGCGTGCACACACCCCTCCCCTCGATTTTGCTGCCGTGCGTTTTGTAGCCTGTTAAAGTAGCCGCGTTCGCGAGTGTTTCTTGGAGTAATACTACGTCCAGTTTACGTGTTGCGTGCCCTGATGTGTAGCTGTAGAAACGCGTTTTTGCCGGCGAAGCCGCGGCAGTTCCACTGCCATATTAATATCCCTTGATTATCGTTGGCCATAGCTGCCCTTTATTGGTGGCTCGGTCCCGCATCAGTGCTCGCTGGTATGTGTCCGTGTTGCGTGAATACGGAGTGAGTAATTATTGTCTGCATGTTTCCTTCGAGGTTAGTGGTCCTGTTTGCGAGCACGAGGACTGTTACCTGTAGGGTCTCAATGGAAGTTTGCATGGTGCATAGTATTTTCTTGTGTGTGCGTGTGATAACTTTATTTGGAATCCGGCGATCGGGAGGCCCGGGCCTGGGGCCGCCTAGATGGCCACTGGGAGCTGCTGCTCCCGTGCGGCTTCCTTGGCTCGCTGGACGGCCCAAAGTTGGTCGTGGAGTTCTGAGCTGAGCAGCACGGCCGACCACCGCGCCCGTATATTTTCTGGGGAGACTGCCATTTTATTTTGGTATGTTTCACATCCCCACAACATGTGTTGAAGGGTGGCTCTAACAGACTTGCATAGCTTGCACATATCGCTCTCGTATATGTCGGGGTAGAAAGTTTTTAGTTGCACGGGACTCGTATAAGTTTCTGTTTGTAGTCGCCTCCAAGTAACGGACTCAACTCTGTTCAGTTTAGTGTGAGGCGGTGGTAATACTCGCCTCCGATTTTGATAGAATTTGGTAATATCGCTAAATCTTGTTAATATATCTTTTTCTCTCCAGATTTCCTGCTCCGCGTTCTCCTGATTGATGGAAGTCCCTCTTTGCTCAGCTCGGCGAGTAAGACCGCGAGCTTCGCGGTGTGCTACCTCGTTGAGGTTGTCTGCCGGAATGTCTGGAGTCGTATGCGCTGGGAACCAGAGCAATTGCCTGCCGTTCTTCTCTGCACTGGACAATTTTGCTTCATTGACTCTGATGATGTGCCATGCCTCAGGAGAGATCTTACCTTTTGCATAATTTCTAATGGCCGCTTGAGAATCGCTAATGATGTACGGAGCATTCGTGGAGACCAACGCTAGTGCAATGGCTACCTCCTCTGCTGTTTCGGAATGTTTGGTATTAACTGATACGCTTGTAAAGGGTTTTTGGGTGTGATCAACGATTACTGCTACATAGCTATTTCTGTCTTAGTATTCAGCCGCGTCTACGAAAATTGCTCTGTCGTCTGAACCAAAGCTTCGGATAATTTTCTCTGCTCTACTCTTGCGTCTGCAGTCGTTGTAACATGCATGTTCTTGGGTATATTTGATACTAGGAGTTTGTCACGAATTTCTCTCGTTATCGTACTCTTTCCCCCGTATAGATTGTGGTAATTCATTCCTAGTTTGCTTAGTATATGCCGTCTCGTTTTGGTTAGTCGCTCTGCTTGAGATGTTTGTTGTGCTTCTATGAGTTCGTCCAGTGTGTTGTGGAGTCCTAACTTTAGCAAGAGATCCGTGCTCGTACTGATGGGAATCCCTAGTGCTAGTTTGTATGCTTTTTTTATCACGTTGTTAATTTTACGCTTTTCAGCTGCAAACCAATTGTGGAAGGCTGCTATGTATGTGATCTGACTGATTACGAATGATTGCATCAGCCGTATGATACTTTCTTCCTTCATACCTTGGTGCTTGTTAGTAATTCGTTTGATTAATCTCATGGTGTTTGTTACCTTTGTGACTAACTTCTTTATGGTTTCCCTATTTGTGCCTTTGTTCTCGATTACCAGACCCCTGCAGCCCCTTGAGCTGGTTGACTATTGGGATATTCCGCCCGTTCTTGGTGTGTAGCCTGATTTTCTCATGAGCCTTGTTTCTGTCGTATCCTTTGGGAGGCCTGCCTCTAAGTGTGGGGCGGTACAATAGAAGTTCAGATTTCTCTGCAGAGCATGTGAGGCCTGTTCCTATAAGGTGTTCCTCTACTGTGTTAATTGCAGTCTGGAGTCGTTCTATTGATCCGTCGCTGCCATCACAGGTCCAGATAGTAATATCGTCCGCGTAGAGTGTGTGATTCAGGGACTCTATGTGATTTAATTTTTCGGGGAGTCTCATCACGACGAGATTAAACAGAATCGGCGAGATGACAGCGCCTTGCGGCGTGCTTCTGACGCAACGGAGGGGAGTCCATTACCTGGTGACTGGTTTGCCTCTAGGATGTCTAATCTACTCATAATTGCTGCTATTGCCTTAGCCATTTGATTCATTTCGTCCCGTTTTTCATTTGACTTTTGCATCTCTGCTAGGGTCTTTTGAATATCGGCTAATGCCTTATCTACCACTGCGTTATCTTGTCTATCACTGATGGCTTGGGCCTTGCGTTTGAGTGGAGGGGGGTCATCCCCTTCGTCCTTCGTCCGGGATTTCAGATGGCTCTTCCGCGCTCGCGTGTGGAGCGGAAGTTACCTGATTTATTTGGTTTTTTCCTTCCTTGAGAATTTTTATTTCATCGCTCATACGTGCTAGCAAAATCCTCAACTGCGCGTTCTCGTGTTTTAGTTGCTTGATCTCGTTATTAATGGCAGTCTCCCCACCAGCTCCCGGGCGCACGACATCGACCACGTCTGCCCAGCTCACCGTGTTTGTCTGGTTTGCTGAAGAGGATGGCCTAGTTCTGGACCTGGATCTGGATCGTGTCCCCGGTGTCCTGGAGCCGGACTGGGATAAGGATCTGGTGGTGGATGGAGACCTTGTTCTCGATCTGGAGCGTCGTTCCCTGGCGTTTAGGAGGCCAGGCGTTCCGCGAGACTCTACTCTGTCTTCTCTTGAAATAGCGTCTTCATGTTCTTCTTGTCGTTCTCGTTGCAGTCTGTGCCATTGTCTGTTTAACGATGAAGGGCTTTTTGAATTTGGCTTTGCACGTCTTGTCAGCGGTCGGATGGTCCTCGCCGCATAACCGACATTTAGGTTGGCACCTATGGTCTTTATCTGGGTTTGGTGTTCCACATCCCGCACAAATCTTGTTGTCAGGGTTGGGACATACATCTCCTCTGTGTCCAAGTCTGTTGCATTGGTGACAGAAATCCACTTCTTTCCTGTACAGGGAGCAAGGGAGTAGCGCTGCCCTGTATCGGACGTACGTGGGCACTTTGTGTCCTTCAAAGAGCACAATCACTGTGGTAGTATTACTGAGTCTCTTTGCTGCTATCGCCACTGAGTTTTTACTCGTAACCACCGCTGCTGTGATGTCTCTTGGGCACTCGTCGAGTGGGATTCCTCTGATGACTCCTTTGGCCGTCATGTCAGGCGCTGTCTCGTAAGCATTGGTCCTGTAAAACGTGTCTTGAATCTTGATACGTGCTACTTCCTGATATTTGTTTGCATGCTCTTGATCCTATGTACTGACGATGAGGATATTTTGATAATTGTTGGGGCAGACAATGTCCTCCTCCCTTTCGTCTCGAGGAATGCCTGCCGCATCTTGTACCGCAGCTGCGAGGTGAACTATACCGTGCTCGGATATTTTGAGTCCTCCACGCGGTCTGATCAGAATCTTGTAATCCTCTCTTGGCAAATGTGGCATTCTGCTTGCCTTGCATATTTGCTCTAGCCTGCCTTTCCATGGGTTATTGTTGCGCTTGTCGAGCCGCGTCGGCGACAAGGTGCTCTCGCGATGTTGGGAGGTTGGCCGGTCTGATCTTCTGTGTCTGACCTCCTTCCATCCCTTGTTTGTATCCATTTCTTCCTGGAATATGCTGCGCCCCTCTACGGTGACTTCCATCATTGAGAAAATGATCGGCAATCGTTGAGGAAGCCGGTTCCGGCGCGTGGCCTCGCGGCTCTCCCGCCACGAGGTCCGGCCAAATATTGTCGTAGAGGCTTAAAAAATGAGAATCCCACCTGGTTTTCGGTATCCACTTGTTCCTGGGAACGAGCCCAGTCCGTTGGCGTGCAATAGAGGGCGGCTTTTTGGCGATTTGCGCTACAAGAACATTCGTGGAATACGGAGCCGACGTTCTTCTTCCAGCAGCATTTTCTTGATGTCTGTAATTTCCGCTCGCACCTGGCTCTCGAGACCACCCTCGTGCTGCTGTTGTTGTATCGCCCGTTTCTTCGGGGCGCGCGCGTCCACGCCAGGAACGCCCGCTGGCACCGGCTGTTGTGTGTTGTTTGTTTTGTTCAGCCACGGCATGCTCGCGTCTGAGTTCTCGCATCTCTTGCATTAGCTTTTGGACTAGTTCGCGCATTACCGCGTTCTCTTTCCTTAGCGCCTCTAAAATGCCATTATCGGCTTTTTGAGTTTCCTCTGGGACTTCAGGTGCTAGGATGAATAGTTGGGCGTGTTGGTTTAGCGCCTTCACTTCAGGTGCTTTTCCGACCACCTCCCGCGCGAGGCCCCGGACAGTGTCCGCCCAGCTCACCTTGTCTCCGGGAGTTGGTGTTCTGGATCTGGATCTCGTCGGGGCGCGCCTGTGCCTTTGCTAGCTGCGGGACCGGGTCCGGCCACGCGATCGCGACGTGGATCTGGGCGGCTGGATGGGCGGGAAGTCTTGCTGTGTCAGTTGGTCATGTGCATTTTGGCGCTCCCATCGTCATCTGCGAATCACTTACGGAGTCTTGTACCTTGCTTTGCAGGCCTTGTCGGCCGTCATGTGAGCGCCGCCGCACAGGTTACACTTGGGCGAGCATTGGTGTCCCTGGTCGAGGTTGCGGCCTCCGCAACCCCTTCAAATGCAGTTGGCGCGATTTGGGCAAACGTCCATGCGGTGGTCGAGGCGTCCGCACTGGTAACAGATGTGAATTTTCTTGCGATACAACGTGCAAAGGACAAGTGTTGCGCTGTACCTGACGAGGTTGGCCACTTTGAGTCCGTCGAACTCAACGACAACCGTGGTCGTAGTGTCTATGCGTTTCGCCGCCAGTGACAGTGGGTTTCTCAGTTTACGATGTTCTCGTCCAGTGCTCGGGGTCTGTCCTCAATGGGGATGCCACGAATCACTCCCTCTGGACCTCCCGGTCAACACCTTCGCGGAACTCCGAGAAGCACACATGACGAACCACAACACAAGACTCTCAAGGACGCCGTCTGGTCGCCGCCTTCTTGCCCGAGTACACATCCATCCTCCAACACTCACGGAAGAGCGCGTGCGCATCCTCGAAATCTGGAGATGCGCCCTGCACGTGCGCCCTCTTCCGGCCAACATGACACGAGACGACGATAGTGGCCGGTGCCTCGCGCGGGCGGAAGCATTGGCACGTCACTATAGGAACAAACACGGAGACGCCTCCGGCCCACACCATGGGGCTTGGTATACGGCCGCAGTCATCCACCAAAATACCGCGGTTAACGGCCTTACGTTCAAAGCACAAGACATAACACATGCGGAAGAGCTGGCCATCGCGCTCGCCGCCACAGCCGATCAGGACTCGCGGGTCATTATTAGCGACTCGCGAGGGGCCTGCAGGAGCATCGAAAGGGGCTTTATTCCCTGTTTTGCGTACCGCATACTTCAAGGCAGCAACAGTTGTAGTTCTCGGGGTCCCCGCGTCCCGCACGATAATGTGGACTCCCGCGCACTAGGGTTTCGAGGGCGACGAGGCGGACGACGCCGCTGCCCGCGCGTTCACTCTCCGGGCATCGCCCTCGCCTCCCCTCGATGTGGACTCTGGCATATACCTTTAAAAGAAAGCTTTAGCTCGGGTCATCATCATCATTAACAGCATATTTATGTCCACTGCCGGACGAATAAGGCCTCTCCCTGCGATCTCCAATTACCCCTATCCTGCGTCAGCCGATTTCAACTAGCACCCGCAAATTTCCTAATTTCGTCGCACCACATAGTCTTCTGCCGTCCTTTACTGCGCTTCCCTTCTGTTGGTACCCATTCTGTCACCCTAATGGTCCAATGGTTATCTCATCTGCGCATTACATGACCTGCCCAGCCCCATTTTTTTCTTTTAATGTCTATTAGAATATCGTCTATACCCGTTTGCTCTCTGATCCAAACCGCTCTCTTTCTGTCTCTTAAAGTTATGCCTAGCATTCTTCGTTCTATCACGCTTTGCGCGGTCCTTAACTTTTTCTCAAACTTTTTTGTCAGTCTTGGTTCTTTGAAGCTCGGGTGCTCCTATCTAAACACATGTAAAAGGAGAATTCGTTTTTCTCGGCAACCACTGCACCAAATTTGACGAGGTTTGTTGCATTTAAAAGAAAAACTAAAAATCTAGTGACTGTTGGTTTCTAATTTTTTATTTGTATTATCTATTTTTTATCAAAAATTTGCAAGGATCGAAGATTTTCAGAAAACGGAACTACCAAGTTTACAACTCTCTAACTCAGCAAGGAAAAATGATATGACAATTCTTTGAGTTGCATCTGATAGTACATCTAAAGCGGACAAAATTGACATGTTACATATGAATCTAAAAAAGAAGATTCAGTAATATGGAAAAACAGCTTTTGCAGAACCCTTGTACACAACGTAACAAATTCACATAAGATATAAATTGACATATTGAATTTGTCTGCTTTGAATGGCCTAATGGATGCCGTTTGCAGAACTGCGAGATCTGTTTTTGATGCAGAGCTATTAATTCATAAACTTTGTGTGTGTTTTTTTTTCGAACTTTCGAATTTTTGAAAATTTTTTTCACAATATCCAGGCCCCAAATCGAAATTTAATTTCCAACAGTCATTAGAATTTAACTTTCTCTCTCAAAAGCAACAAAGTTCATAAAATTGGTCCAGGGGTTATCTCAGAAGAGCGTTTTTGCGTTTTACACGTATTTGAATAGGCCGCGTCGGAGTTGGGCATTACGAATTCGGCCACGCAATCTTTCCTAAGCCCTGTAAGGGCCTCATGAAGGTGGAGGAGCGTTCACTCCTTCACCTCTATACTAAAACACTGCTGTGCCAGGCAGTCCTAAAACATTTCGACCCTGCGTGCATAGGGAAGTACCTGCACTGCGAGGAAAAATCTTCGGACATTTTCCACACGGTGTGGGCATGCCAATCAACCCTGCACCTTCCCCCTGTACCCAACCCTAGCCGGGAGAACTGGGAGGCGGCCCTGCTCGGCGGCTCCGACCTGACGAGCCAGAGGGCCCTGGTTGGCCGTGCCCGAGCCGCGGCTACAGCCAATGAGCTCCTGTAATGAGGAGCCCACACAGTGAGCTCTACACCCTCCCTGTAAATACTCTGACCAATAAAGTTTTTCAGTCAGTAAGTGTGCAAGAGCTGCATGCAAAGGCTTTACTTCATCCATGCAAAAACAAAAATGAAAGCCGAGATATAAGCATGTTAAGAACACCAAAGATGCGTACTGTGACTATGCTGGCCATAACCCGTAGTGCATGCAGTCTGTCCCAGCTATCATGAACCAAGTTTTAAAACATATAAATTATTCCATGCAAATAAGATGAAGTGGATGTTATGTAGAGTCTTATTGAGAAACTGCCAGTATTGTTTTAGCCCCTGACAGCTAATTATTTAATTTAAAGTGATTATCTACATTTTAACTGTAGTTATAATTGCCAAGATGTCAATTAGGCAGTTGCAGAGAGTCATAAGGCAAGTCAAGATGAGATGTTTCCAGCAAGGTCACATCACATGCTTACTTTTTTCCGGCAAGCAAGAAAAGCCCACAAAATAGAGATATCATGCGACTGCGCACCCATGTGTACAGAACAGCAGAGCCATCAAGCAGCCTAGTGGGAAAGCAAGCTGTTCGTCTATTAATGGGCTAAGCATCAGCAATAACAGCCCACATGTTCTTCCCATGGCATGTGAACAACTCCTGACGATTACTGTGTATCAAGGCTGATTAAGGTAAAGGAAATGTGCTGTCTTGAGGGGTGAGTCTCAGATGAACAGCTTGCTTTCCCGCAGAGACTGTTTGATGGCACTGCTATTTCATGAACACAGGTGCGCTGTCACATGGTATTTTTCATATTTCCTGGGCTTGTCTTATTTGCTGCTAAAAGTGAACACGAGATGCGTACCTTGTTGGATACCCCCCCCATTTTGATGCGTCTTACGATTACCTACAACTGCTTAATTGAGATCTTGAGAATTAGAACAATTAAAGAGCCCGATAATAACTTTTAACTATTATTAAATGTTGGGAATAAAAAATTACTGGCAGTTTCTCAACAAGGTTTTAAGTAACACACACTTGTTATTCTCGTAGAATGATCTATGTTCCTGTGAAGCTCTGTGTACAATAGCTGGGGCATCATGTAGAAGCATAAATAGCATTAGTTCTGTAAATCTCTGTTACTAAAGAAGTTATTTCAAGAAGAATGCCACCATATGGTGAGCATCAACATAATTAGTCACTTGTGTAATCACAAGCCTACATCATAATTCACGTTATTGTCAAGCACACTCTTGGTGTGCTCCAGCAGGTGCTGTTCGTTCAGAGTGGCCGCAACTGCTTTGTCTTTCTTCATAGCTTCAATCCACTTATGAAGATAAGGGAACTCTTCAGCAGTGGGAGGCTTCAACTCAGGAAAGATTGTTGCAAATGCTTGCACTCGAGGGAAGAACGGCCAAACCATGTAGTCTGCAAAGCCAGGTTTGTCACCTGAAATGAAAGAAGCCAAAATAAATGCGGTTCAATATACTGTAGCATTGAGCTTCACAATGAACAGTAAGCAAGAAACGAGAACATTCAAAGGTCATCTAGTTCTGGAGGGCTTTACTACAAAGGCGTTTATGAAAGACTAGTTGATTGCTTACTACTGTGCATGAACATAGTGCTTACAAGATTGTTGCACTCATGACACTTTGTATGTTTATACACCCGGTAAGGGCAGCTCATTATGCATGTAACACATTCAAAAGCATTACCTCAAACATGGTTTCATGTTCGACATACTTGGTGTAAGGCAATCTTCATAAGAGAAATGTGTAGATGCTCCTAGGAACCAGCATGTCACAAACATAAGTCTCAAGGTAACTGCTACTTTTGTAGCGTGAGCTACACTGGCTGAGGTTGAGCAGTTTCGCGTGGCTCCTGGAGAGCCGTGCTGCGCATGCGCAAGGAGCAGTGACATCACACGGCGCACAGCTGGCGTGCCGGAGCCGCCGCCGCGTGCGTCTCCAGAGGAGTGACGTCGTAGCCGTGGCAGACGCACTGGTGCCGGTGTGTGCCCAGCTGTGCGCCTCTGTTGCGCAGTAGCCAAGTCTGATGCTGCACCGGAGCCACTTGATAGCGCCTCTCATTTTGTGCGCATGTGCAGAGGTATCAGTGGGGGTGCACATATAGCGGGGCGTTAGCCAGTGTGGTATAGCCATGGAGAAGGAGAGCGAAATGCTGCTCAGCGGCGCAGAAGAGTGGAGACAGACAATCAATTCCAAATACTGCATTGGGGCCATAGAGACGGCAGCGTGTTACTACACTGACCACCAAGCCGTCTTTGTGGCAATAGAGGAGCAACCAGACGTTGAGCACAAATAAATATACATGTGTCACATAATGCATGTGTGTCATTGAAGCAGCAGTAGGCATGATAATCAAGGTAATCCTAGACAACCAGGAAAGCTAAGAATAACCAGCTGAACCTTTGCTCACGCTACGTATATCCTGACATAGCCGGGCTAAGCCACTACTAATTTTTTTCTACTGGGAGCATGTTGTGTGTGGCTTAACTGCAATTAGAGTGCTATAACAGAGCAACTTGTCTCCATCAACAGAGGTTATCGTGGTTACTGTACCGTGGGCTGTGCGTTATGGTGTCCGCACAACTTATTGCAGCCAGTGTACACTAACACAGCAGAGACGTCCTGCAGCAAAGTTCTTAAAAAATTTAAGTTTGGAGTTTTATAACCCAAAAACATGAGGCCTGCCATAGTGGGGGGAGGGGGGGGGGGGGGTGTGCTTCAGATTAATTTTGACCACCTGGTGTTCTTTAACGTGCACTGAATACACGGTATACGAGCATTTTTGGATTCCGTCCCCATTAGAATGTAGTAACCGCAGCCTGCTGATACACACTACACCAAAACAATATCTAACACAAGCCATAGATAAGTGAAGAGAAGCAAACCCACTAAACCTGAACCAGCTGGGATACAAAACTGTGCTTGCCCTTCCATACATACAAGATAAGAGCAATATTTACTTGGGATTATCAGATATTGTCAACCAGGCAGTGCTTGACTCTTTCATGCTCACAGTACTCTGTTGTGAAACAAACTGCATGTACCATTTATTTAATTAGGATGCTCAACATCCTGTGCAAATTGAGGGCTGTGAGAAATTCCACAGCTGTATGTTCTGGTTGAATTTTGACTGCTTGAGATTACTTAACATGCATCAAAAACATTTTTGTGTACTGGCCATGTGTCGGTAAACTCACTGATGAGTCTACTCATTTAGACTTACACTGACCCGCGAGTCTGAGCGAGACCGCTGAGTAGAATTTCGGTGAGTAAGTCCAAGCGATCCAGCCTAGTGCAATTTTCGCGAGTGAATGTCGCTATATTACAATCTGCCATTTCATTCATGAAGAAAAGCATAACCTGATAATTCGGTTGTGACTGCAAGATTTTACATTTACAAATACCTTAATTGGTGCGCTTATACATCTTGGAAGGTTGTTTTCAAAGGTTTGCACGTGCTGGGTACGGATAATAATGAAAGAAAACATGGGAAAGAGGATCTGCAGAGACAGACGCATCGAGGCGCCAAACCATGTGCTGCACACTCCAGTGATGCCACAGCCTAAGATCACTGTCTTCACGTGTACGCCTGCTGTAGCTGTATAAGATAAAAGTACAATAAAGGACATTCGTGTTAAAACATCAGTTGCTTGCTCTCATGTGCAAGCAAGCCCATTTTTGCCTTGTCCTGAGAATACTTGCGCATGCACCATACGGGCAAATCAATAGCACTCGGCAATGTGCCATCATGAAGCTAGATAATGTGGACTACACTGAACACCTTTCATGAACAGTTATATTTTTTTATTTCTATGAACTGGAACTCCAGAATAAAATGAGAGTGCATTGGACCCGAACCTAACCTGTATTTCCTTTCCATTTCGACATGACGATTTCATTACTAGTGGATGCCAGTGGGTGTAAATGATCATTATGAGTGGGAACAAGTACGTGCAAGTGAGTGTGCGGCAATGAATGTCTGTAAACATGTGTGACATGTGGAGACGAGTGTGCTGAATGGATGAAGTGAACGAAGAGGAAGTGTGCACGGCAATGTGGTACGTGAGGAGAGTGTGCGCTGGCGGTTTGAATTTGGGAAGACTGGCAGAACAAGTAGGGGTTAGCAACAACCTGGCGGGATGTGTTCCAGTGACGACCGAGACAGCTACTGGTCCGCCTAGGCGTCTGTTCTTGGAGCCCAGCCAGGCCAGCCCAGACATGAGCGGCTACCGGTATGCCCGGAGAACCGTTCGAGGTTTGTGGGGACCGGATAACGACACTGGCGGCTGACGGTCCACCCTGGTTGCCGTGCCTGTGGACCCGCCTGAGAGCCGCCGCTGAGAACAAGCAGCGCTGCAGTCCAAATGGCTACCAGCAGTGCTGCTGGCCCCATTTCACCGGCAGGAGCCAGCACAGCTTGCCGTCAATGGGCCTGTCACGCTTCTCAAGCCCAGAGTGGTGAGCATCCTACCCCGGTGCCAGGGCATGGCAGCTCCACAAGACAACATGGCCGTGGAAATTCAGCACGCCATGACTGTGCCACCACGATACTGCACTTGGGATAGTCGACTATTGAGTGACAGCAGGCACCACAAGATAGCGAACTATACCGTGTAGAAATGGATGGCTAGAGTAGGACCACGAAGCCTGCTCTTGACATATTTAAGTGTTTTATGTGTGTGTAAAGGCCATATGTGACCTGACAAACCAGGGATAAGAACAATGCCAGTTCGCCATGCTTCTCTCACTGGGTGCTGAGCCCCTGGGTCTGCGAATCTTTCATACCCGAGTATGAATGAGATTGTGAAAAGAGCTCTGCTCTGGCTCTCTGTGAGCAATCCTATTAGTGAGCTGGTAATCCACATGAGTTATACACCTGTGAGTTCGAATCAGATAAACAAGTGGGGGATTCCCTGAGATCACATGAACTCTCGTTCCATTAGTATGAATGTGTTAGTAATTATGTGAAATTACAGGAAGCGCAAGTGAGTGTGGGACTATGAGTATAAGTGGGCCTGTCTGAGTCAGAGTACGTGTGGAACTGGCTTAGTCTTGTCTTGGTGAGTCTAAGTAAGCCCATTTGAGTAGAATTTTGGTGAGTGAGTCCAAGTGAGCTTGGCTGAGTAGAACTTCGGTGACTTAGTCTGAGTGAGCCAGGCAGAGAAGATTTCTAGTGAATCTGAGTCTGACTGATCCCTAAGCAAAAATATATTTTGTGAGAGCCTCAGCAAGTTCTGTTCATGTTGCTGATCTTTGGTTCTGACTACATCATAGTGCAGCGAACATGATGAGCAATTCAACTCTTAACATGCTCAGCAGCAGGACACCATAACCACTGACACACCACAGCAAGTAGTGTCCTATTAATCATAAGCATATGCTTACCATCATCATCAGCAGCAGCTTATTCTTTTGTCCCCTGCATGACAAAGGTTTTTCCATAGCTGCCAACTCTCCCGAGTTCTTGCAGTTCACTTCAGAGCACGTGTTTCCTCTGCTTTTCCAAATTAATTAAATAGTACTAACCAATCTCTGACATCTGCGCAGAAAGTCACTGCAGTGGCCAGTGGTGGTTGATGCCTGCCTGCTCCCGATTCATAAGGCACTTAATGGCTGTACGTCTGTGACGACCCCTGGTGCACAGTGCACAGATTGCTTGCTCTAAAATGTCTAGAAAAGGTCTACCTTTCGGCAAGCATAGGGCAGCTGGTATGCTGTAAGTGGCTATGGTCAGCACCCTTTAACATACCTGTCAACCTGCACACCTCAAGATTTGCAAGATTCGCTGAGGTGTGAAGAAAAGTGAGGGGGGTGAGGTTAAGAAAAAAAATGTTTCTTTTTTTCTGGGCTACAGCAATGTCAGAAGCAGCTATGAAAGTGTGCCAGTGCAGTTGTTAGCCGTTTTTGGCTAATAGCAGACTGCCACCATGTTGCCTGCACTCTGGTGTGGTCAGAACCACAGGTCGGCAAAATAAACGGAACTAGCCGAGACTTTCTCACAATATTAGTTATTAGTGTTCATAATGTGACCTAAGACTGCCCATGCCCACATGTATGCATACCTACAGGAATACCTACAGGAATGCATACTAGGTCCCGTTACGGTCTCAGGCATATATACAAGTGGCGCAGGGTGGGTGAAAGAGCTCACGTCACCACAACAATGTTTGGAAGAGCTCTGAATGGCTGCCAGTAGTTATTTAGGCGTCTCACCGCTCTTAGTGTGAGTGAAGATGGCGTGTGCATTATTAAGGAACACCTGCGATGTCCCGTGACAGTGACCTCTTTCCACTTTTAGTATGCTTCACCGTATAATACGGCTGCAAAATGGCAAAGCTGACTTATAAGAACCAGCATTCTGCAATGCATATTAGCCATTTGCTTCACATGCGCTCGTCAAAGCATTTCTTCATGTGAGGTTAACTGAGTTAGGCCTACACTTCCTACAAACCAACGACTTAGACTGAAGACGAAGCCTTAGCTTGGGCTCAACTCTGACGCGGCCTATTCAAATACACGTGAACAGCAAAAGCACTTTTCTGGGATACAGTCGCCGACCGATTTTCCGGACTCCAAAAATTCGGAATGCTCGATTATTCGGTCTGCTTCGCGGCACCGCCATTCTCCCCATAGACCATAATGTATAACAGCTGCCGAAAGTTCGGACACCTTGCAACCTCTCGTCTGATTTTTCGGACACTCTTTGCGCCAACTCGATCGAGAGCACCATGCACCGACTCTGACCAGTGCATGGTTCGACTTGCTGAACGCCATTTTTTGTTTTGAACGGAGCCTCCTTTCTGCCCCATGAAGTGGCGCTACTGCTCATCATCATCGTTTCTGCCTGATTCGATAGAGTGGCTCTACAGCAGTTCCGGTTTCAGCTTAGTAAGCCATGTCAAGACAATCCAGCAGCTGATTTGTTTCTTCACGCACGACGCCATAGACGACGCTGCGAGTAGGCCACGTTTTTCGTTTGTGCGACTGGCGTCAGCATGGTGGTGTTTGCTTTGTGTGCTGTGTCGAGGTTCCGGTGATCCAGCGCGGCATACGGAAACATCGCGTCAACTGTCTAATGGCGCCGAGTACCCACGCCGACTGCGCTGGGGAATGCCGGGAAGCGGGTGCCGGGAGGCCTAAGATTTGTCGCCTTCCGATGTGCTCCCTACTGATGCGGAAAACGTTTTGCCGAGACCTGCGCAGTGGTTGCATTGCGACTCCGGACACCGTCTCGTTTGACAGTTTCACAGGTGCTGACACTGCTGTACTGACATGCGCAGAACTCGACGACAGCGAGATCATTCGTCAGGTTTCTGCTGCACCGCCGGACGACGACTCTGAGTCGGAAGGTGACGCACCATGTGCTATGCTGCCGTCGCACGCGGAGCGTGTACAAGCAGTGACTGTCCCTTCAGCCGCCTATAGTGACCGTACGACCCTCTCCGAGATTCAGGCTTATCTGATTGCGCGTAAATGGAACAGCGTGAAACGGCGCAGTCACGATTTCTTCAAGCCTACTGCCGAGCCCGAATAAGCGCGTGGAAATAAAGGATTTCATTTTTTTTTTAATCTGCTTTCTTGGACACCTGTTTATTCGGACATTTCCGCAGTCCCTGTGAGGTCCGAATAAACGGTCGGCGACTGTAACTGCTGCACCGATCTTAATCAAATTTGCTACATTTGAGAAAGAAATTTAAATTCCAGTGACTGTTGGAAGCGGAATTTTGATTTAGGGCCTGCATATTATTGAAAGAATTTTTTTAAATTCGGAAAGAATAGAAGCACGAAGTTTACAACTTAATAGCTCTCCATCAAGAACAAATATCATGGTCCTGTAGCTAGCATGCATTAGATCATTCAAAGCAGACAAATTCGGTATGTCAATTTATATATTATGGGAATTTGCTACGTTGTGTACAAGAGTTTTGCAAAAGGCGCCTTTACACTTTACTAAATTTTTTTTAGATTCATGTGTAACATATCAATTTTGTCTACTTTAGATGCACTATGAGATGCAATTCACAGAATTGTCATATCATTTTCAATTGCTCAGTTACGGAGTTGTAAACATAATAGTTTCCTTTTCTCAAAATTTGCAATTTTTGTCAATCTTTGGCAAAAATTTACGACCTAAATAAATAATTTGAAACCAACAGTCACTAGATTTTAAGTTTTTTTTTTAATTGCAACAAACCTCGTCAAGTTTGGTGCAGTGGTTGCTGAGAAAAACAAGATATCCTTTTACATGTATTTATATATGAGCACCCGAGCTAAAGCTTCCTCTTAAATCTAACTGACTTACATTTAAATCCTAGCCATAACGGCAATGGCAATTATGATGACGCTGTACTCATGACGGTAGTTTTTTATTTATTTTTTTGCGGAGTGGCATTGGGGCAGTTTTTCGGGAGATTTACGGCAGTGTTTGCACAAGCAGGAGAGTTGGCAGGTATGCTTTCAGGAAATGGAGTGTAACAGAGCTTTAACTAAGTACACAACAGAGCTTTGAATGCTAATAATTTTGCACTCACTGCATCTGATAACATGTTTTCAAAACTAAGAATGTTTGCATCATGGTAGTAACAGTCTACTTTGACAACTCGGGGAACGATAGCACTGGTTTTATTCCATAACGGCATGCTTAGAAAGTTTAGCCCATCTGAACACTAAGATCGCAAAGATAGCTGAGCTCACTCGCACAACCATCTTCCTATTTTTTTTTTTGTCATTGTTTTTCATGCGCTTATGTTCTGTTCGTCTTTTTAGTAGCAATAAATCGTGATTTACTGCTGTGCCAAAATATTCATTTTTCCAAGCAAGGGGCTAGGTGAACAAAGCTATGATTAGAACATAATAAATATAAAGTTAAGATTTATTTGGTTGACTCAGTCATTTTTACATGAAACCAGAAATAGTGATCGATTGCACATAAATTTATAGCCTTTTATTTTGAACACAACGTTCTCCCTGTTCAAATGAACCTTTTTACAATGTAACTGTTAGTTTATAAGTAATGGAGAGCAACAAATGAATATTAGCATAGCCGTGACAAGCTACAAACTAAGTTGTGCCAAGTTCCAGCAGTGACAACTGTGCTGCAAGCAATGACATTCACAGCTGTGCCAACAATGGCATGCAACTGTTGTTTCAAGTAATGTACTACTAGAGGAATGTTGCTAGGAATGTAGTTGAGTAATTCACCACTGTGCTCAATATCAGCGCTTATGTGTATCAGCGCTTATAGATCTACCAATTTCTTTTCAATAAGAAATGTAACAGGTGTCAATTTTCTTATGAAGAGAGTGCTATGAGTAAACTGAAATGCCATTCAGCTCAGTAATATTTTGTGAGTTAGCCCTGCGCTACATTTTAAGAGCCCCTTCACTAACAGGCTCCTTCACTGCTACTCACATTGAGCGCAATTAATAGTACATATCACATACTCTCAGAGACATTTGGGTAGGAAGTTTGTTTTTTAAAACTGACAGTCCACGAGAGAGCGAGTCTTGATGACGTCCGTAAAATGACAGAGCGAAAAGAACCAGAAAAACGAATGAGATTCTCCTCCTACATTTACAGTTTTTTCGATAGTACGAATATATGTGCAAAATACCTAACTTGAAGTGCTACCTTGTGATACTGCAACTAATACTGGCACCTGCTATCTCCTCATTTGCATATTTGCAGAAAAGTAGCAGTAGATGCTGCAGTGGCTACTGTAGCTTTTTCTAATGGCTATGCAAAACTACGTGGTTCGTTTGGATGCCTTGAATTTAGGTGCAACGTGCTCAAGATACATTGGAAGTGCTCAAACAAATACATACTGAATTTACGTACCAGAAATGTAGAGAGTCTTTCTGGATGACAGTTCCTCTTCATAAGCACGTACCTTCTCCTTGAACTCTTTCCACAGCTCAACTCTGTTGTCCTTGTTGTAGTGTATCTTCAGCACTGGCATCAAAGCCTGTCAGTAAAGTACAAAATAAGGACAAGAGAGGATTAAGCGCCACAGCAAGCACATCAGAACCAAAGTATTCTTCACACCGTTATCATATATCCTAGCTTCACAAATCTTTGATACTAAATCCCACTTCATGGATGAAAATGAAAACAGTATGAGTTGCATGACCTATAATGCAAATTTATGGTCAAGAAACATTGCTGTTAAGGGAATGCCAAAGAGCCAGGGCTGCACCCTTCTTTTTTTTTGGGGGGGGGGGGGGGGGCAGTTTTGCAGCAACAATGGCTGCCATCCTGAAGTATATATATATCAATTTATTTTCAGATGTGAATCAAGCACATCGTTGCTGACATGTATAGTGGGCGCCGAGGATAAACAAATAAACGGAAATGTCAAATAAGCAAAACAATGGCCTCAACTTACGTTGGCCACCCATAGGCACAATTTTAGCAAAACTTGGGTTAAATGGAATCCCATTTTTTTATGAACTTCAGTTCAATGGAACTTTAACCAAAACTATCACCCACCTCATTGGAGTACGGAAAAGGAAAAGTTCGACAGTCATATCAAATGGTCATGTTATAGATATTGAAGAAAATCCTATCCATCCAGCAGTCATGGTACATTTAATGCAAATTAAATATGTCGAATTTCCGACGGTGTCTTTCTATCATGAGGGTTTCACTATAGGTAAGCAATCATCCCCTGAGGAGGACGAAAGCGAAGCTGCCACTACTGTTTCGTTCACGCCGCCAGAAATAAGAGACCTCAGATGATGCCCTTGTTACCTGCGCCGAGAGTTTAAGATGAAGTTCATGGCGGGAACTATGATTCTATTGACAAACACACTGGCATTAACGTTCCATTGTGGGTTACTGTTTCAGACCAGATGGCAAGAGAGCCAGTTGAAAGTCTGCAGCGCTAATTTTAATTCAAGGATTGTGCAGAATTATCGGCAATTCTTTCACACACAACGCTCTGCAAAAGAAGCTATAATATTTGAAGATGAGCCCATAAAAAGTCTTTTTATTTTCACCACAGTAATATCAAAATGCTCGGATGCTTGTCGAATAAAAGAATTCTTGGTGATTTTTGTGCACTTCACTTAAATGAAACTTTGGATAAATAGAATACATTCTTCTGCCCCTTCTAGTTCTGTTTAAGTGGAATTTACTGTACTAATTAGAAAGATATATTTAAATTATTTGTACTTCAAAAAGAAGAGCTTTGTGGGTGCCTGAAACCTGAATCCAAGTAAAGCAAAGAAAAAAAGTTAACATTATAAGTTTGGTAATAAGTTTAGGCTATACAAGGTTTAGTTTACACTGTATAAGAAACCTATGGGTTTAGGTGAAACGTCTCGGTCATATAAATGTTTAGGCTATAAGAGTAGCCACCAGCTTTTATGGTTACAAGTTGTGTGAAACACATCACCGCAGCAATATATTTGAGAGGGAAAGTGAGGGGGAAGGGAGTCAGAATCCCCTAATACAGCACCTGGTTACGTTGTGTAAAAAGGAATGCGAAAAGGAATGTGTAAAAAATTAAATTAAATTATGGGGTTTTACGTGCCAAAACAAGTTTCTGATTATGAGGCAAGCCATAGTGGAGGACTTTGGAAATATTTACCACCTGGAGTTCTTTAACGTGCACCTAAATATAAGTACACGGGTGTTTTCGCATTTCCCCTCCATCAAAATGCGGCCTCCGTGGCCGGGATTCGATCCCGCAACCTCGTGCTTAGCAGCCCAACACTATAGTCACTGAGCAACCACAGCGGGTAAGGAATGTGTAAAAAGGAATGTGAAGGTAAACTGGATTAAATGATTATACTTATGGAGTAAAAGAAATGTTAGTTTTACAATGAGTGGGGTCTAGGTACACCAGAAAAGACACAAAAATTAAGGACAAGCATGAAAATCACACAGTAAGCTTTCGACAGCACTTTCTCAGAACTGGTTAATGGCTTATCAATAAACAATTTATTACTTGTTACGATGCATACAAGAGGGGCCAATCCAGCTTAAACATGTCAAGTTTACACTGCCTTACTGTACAAGACTAACAGAAAATGAGTAAGGGTGAGAATATGGTCTGGTAAGTAATACACATGTACCTTTATTTTAGTCATACTACCTCAATTTTGTTTATAACTTGTGAAAGACTGGCAAGACGTAACCCTCAACCCTGTTATCTATTTAAGAACAAGTGAGACCCAAAACGGTAAATTTGACGCCCAGTCAAGCAATCAGTTGCACACAACTGACCGATATTGTTGCAAACAATACAAGCAGCCTCTTAGCTGCTATCAAACTTGCTGAACCAATTAGACCAAGAATAAGTTGTTTGAAACCAACATGTTGCTCTTCATTTGAGAAATCTTTACTGTTTATCTCTGCCAACAAATGGCACCACATTTTTTTCCATCCACAGGCAAACAAAGAACATCTTATTTAAGTTTGCGCTGTTGAACACCATAAAGAAAGGCACTATATGCAAACACTTGGGTGTTTCACTGCAGTGACTGGCTTGAGATTAGAGCCTGTATTCCAGGTCAATAACTTTGGGAGGAATCACTTTCAGTACTGCTGACTGGCTACAAAAAGATGAAATGGGACTGCTAAGACATTTCATTGCTCTGACTGGTTTGAGACCAGAGGCGTTACTCTAGGTTGCACACTCTTGGTACTGCCTTCAGTGGGCACTGAATGGCTAAGCAAGCCACAAGAACGCACATGGAATTAATGAGGCGTCGCATTAAATGCCATGTTGTGCAAAAGAGAATCACTGAAACCGAAATGTCGATATGAAGGCCTCAGTTCACTTGATGTTCACTACCAAAGGTACTCACCGCAGAACCAACTTCAATAAACATCTTCTCCCTTGCTTTCAGGTAGGGGTCAGCTGGCAGAAGCTTTGCCTTTCCATATGCATCGTCCAAATACTCGGACACAATCAGTGATTCACAGACCAGCTTGTCGTCTTGTTGGACTATGGGAACCTTGCCAGCAGGATTTAACTTGAAATGCCATTCAGGCTTGTCCTTGAGGTTGATATTAACTACTTCATGGCTGAAAGAAGATGCATATAAAATTAAAAAGAAATATTGCACAATCTTCGTAAAGTATGTTGCTGCGCCAGCTGGCACATATTTTGCAAATAAATCCTGGCACCTTAGAGACCACAAAAAGAAAAGGAAAGTGTTCGTTTTTCTTCAATGATACATACGGCCCTTCCTTCCAGATAGAGGCTAAAGGTACTTGTGTATCTAAATGCTATCTTTAAGACATATCTTTTTCTAAATACACAACAAATACTTTTAAAATTTTATACAAATTCCCATACCGAACATAAAAGTTTTTCAGACATGGAGAAAGAAAAATAGCAAGGACATCTCTGAGGGTTGCAAGTTGAAAAAATTCAAGAGCTAAATGCACAGGAAGTGGGGTCAGATATTATATGCTTCATTATTTCATTTCTTTTAAACAACTTGTCGGCGCACACGTGACAACCACCACCTCTAACTTATATGGAACCGATAATTTCAGCATGTCATTCCTTTGCTTATGCAAGATCAGTTGCACAGCTCCAATCTTGTGTCGTTCCTTCAGAGACAAGTAGTGCAACCTAATGCTGTTTTAATGCTCTACACACTTCTGACTACAATATCTGACCTTGTGCGTGGCACATTATAGCCTTAGGTGCTTTGCACCATAAAACGCTACATAACTAAATGACGATTGTCAATGCAGAAGCAACAGGAAGCAAACAGTGCAGATTTTGGTATTGGGGAGTGGAAGGGGCTGACAAGTTTGCCAGAGGTCACGTGTTGATGTTCTGCTTTTCACTTGTGTTTGTTTTTCCCCTGGTTATCGACGTCATGAGTTATAAAGATGTGCGAGACACGCCCAGTGTAGTTGAAATTTCTTGCATGTTGTCCCCAATTCTGTCGTGAAAGAGTCTTGTCTAATCAAACTATTTCAAGTCAACACAAATAGTGTACATTCTCGAGCATATGCAAGCAGCAGCAATCACCCTCAAATGTGTGGTGACACATATATATACAGCGAATGGACTTGACGCATCAGTTCAGGGTCAACAACCAATGACTGTGCTAGGTGCTATCATTACGATTTGAGTGTTGCTTGTCACCAGTTCACCCAATTAAGATGTTCCTAACTAATACTTCCGGTAGTGTTTGATTCTTAACCGTCACTGCAACTAGACAATATAATATGAAATGATTTTTTGTGCTTCAATATGAGAAATAATGCAAACAGCTAACATCCACAGAAAATACAAGTTTCCCACTAGGAAACTGCTCTTATATTTGCCTTGGATCTATAACTGCTTGTGTATTTTTTCTCATACTGAAACATGAAGCATTATTTAATATTGTTACGTTGTAGCTACGGTGAGGAATCAAAGGTTGCCAAAGTATGAGTTAAGAAACCAACTCCTTTATGGTGAACTTAATTGTCCCCAGAAGGTCAAGCAACACAAATCATAACGATAGCGGAGAAGTTTTCTAGTACTATATGTAATGGAAGGAAGCTTGTCCCTGAGGTTATATATATAGCAAGATAATGCCATCAAAGGCCATCCTGAGAACATAGTCTGAATCAATGATTTTCAGGGATATCATGCTCAGTGAATGTTGATTGGCTAAACTAGTAGGCAGAATGGTTGTCAATCCAATGAGATGTTACACGCGATGCTATGCAATGCAAATGTGTACCTACTGCTGAAAGTGATCAACTGAGAATACACCCCTGGTTTCTGCCCCGAAAGCTCTCAGTAACTGTTATACATAGCCAGACTTTAGGAAATTATTTAACACACATTTCACTCAAATGGCCCAAATGTAGGTACACTAAAATAAGTACATAATGGCAAGATTCATCAGCATATGCTGGTTTGCTTTGAGATTCATGTTAACTACTAAGCCAACAATGATGCAATTTTAGTTAAAAGCAACATTAGTGCTCTTTGGAAGTGCAGATATCGCTTAATGTAAGAGAACAAGTATATTGTTTATGTACGACCTCAATAGCTTTTAAATGAGCATTTTGGAGCAAATGTGTCAAAATTACTTATGCTAAAGCTGCGTCAAAGGCAAAGTCAAGCGCCAAGGCTGAGTCAAACAACACCATGACATATGACCACGAAATAGAACCATGACATGATGAAATGAAACGGCACCATAACATAATTTTAAACATTTTTCGAACGGTGAAATTTCTGAATCGTATAACAATATCAGAGAATAATCACATACAAGCATTGCATCTAATTCTGATTTTTTTTTAAAGCAAAGGGTTGCACACAATCTGGTTAAAAAAAAGTTTCCTTGCACTGTCTGCTGCATGCATGTGATATGATTTGCAACTGAACGTCCGTTAAACTGAGGAACTTGTAAATGATTAACTGAAGTTATCAATTATCTGGCACACATTTACAATGACAGTAATGAAGCAAGCGAACCGCCCGTTACTAGATGCACACAGTGTTGTATCCACTGAAAGAGAGAATTGTAAGATAGCCCTGCATATTGTTTAATGGATTCAAAGATAGACTTACCGAATAATACATTTCATTTCTTACATCAAGGAAAGATCAGTTATATGCTGCCTAAAAAGTGGGGCATTCTTACTGAATGGATCGAAATTATTAAGTTATCTGCCTTATGCATTCGCTAAAAACTGGCGTCCTTGTACAACAACCGTGGCTCTTCTGTGGCTGAGTCATTTGAAATAGCCTCCCCTTGCATTGGTCTTTGCCTCACAGTGCATCAGTAACTGTTGCTATGTCCAATATATTTGGACAGAAACAAATATTGAAGAATCTGAAATTGAGAGTTCTCAAATGAAAACAAATAGAATTACAAAAACTATTTAATTCGCATTCAAATGTCTGCACACCCCTAATTATTTTGTATACATTTCTTAAATGTACAAGCAAATTTTAGCAAATCTCTTACAGACATGCCAGAATTTCAACGCAGTGAATAACGAAAAATGTGCCCGTAGCGTTGAGTGGCAGAACTGAGCACTGCAACTTACTTTTCATTTGGTTTGCGAGGATACCTTTTCAAAAATATTCAGAGGAATACTTTCTTTCTCTGGTAGTAGCTGTTGCAACTTACACTTTTGTGGAAAACACGTTAGCAAATTATAATTATTGCTTTTTTTCTTTGAGCATAACGAACAGGTAATAAACTTACTGCAGCTACTCTACAAACTGTGCTTGCCTTTGAGACCGCTGGTATTCATGTCAGCTGAATTTTGACTGCACTACAATAACGAGTATAACTGCACTTGGCATCGATGTTTCTAACGAATGACAACTTTATTATTACTATTATGTAATGACATTTCACGGAGGGCTGTGACCGATACTTACTCGATATTCTTGGCATGAAGCACGAGGAACGCCCTATGACAGAACGGGCAGAAGCGCATGCCGTAGATGCGGAGCTTTCCAGGTGCCAAAGGGGGGCATGGCATGCCTGCACAGTGGTTTTGTAAAAGATTAGCGGCATATACTTCACACAATTATAAACGATGCAACAGGACATGCGCTTGAATCGTTGCTCTACTATGACACAAACCATAGTCTACCAGAATGCTTCAATAGTATTGATGGAAATGTTGCCCATTGCTCCGGAAATGCATAGTTAACCCGAACCTTATGAGAACCAACTGCAGCTTGTACGTGCGAGGCTGTAAGTTTCAGCCTCGCACGAAATTTCCGACACATTCGTTCAACGATCCACACGAAATGATAAGCGCTGGAGAAGTAATTTCTCAAGCATACATAAAATGATGGACATTACCTGCTTTATAAGCTTTCAGGGACATGCTGGCGGTACTGAATATGCCGTGTAGCCACTTCAGTTTGACCGGAAAGTACGAACGCCCAGTCGTAGACAGCTGTCGAATTCAAACTACGTAAGGTTCCAGCTGGTGCGCTAGATCAGAATCTATAAAGGTAGGTAACGGAATGCAGCCGAGCAACTCTTAAACGCACATGGCAGCGTCCCAGCAGACATACGGCAGCCGTAGCCTCCACATAAATACAACACTGTAACATAAATAAAGAACCGCTTCCGTTGGATTACGCGATGCTGTTAATCTCGGAGGTCATGCACCAATCAATACGTCAACCACAAGGTCTTATCATTTTTACCGCGAGATGGCAGCACATTGTCACCACAACCTTGCGTAAAGCCGGTCGTGCTTGCGTCCAACATTTACAGCGGCAAATTCAAAGTGATAGCAGTGATAGTACCAAATGATTCTGTCATAGTGGTTGCGAATGAGGTTAAAATATGCAGCTCGTATTTCTACCTCCAGTCAGAGATTAAGCAGGCTCTGTACATGCCCACTGACGAACAATTATACAATGCTTAACAGGATGTTTCAGCGCTGGCGCGCCTACGTAATACATGAAAAAGGAGACATCGTCTTCCTCGGTAACTACAACACCGATATTGATTGAGTGGGTCGCATTTTGTTTGCTCGTTGATGTGGGTTGTTGCATTAGAGCACACAGTACAGAGTTTTTTGTTCAGTATAACATTATTCTCACTACCAGTAAAGTGGAATATCGACTACTGTACTACATTAGATTGTTACCCCCTTCAGTGACTGAGTTTCTGAAATCCCTTGCTGTCATAACCTCAAAAGGAAGTTGTTCCTACTAGACGCGCTGAAAAGTGGACAGTTCCTCGAACCACAGTGAACTATGGTAATCAAACTTTGAAATTTCTCATATCAATGATCCTAAATACGAAACGAATGAAAGCGTAAACTTGGAGGACGCTTAAGCTTCACCTTTAAGAGTGGAACGCGTTAGTATTCTAAGATCCCTGACTGATTATCACGCATAGCGCCAACTACAGCTCATGTAACCATAATGTTTACCGGAAAACGCCGACAGTGAACGCTTTGCACAAAGGGGGGAAGGGGGGAATCTTTCTTGTAGGAACGCGGTCTCTTGCGGGGGCCGATACCGGAGGTAGTGCGACGCCGCTCCAAAAGAAGTTGCATCATCTTTAGGTTTCTGTCATTGTTTCAAAGTTTTAATATTTCAGGCTGAGAAGATTTGGCATAAAAGGCATGTGCTGTCGATGTTTTGTTTCATGACATTTGTTTGTGGGCTATCATTCTCAACATTCCGAGGAATAACTTTGTCAGTAATGTAAGACAAGGCATGATATATATATATATATATATATATATATATATATATATATATATATATATATATATATAATCTACTGTAGCCCTTGAAGAAGGTCGGTCCACCAACCGAAACTGTTCCGGACCAGCGTTAGTTGCAATTCCTCTTTCAATCGAGTAGGCAGTTCGTATATGTCGAGGGAGTTACTGAACAACACTATGCGATGTGGTAACCGTGGTTTAAATCAGGGATCCGAGACCTGAAACATACAATGCTCAAAGACGTGCGACGTAATGCTAGCACATTTCACTCGCCTTTACTGCTAAATCACCACTGAATTCTTTTTGTTGAAGCCGCCATATTTTTTTTTAAAGCGAAGCTTTCTTTTTCTCTGCCTTCGACTTTCCTACTGCTGCCTGGCACACCGTGTTGGTGGGTGGTTCAGAGCGCGCAAGGAGCGAGCCAGAGAGGAAATGCGACTCGAGAAACTCGTTTTGACCCCACCGCGTCGAATCTGGGCGGGGGGGGGGGGGCGCCCTCCCCGCCCACGTTATCACTCTTCACAGACATTCCTAAAGCGCCGCCAAATCAATCTTGGGACTCTACTGCTATTCAGCGGTCAACATTTTGCTGCCTTTTTCGCTCCTTTTGGATAGCGGTAGTTATCGGCATCTCCTGGGGTGTGAAGGCCAGTTTTCTCATCGATTCTGTGCCCGCACGATTAGCTCGAGATGCTTTCAGTTGTCACCGTCTATTCAACGGTCACGCGCATCGCGGTTGCTTCGTTATTTCAACCTTCTTTGTTTAGACTGATCCAGGGACCAGGAAATGGATTAGGCTCGTAGTCAGCTGGTCTGTATGCTTGTGGAACGAGTTGCGGCCGGAGAAAACGCCAGTTGCGTTTAACTTTTCCTTTGCTTCATTATTTCCTGGACTGACGGCTCGCTGCGACGCTGGCAGATCCTCGGAACCATATGCCCGCGATATGGGTTAGATAAGTTGGAAAATTAAGTAATGCGAAACAGCGTTCATTATACAGCCTGCAACAACCCGTAAACCCATAAGCAATATGACTGTCACCCGTTACCTCGTCTGCTTTTTCCCTAATTGTACAGCCCTTTTCGTGCAAAATTGCCAACTGGAAACAACAGTCGCAATGAGTTGAGAAATTAAGCGATCTACAAAGGGAGAGAGCCAAGGCAGCACACAAAGAGGAAGGAACAGTGAAAATTGACAAATTTGACGGTTGTTTGTGAAAATATTTGTGGATCAACATCTTTTCATTTAAAAAAGAAGTAGAGCTAGATAACGCCACCAGAAGTGAAGCACAATTCCGTGTGTTTTGAATGACGCTTCTACAGTTATCAATCGAGCCGCCTGACGTAGCCACTTCTCTGCTGTGCTTATGTGGGTGTTTTTCTAATATTCTGCGGTGGGCGCAGCAGGTCTAGAACCGCAGCGTCCTGAGCTCTACCCGGTTATATACGGGACTGGCGGCCGCGCATCGCTACGCAACTTTCCAAATAACAATACCAGTCGGTTTTGGCACTTGGTAGAGCAGTAAACGAGAGATCGAAAAGAACTGTGATTGTTTCGCAAATATATATTTCTATATAATTCTTCCAGAGCTAATTCAAGAAACGCTACTAGAAATCTTTATTTTACGCTTTCGCTTGTTTACTTGTTCTTGGCAGTATTCTTTCTGCGCCAGTCCATTTGATGTGGTTTCTTGTTTGCCAAGTAAAGGAGAGGTGTATCTCACAGGCGTAACTGTGAGATACACCTTATATCTCATTTGTTTCGCGGGTTTGCGCGTCTTTGTGGCGAAGGGTGGGCATTATTCACATTGGTACTAGTAAAGGTACCTCCCCACCGTCATTTGCATAAAAAAGATGACAGCTGCAGCTGACAGTCTTGACAGCTGCAATTATCCGTGACTCCCCTCAAAAGCACTGCAGGAACTTCAGCGCTTCGCTTTCTGCTAACGTGCGAGTCCGGAGGGGACGTAGACAGAACTGTAGAGAGGAGCAAAGAGAAGAGGCAGTTCCCACATAGGGGTGGGGGGGAGGGGCTGAAGTGACGTGAGAAGGCAAGGAAACTCTACTACTATACGACAGCGGTTGCTGGGAAACTGGATACGCTTAAGAGGAAGCTTTAGCTCGGGGCCAACTCCGACGCGGCCTATTCAAATACATGTAAAACGCAAAAACGTTATTGCGAGATAACCCCTGGACCGATTTTAATGTAATTTTTTGCATTTGAGAGAGAAAGTCAAATTCTAGTGACGGTTGGAAGCGGAATTTCGATTTAGGACCTGAATTTTGTTAAAAAGATTTTCAAATATTTGACCGTCTGAAAAAAATAGAAGCACGAAGTTTACAAATTCGTAGCTCTGCATCAAGAACAGATATCCTGGTTCTGTAAACGGCATCCATTAGACCATTCAAAGCGGACAAATTCAGTATGTCATTTTACATATTACGTGAATTTGTTACGTTGGTTACAAGGGTTCTGCAAAAGCTGTATTTCCATATTACTAAAATTTTTTTTATTCATGTGTAACGTTTCAATTTTGTCCGCTTTAGATGTACTATTGGATGCAATTCACAGAATTGTATTATCCTTCTTCGTTGTTGAGTTACAGAGTTGTAAACTTGATAGTTTCGTTTTTTGAAAATTTTCGATTTTTGTCAATATTTAATAAAAAATTGACGACCTAAATCGAAAATTCGAAACCAACAGTCACTAGATTTTAAGTTTTTCTTTTAAATGCAACAAACCTCGTCAAATTTGGTGCAGTGGTTGCTGAGAAAAACGAATTTTGCTTTTACATGTATTTAGATAGGAGCACCCGAGCTAAAGCTTCCTCTTAAGTTCAAGATACGGTGCAGTACGTTCCTGGTAATTCTGAAAAATAAACAACTTGCAAATATGTCAAGCGGACCAATTACGCAAGGCGTGCAGAAGCAGGGTCGCATTAATTAAAGCGCACCGCCTGGTCCAGGCGACACTACGGAAGCGGTCGACCATCAAATCAACACTTCTGTGCCCGCCGCGATAACTTTGTGGCTATGGCATTGCTAGACGTTGCGGATTTGATTCCGACCGCGGCAGCCGCATTTCGACGGTGGCGAAATTCACATGCACTTAGATTTTGGGACACGTTAAGGAACATCACGTTGTCAAAATTCATCCGGAGTGCGCCACTATGGTGTGCCTCATAATCTGATTGTGGTTTTGGCACGTACAGCCCCATAATCCAAGTTTAATACTTCTGCCGCGATGCGATGTGCCATGGGAAACAATTACAATGCTCAATCCTCTCAGAGGTTATGAAATATGGCGCAAAACAACGCCTCAAGCAAACACATCTCCCTGTGTCTTCTGTGTATACGCAGACAAACAGCGGTGATGCATGCAAGGTAAGGTTTAACATCAACTCACCACTCTAGGGTTAGCCTAAACGTTGAAGCAATTAAGCTTTCGCCGTCAGCACCACCGCTAATTATCGTCAATCAAAGTAACCAGCACAGAAAGCTTCGCTTGCATCGATTCCCACAGTGCGTGGGATCTGCATAATGTTTAAACTAACATTGTTGGAAATCACAAAACTTGAGACTTGGCAGCCCGCTAACGAACACAGAAAGATAAAGGGGGCTGGGGCACGTGCACGGTGTACTCCTTCCCCCCCCCCCGCCCCATCGGCTACGCCACTAGTCAGTATGGGACTTTTGCAAAACCGTTGAACATGCAACAATTTCAATAAGCTCGAAAGTAAAATAGCTAATTTGTCCGCTTTACATTCTATAATAGACGCAGTTTACAGAACTGAAAAAGATGTTTTTAGTGCAGGACGGATGTTTAACCTTCGTGCTTCATTTGTTTTTTTCTTTCCGGTGACGACATTTCGAAGACGAGAGCAAGCGATTTTTCACTGTTTTTGACAAGAGACTGTAAATTTCGTGCTGCATACAGCGTAATAATACTTGGCTCACATGTTCACAGGAGCCCCTTCTACAAAGACGCGAGGTTTCCTTACCATGTTCAAAAATTGTTTCAGGGCCCTTGAAAATAAGTTAACCTGCATGTGTAGCCTTAAAGAGTGAATTTCTGAAAAGCATACTACTTTAAAAGTGTGCTACTACTACTTTTACTACTCCTACTCCTGCTCCTAGTACTAATACTACTACGTTTAAAGTGTGCAGCACGGAAGATCGAACAAGCTGCAGCTATTTATACGCGGATGATTTAATTTAGGGCGTTGTATATGCGGAGCAGAGTGACATCTACATACGCAAGGACCTTCTTGCCTGTGGGGGTAGTCCTTAGCCGCATCTTGCGAAAGCGATGCATAATACGAGAGCGTTCCTTATAGGTGAGTAGCGTTGCTTTATTGTATTTCACTTGCCGTGATCCAAACAACCGCACACATTCAGTGACGACAGATGCTTGCTCTTGTTTCCCATACTATGGCTCATATACTATTTCTCCAGTTGTTGTTCTTGTTGCCGTTGATAATGATGATTATGAAGGAATACACACTTGAAACGAGATGGTAGGATATGTGCCACTCCACTCCAGTTTCAGTATTTTTACATACGGTACGGAATCAGGGTGTAGACGAGCCGTATGTAAAAATACTGAAAGATATCTATAGCGGCTCCTCAGCCACCATAGTCCTCCATAAGCAAAGCAACAAAATCCCAATAAAGAAAGGCGTCAGGCAGGGAGATACGATCTCTCCAATGCTATTCACAGCGTGTTTACAGGAGGTATTCAGAGACCTGGATTGGGAAGAATTGGGGATAAAAGTTAATTGAGAATACCTTAGTAACTTGCGATTCGCTGATGATATTGCCTTGCTTAGTAACTCAGGGGACCAATTGCAATGCATGCTCACTGACCCGGAGAGGCAAAGCAGAAGAGTGGGTCTAAAAATTAATCTGCAGAAAACTAAAGTAACGTTTAACAGTCTCGGAAGAGAACAGCAATTTACAATAGGTAGCGAGGCACTGGAAGTGGTAAGGGAATACATCTACTTAGGGCAGGTAGTAACGGCGGATCTGGATCATGAGACGGAAATAATCAGAAGAATAAGAATGGGCTGGGGTGCGTTTGGCAGGCATTCTCAGATCATGAACAGCAGGTTGCCATTATCCCTCAAGAGAACAGTGTATAATAGCTGTGTCTTACCAGTACTCACCTACGGCGCAGAAACCTGGAGGCTTACGAAAAGGGTGCTACTCAAATTGAGGACGACGCAACGAGCTATGGAAAGAAGAATGGTGGGTGTAACGTTAAGGGATAAGAAAAGAGCAGATTGGGTGAGGGAACAAACGCGAGTTAATGACATCTTAGTTGAAATCAAGAAAAAGAAATGGGCATGGGCAGGACATGTAATGAGGAGGGAAGATAACCGATGGTCATTAAGAGTTACGGACTGGATTCCAAGGGAAGGGAAGTGTAGCAGGGGGCGACAGAAAGTTAGGGGGGCAGATGAGATTAAACAGTTTGCAGGGACGACATGGCCACAATTAGTACATGACCGGGGTTGTTGGAGAAGTATGGGAGAGGCCTTTGCCCTGCAGTGGGCGTAACCAGGCTGATGATGATGATGATGATGACTCCAGTTTATGGTATACATCCTGGGGTTGCGCAGGGTATAGAGGATAATCTACAGTTAGGTGAAACACCTGATTAGTATTCTCAAGCGCTCTGCTCAGGTTTTGCCTGAGTACCCATAGTTTAACGTTTCATTAACAGTCATCAGCGTTAGGTATCGCGATAACCAACCTTTCGTTTGCACAATATGAAACAAATGATGGATAAAACAAATGTTACTATCGGAATAGTTTTCCTAGTATACTTTGCCTAGTTTAGTAAAGATGTGTTTCCTCTAGGAGTAAACGACACTGTTCACACACCAGCTGCAATGGTAACACTGACTCCTTTATTACGTGTGTGAACAGGAGCACTCACTGACAGAAGGTCAGGCGCCAATATATCAAGGCTACGTTGCAAATGCTTGGGTCGTGCAGGTAGTAATTCAGCGGCACGCCAGATCAATATCGGCACCCCTTGACGTAGGAGGAGAGCTTCTTTCCTTTGCACTTGCGCTTCCATCCATACCTGAGAACAAAAAATGAAGTAAATTGTTCGTATGGGATAGGGCTGGCAAGAAAGAAGCAGGCCGTAACTCCCGAAAGAGCAGAACAGAACAGAAGAGAACACACACACACACACACACACACACACACACACACACACACACACACACACACACACACACACACACACACACACACACACACACACACACACACACACACACACACACACGCACGCACACGCACACACGCACACACACACACACACACACACGCGCGCGCGCGCGCACGTGTAAGTCGACCCGAAATCGTTCGCCACGAAGCTACAATGGAAACCTACACGGGTTCAGCAGAAATATATTCGCAGGAAATATATATAATGCCCTGTTTCGGGGATACAGTCTTTCCGTGCAGTCGCTCTGCCAACTGCGGTAAACAATTTTTTTTCTTGTATATACTGCAATGCGCGATGTGACGCGCACAAGTAACGTCTTATAAACAAAAGACGTATTGACACTAACAATTACGGACGCAGTAAAGAACTGTAGCAGTCACCAGATATGCAAACTATAGTCACTTTCGCCAGTGTCAGCTGCAGTATCACAAACCCGAAGGAACGACAAAACATGCTAACTTCATATTTCCAGGCAGTTCTTTAATATAAGTGTGTTTTTCACTAGAAGGATGGCAAGGACGAGCACCTCACCAAGATGGTGAGCCCAATCCTGTTCAAAGTCACGTGGCCAACTAAGCTAAACAAGAATGAGCAATCAAGCACTTCGTAAATCCGTTAGGTAGAAGCTTCATGATAAAAAAAATAATAATTCATGCGAAAGCTGCACGAAGTTATGAAGGAAACCATGCACGGGCAGCTCAGAAACAAATCTTCGCAGTCTGAGGAAAAGGGGAATGCTGTGGTCCGCGTTGCATTTTTACAATTGCTAGTAGGTACAGCGGGGCGTGGCGCTTCTCGCGGCGCTCGACGTTTCTGCGCAGGCGCGAGTAAGAGTGGGTGTGAGAGAGAAAATCTGGGGGCCTTTGCCCCTTGAATATGTGACTCCGCCTAGGCACTACGGAGGAGGTTCCTTAGCACCTGTTGTATGCGTTTGTCCCCTAGACATGCCGGCATTGTGGAGTGCAGTCGAGTTTGTTTACGCTCCTTCACTGGCTGCCCGCGTGGCGAGGCAGCGGGCACAGACGCCCCATTTGGTGACCGCTGTCTCTGAAGGGGCAAGGTTCTGACAGGTGTTCTTTTAACTGCTGGTTTATTCAAGTGTGCACTAGCTCTGACTCGACATGACGCGACTTCTCCTTATGTGGCACGTGACTAAGTCTACCAATTCACGAACCTTTATTGAACTGTCCGTATAAATGCGTGAATGCTATGCACAGACGTTTGAAGTTACTTGCGGGTGCATAGTGGGTGCAGCATAGTGGACTTCGAGGTGGAGTAAGAATTCTCCACATTGGTGGCGCAAAATAAAATCGGTTTCTTCGAAATTGACCGATAATTTTGTAGGGTATTCGAAATATGAAGCAAGTAATAATGCTACGGGTCAAGCTTACTAATTAGTTTATTTATTTTTATTTACAGGTATACTACTTTCTTAAACAATAGCAAACAGGTGGGAATAAAATACAGTAATGGTAAAAGCAAACGCAAACAATGTTTTTCGCTGTGCCAAAGTATGAAAAACGAGCCTAAACAGAAGTATAGACGAACACATTATGATAACGAGGTGGAAGAGACGTGATATCGTGTGCAGTCTAACGGTAGGCGACATTACACCAGGTTCTACTAGATGCTTGTAATGAATCATTTCTCAACTGCGCATCTGGAACATGTCATGAAGGAATGATACTTGATGTTACGGTATTTCCTAAATTAAATCCTTGCTTTTAGGGGGGGAAATTAAAAAGCTGGTTCCGTTTTAGTACTGCCAACCATCTCGTCAACTTAACGGACAAAGTTGAGAGATATATGTAGATTTAAGGATATCTGGAAACGCGTAGCTGGCCCGCTACTCCAGATGAATACGATGATAAACGAAATGATACGCATACAGAGTACAATATAGAGTCACCATAGCATATACACTAAGCCAATGGTTACACAAAATTAATGAAAATATAATTTTGACAAATGAATACTTTGCCACATTAACGTGAATTAGAGTTTTGGTTTAGTGTCCCGTTAAAAGCGCCACTGTTCGCGTGAGGCACAGACTATTAAGTATATAGAGACAACAGTACCGATCGCGGGAACGCATGAAGGAAAATAAAGAGATTACCATGCATTGAATCCATGTCTTTTGTAGATTTGCTTTGCGCACTTGATAGACGGGAGGATGTTATCCGACTTCAAGGCTGTTCAATAATGGAAGGGGCAAAAAAATAAAATAGAATGAAGGCACACAGTTATTCAACAAACAACCATTGCAACGCATCGATGTAACACACCAAGCTATTCGTCTCACTTTCAGGCTGGTTGCGCAAACAGAGAGAGGATATTGTAATTAAAGGCCGAGCGGGTTTCGAAGACTATCTCGGGTCGACGTTACGCAGCTTTCATCAGAATAAGCGAAGTCAACCAGTCTTAAACTGAACGATGTAGACTCCGAAATGCGATCTTTGTGCGGAATTTGAGCAAAAGTAGTGCAGCGGTAAGCGCAAAATTTTTTTTCGAAGATTTTAAGCGAAATATGCGCGTCCCTGTATACGTAGAGTATAGTTCTGCAGTACCTACCGGAACAGGAAACCTTGCAGATGTTGTGCCGACCCGGACTGCACCAGTAGCCGTTGTTGATCTAAAATGTAATTACATGAAGACTTAATATTATTACACGGATTTCGGCATGTACAACGCTCGCTTAGCAATATGAAGGAACTGAAGAGAAGTGGCTAATAAAGAAAGGCAGGGCTATAAGGTAGATACAATTTCAGTTTGACATCCCCCGCGTGTTGATGCAAATGCGTGGGCCAATCGAAAGGAAAAGATAAATTTAAGATAAGTGACGTCGGCACATTTACGGAAAATCAGAGCCAGAAATCCACAAGGTGGACATCTTGCTCTCCTGTTTGTCGTTGCTGAGGCTAATTAAATAAAGAGCTATCTTACTGCTTTGATCACCAGCAGTTTGGTAGCGCACTCAAAAAAAGAAAAAGAAAGAGAAATAAAGAGTGACGAAGGATCCCACCAGCCGCCTCTTTATTTTTAAGAAAGTAAAATTAAAGCACTGTTTACATACTCAAACTCTCCATAGGAACCCATACATAACAGAACAGAACGGAAGAGAACAGAAGGCTTCTACTGTTCATAAAAATTCCTCTAATATAGGAAGTGACACAGATTGTGTGTATTGAGTAATGCTCTGTCCTGCAGCCCATAAGAAAACGGAAACACTGCGCGTTCATTACAATGTAGGAGTTGCAAATTAAAGTTTCTTTGCCAAGTGAAACCTGTGAGGTAAGTGGTGGTCTTGCGCGACACCAACCTGGAAAATGCCATAATCGGTAGAGTGGTTTCGGTTTCTGTGAACGGCCTTGGAATTGAGAGAGCTCTCTGCTGTTGCCAAGCAGATCCCTGTAAGAGAAGGGGAAGCAATATTGGATCAGAAGCTGGCTTTCACTTCTTCACTATAGGGATCACGAGCTATATTGGAAGTCATAAGGAGAAAAAAAAAAAGGACAGCGGAACACAAACGTTCCCATGACGACGAAACGTGTTGGTACGATATAAGTAATACGCACTTCACTAACCACAGCCGAGTATGACAGGGGCTAGAAATTGTGAAGCTAAATTTATACAAACGACTTCTACTTTGATACTTAAGACAATGCTTAGCGGTGGCTTCCATTTCTTGTAGATTTAGTGCAGTTCTCGCCGTGTTAAGAGAGTGAACAAGAGTCACAAGCGTAAGAAGAGTCGAACTAAAAAAAATTAACGTTGCTAACGCTTGTAGAGAGGAGTCTAAGCACGTAAGTAACGCTCGAGCAGTCTCTCATTCTGAAGATAATGATAGATAGATAGATAGATAGATAGATAGATAGATAGATAGATAGATAGATAGATAGATAGATAGATAGATAGATAGATAGATAGATAGATAGATAGATAGATAGATAGATAGATAGATAGATAGATAGATAGATAGATAGATAGATAGATAGATAGATAGATAGATAGATAGATAGATAGATAGATAGATAGATAGATAGATAGATAGATAGATAGATAGATAGATAGATAGATAGATCTTTATTAATGAAGAATAAGTTATTGGGGAGGATCCCTCAGTCTAACGCCCCTATGATGGCGGTTGCGACGTCCATTGCCCGGTGGACATTGAAAATCAAGACAGACCGGCGGCCTATATTTTTGCACTAACTCCTTTGCTTTTGCGCAATCAAATCAAACAAGCAACGGACATTTTCAAGCAGTCTTTTTTTTTCTTCTCCTTTTTAAAGCGAAGCTTTCTTCGTCTCTTCCCTCGACTTTCCCACTGCTGCTGCTGTTCTTTTTTGTTGTTGTTGTTGTTTGGCACACCTCGTCGGGGGTGGTTAAGGGAAAGGTGACGCGAGAAACTTGTTTGAACCTCGCGTCGCCACTTGAGCCTCTTGACAGCTGCAATTATCATTGACCCCCAGCAAAAGCATTGCAGAAACTGCAGCACTTGCTTTTCTACTAACGTGAAAGTCCAGAGGGAAGCGAGCTAGAATGTAAGAGAGGAGGGGGAGAGGAGGCACAGTAGGTGTAGAACCGACACAGTCGCAAAACGAGTGACTAGCAGCCTTGCCGCTCTTGGCTTGCAGTTCCATACATGGGGTGAGGACGGATAAATTTAAGTGGATAAAAAAGCGGATAAATTTAATTTCAACGCGCGGTACAGCTCGTTTCTGCTATTTCTGCAAAATAAATACCATACAAGTTTGTCAAGTGGACAACTTATTCAGGGCGTGCATGCTTATATCGATTCCCACAATGCCTGGGGTCCGCTTATTTCTTATATGTATTCAAGACTATAGACACACTGCGCAATGTCCAGTGCGGTTAATTGGTCTGATCCCCAGCCTTGTCTCTCTCGCTCTCCCCCTCACCATGTGTATGATTGCCAACTGGACAAAGTCTAGTTAACGTCCCCCTCAATGCGACTTAACTTTAACATTCCCTTAAACGGCCTTTCATTCCAGCCCCTCCTCAATTGCTCGCATCGTGAAACAAAGACCCGACGTTCCACGCTCGCCGTTTGCAAACCCTTCGAAGTGCTGTGCGTGACGAGAAGAAAGCATTTCCGCTTGCTTCCGATTACTTCAGAATTGTTTAGAATGCTTCTAAATACCGCTCAAAATGATGCTCTAGTTACACCTATTGTCGCATGACTGCCCGAAGGAGCAAAGGAATGACAGCTCCTTGTCCCCCGGCGGCTCTACCACCTGAACTATAATAATAATAATAATAATAATAATAATAATAATAATAATAATAATAATAATAATAATAATAATAATAATAATAATAGTTGCGAGGCAGGTATCCGCACTTCATAGGGAGTGAACGCTGGGCTAGTTGGCCTTGCAATCTAACTTGGCTATAAGCGTAGAATCCTGTAACAGACACAAGTACCTTGTCTTTGTCTGTTTGTGTTTACGTATGCTCCAGCATATTGCGCTAGTATACCGAAGCCACACGTTGTGCCTAACGTGTGCTTTAAGTTAGTGCGAAACGTCACTGCTCAGTTTTAGGAAACAGGACAACGATCCATGCCCAATTTCCCTTTGCCCTGCCTCCTACAGCTACGCATCGCTGTTCCCGCACCAGTGTTATGCACAGTACAAACTAACCGCAACACAAGCCTTAGCCCATTTCAAGGTTACATGCAGCGCCGAGGTATCCCTTTCTTCCCAAAAGTATGCAGAAAGTTGCGGTACTTCGGCGACTGGTGCTCGATTTGCTGACGACGAGGCAAGGCGATCGTTGTACTCACAATCGGGCACTTGATTCCTGGGAATGCCGTTGCGCACGAGAATGGAGGCCAGTTCGCAGCGCCCGTATTTCTTGGCGCTGGCCGCGCTCATGAGGACAAACGCCGCGATCGGCAAGTGGAGCTGCATCTCGTGCACGGACGGCCGAAGCGGAGGGCAAAGCTCCGCTGTACAACGCGGATGCTTTCAAAGTCGCTCCTCCGTCGACGAGCACCCGAGTTCGTTTTGAGACACGCCGGAACGATCCCACCCAACCCTTCCGTTCTTTCCCTCTTTTTTCTCGGTGGCTGTCCTATTGTGCAAGCGCTGCGGCCCTTGGCCTTTGCTCTGTCATCGGAAATGTGTACTTGCTCCGACATGGTGGATCCGCTGGTATCAAGCTGGGCGGAACCGCGCGGCACGAGAAAGAGCAGCGATAAAGAGGGATGGGAGAGCAAAAGGAAAGGGACAGGCAGAATACACGGGCGTGTTTAGTCTCTTGGCCTTCCTGCGTGCAATGCCATGTTCGGAGGGTAATATATCAGTGGTGGTGAATCCATTGCCGCGGCGGCCCTCCTTAGCTCGGGTTTTTCTCGAGTTGGAACAGAAGCGGCGCGCGCGGTCTTGCGTGAAATATTACGCAAAATAAAGCAATGTAATGCATACATTTTTGAAAATGTCATCTTGAAAAAAAAAAAAACCTAAAACTACAAGAAGAAGAAAAAGACAAGTTCAAGATAAGCTTGTTAAGTGGGATGCAAACCATCTGCCAGTCTTTGCTTCTTATCTGGTTTTGTTTGTCCTATAGGCCGCTCTGATAGCACCCTGAAAGTACACACAGGAAGAGGTCCAAAAATTTTCTTTCTTTTTTCTTTTTCTTTTCGCAACGAAACGGAGGTGGTGGTTGGCGCTTGACATTTGCCTAAGGGCATCGCATGTTGCCTGTTTTGTCGCGTGAAGTGACAAAGGTAGTGTACGACGCGGAATAATGTTACGGTCCTCTTTCAATTGACTTCGTTTCGAACGTGGTCTCAAATACGGCAGAATTAGAACTAACTGCGCACAGTGCCTTCAAGGTGCGAAAGGCTGGGTTTATCCCATGAGGAGGCCTCGCTTATGCACATTTAAAGATGTCCTCGCCAACAACCACTTTCTCAGGCTGTCTCCTTGACACGGTCCCATTTTTGATGCGGCTAATACAGTTTCTCAACTCTGCCGCGTGTCGACCCCACCATTGCTGCGGTAGAGTGTCGCTGTAACGGTACTTCCGCTCTGTGGTACATTGGCACATCTTGAGTATAGTGACGTTCAACGAAAAGAAAAAGTACACGTTAGGCAAGCTGCGGCGCCGTGAGGAGGTCATTTTCTAAAAACTTCTGTCAATGCACGGCAGAAACTATATTTACCTCACCTTCCCTTCTGTGCAGCAAGGCAAACTAACGCAATACTACAATAAAGCTCGCATGAATGCCACCAAAATCGCCCATTACCCCCTTTAAGAAGCGCTATTAGTGTGTTACCACGTTCTGCTCTGCGATTAATTTTTTTTTTTCAGTTCGCGTGGATCAGCTGTATTAACGGAAGTTAGTCGGTCTCCCTGACTGCTAGAAAGAATACAGAGGCTTCTGGACCCTGATCAAGTGCAGAGAGAGAAAGAAGTCATAAGGGAAGGCAGGGAGATTAACCAGGCTGAGCCCGGTAGGCTACCCTGCATTGGGGAAGGGGGATTGAAAGAGGAGAAGGAAGAACGAAGTTCGTAGTTTGGATTGTTACACACACAAGTGATCATCGCTGATTCTGTCACAGGCGGTCATGCAGGCATAAAGTTCCCTGACGTTTCGGAACCCACTCGGTTTCCTTGTCCCAATGCAGCTTAAGTATGAGGTTACCTAATTTAAGTGCGCCGCGCGGGACAAGTAATGATCGGATTGTTAACTTGGGGCAAGGTGCCCTGGCAAAGGTGTTCATGGCATAGGGTGTCGACCGTTTCAGTAAAAATTCCAGTAATGACCTCTTCGTCAGGTGTCTTTCTTTGGCGGTCACTGATGCGATGTGCCTGTCGATGACATGGTTGCCCTTGTGTGTACGTGCTCCGTCAGCACGTTGGACAGGTGATTGTTCTTATAGACGTCACGCCTGTGCTCATTCAGTTGTCTAAAGCATTTGCCCGCGTCGCCGTAGCCGCAGTTGTGTCATAGCGGTGGTTGTTCGGGGTGGATCGTAGGGGAGGCCTTCACTCGATCACGGCAGGAAAAGGAAACGGCGCAGCCGTCACCTCCGGCAGGCAACTCACGTTCGTTCGATATTGTTGCCACCTGCGACTGGCTCAGCCTTCTTCCGCCATCACAACTTTTCTTTTGCACCAGCGTGACTCCAGCAAGCTTCGACAGCCGTGTAGCCATATTCGTGCGTGTGGACACAGCTGTATATGCGTGGTCTCGATCAGTGGGTCCATTGTCGGAGCGAGAGATTTATTGTGCTGTAAGAGTGGCGACTAGCAACCCGTCTATTTTCCGGCCCGTATATTCAGTGGTTGGGGGTTGACGACTGACTGATCGATTTGTGTGTTTTAACGGTCCCAAAGTAGCACCGCAGATACACTGCATCCTGCATGCAGCACTGCGTGCTGTGTCACCGAAAGGTGTTTAACTTTCTGTACTGTCGTGTCTAATAAAATAAATATACATAATAATACATTAGCAAATTAAAGAGGCTGAAACGCGCCCTCGCTCTTCAATTTTGGTGGTGTTACCTGGCATCATAATTAGGTCGCCTAAACATCTCACTTTTTTTGTTCCCTTGTATTCGCATCCAACGAAACGGAACGTATGAGTAGAAAATACGACCTCAACCACCTAGACATCTTATTCGTATGTGGCGATCGAAGCTCGTATGTCCTTCATTCGTGAAAGGAACCATGCGACATATATTGAGCGTGGCAAATAAATCTGGCCAATCATCAGATAACGTCCTCGATAACACGTGTCAAACACTATCAATCTACGCAAACAAGGGGAACATAAATGTGTGTCGCCAGATTTAAGCCAGTTGTCGTCACTCACTGCTGATTATTTTTTTTTATTTCTGCTATATTTATTTTTTGGCTTCGTGGGTGGCATTAACGGGTCACACGACGGCTAATGGTTGGATTTCCATGGCGACCATGGTACCAGTTCACGAACGTCAGGAGCCAGAAACGGTGACAAAAACTGTACTGAGAGCGAACGTGAAATGGGTGAAAACAAATGTGGGATATACGGTATGTTTCATAGGCGTTGTAAGGGGTTGGTGAATGGTCGAGTTTTCTAATTACAAAAACAATACTGAGGTATTAAATTCGCTATTTCAAACAACTTAAAGGAAGTTTTCGCTTTTCATTCACAATAATTTTCGAATATTTCGCGAAATTTATGCGAAGAATAACGAAATCGGCGTTAATCTCTTGATCACCACTTCACGGCGTCCATGGCAAGTGCTGAGATGCAGTGAGACGTGAAGTAAGACCTGTATGGAACATCACCTCCTCGACGTCATCAACGAATAGAAGCACTTGGCGTCATAAGATATAGGCATTGTATCTGTTATTTCGGACCCCTCAGTTCAAACACTCGACATGCTTTATATATGGATAAGAAAAATGGATTTAGACGTTCGGTTACGCAGAATGCCACATGTAACTTTGGTAATAACCAAACAAATCTACGTGTTTCCGCTGAATGCACTGCGTTAAATTCTTTCAGCGGAAGCTCTTGGAATATACACGATTTCTCGCGTGGACGCAAATAAGCGGTCAGAAATGTTTCGAGCTTCCGGAACTTTGCGCTGTGAAAGTAAACTTGAACCGAACGAAAAAACGAAAAAGAAAAACGTGAACTCTTAGCGAACTCTAAAATATTTCGGTTGAGCACCCTGAATCAAATGTAAGTATACGGGTCTGACTTTACAACGACGGCAGGTTGCCGCTGTCGGCTTTCTTCGGATTTCTCCAGATATCTCGGTCCACTGCACAGCTGTTAAACAGACCATTCAGGAAGTTTATTAAATTTTACGGCACGGCGCACGTGTCTGATAACGCCGTGGTGCGTCTCGTAAGAATCGTGGATTAAGAGGAAGCTTTTAGCTCGGACCCAACTCCGACGCGGCCTATTCAAATACATGTAAAACGCAAAAGCGCTTTTCTGAGGTAACCCCTGGACGATTTTAATGAAATCTGTTGCATTTGATAGATAAATGTAAATTATAGTGACCGTTGGAAGGGGAATTTAGATTTAGGGCCTGAATTTCGTTAAAAAGATTTTCAAGAACTCGAAAGTTTGAAAAATATAGAAACGCGAAGTTTACAAATTAATAGCTCTGAATCAAGAACAGATATCGCGGATCTGTAAACGGAATCCACTAGACAGACCATTCAAATAGGACAAATTTGATGTGTAATGTTATATTTTACGCGAATATCTTACGTTGTGTACAAGGGTTCTGCAAAAGATGTATTTACATATTACAAAACTTTTTTTTTTGAAATTCATTCGTAACATATAAATTTTGTCCGCTTTAAATGTACTATTAGATTTAATTCGCACAATAGTGATATCATTTTTCATTGCTGAGTTAAACAGTTGTAAACTTCATAGTTTCGTTTTCTGAAAATTTTCCATTTTTGTCAATTTTTAATAAAGGATTGACGACCTGAAGCAACATATCGAAACCAACTGTCACTAGATTTTAAGTTTTTTTCTTTTCAATGCAACAAACCTCGCCAAAATTTGGTGTAGTGGTTGCCGAGAAAAACTAATTCTCCTTTTACACGTGTTTAGATAGGAGCACCCGAGCTAAAGCTTCCTCTTAAAACAGAGATGTCTCAGCTACAACGAAGACGATATAGTGAGCCTCAATGTATTCCTCGCAAGCAGCTCCGAAGACGACGACCTCGTAGTTGGCCGCCTTGTGGAATGAAAGGCGAGAACGCGGAACGACCTACCGCCCTCCGTATGAGAAGCTCGACGCAAGGTGGCGCTACTTCCCTGACATAGAACGCCCGCGTTTTATTAAAGCGAAGCTATGCATATCCTTGCCGAAATAGCTCACACACCAAGAATAAAATTACATGCGCGATCTTGGGAAGGGCCCTCGGTGTCCCAGCACAACGGCTCGATGCTCTAAAGATGCTAATGTGGTCAAATGGTTAGCACGTCTTGCTGTTGTGATAGGCCACGTTCGCAGGCGAACTTCTCCAGCGCCGAATGCAAAGTAGCATTTATTGAGACGCTTAGCGCGTGCGACACGTCGCATGTGCCAGAGCACGTGCGCGCTTAGCACGCGCTCTCTGACGGGTGAAAATAGTCAACGCTGCCACTTTCTTTCGTGCCGTATTGTTTTGAAGGTGCCAGGCAGAATATTCACTGCAAGTCATCGAGGATTAAAAGCATGAAGCATTTACCTGAGCTCAGACTCCCCGTAAGTATGGTAAATTTAGTATGTAGCTAAAATTCATAACGTTATGGAAACTCTTTTTGGCAGCTGTTTGACCGAAAAACTCTGCTGATTACTTTTGCTATTTTCTTTTTCCTATTTTGATACTTCGTGTTTATTTGAATATACGTCGGACGCGAATTTAGGCCGACTCATGTATGTTGAACTCGCCGTCAAATATTAGAAAAAATATAATTTGAATATGGGTCGACCCATATCTTTAAAAAAACACGAAAGGCATATCGAAAGCGACATACATTTATTTCGCTTAAGCCCGGCTTCTAAATCTCGCTAGTCGACGCCACAAGCTGCATCCTCATCGGACCTGTCAGAGAAGTCGTCCTCGTCAGACGGTTAGCAGGTGTCTACAGAGTGCCAAAGCCTTGAAATAATTCAGCGCCGTTGTTGCGCTATAGGTGAAACTTTGTGTGGTGTGAGCTGTCGCGCAACAGCAGTGCTCAGCCATTATATAGTCTTCCTTTCAAAAATTCCTGTGACCTACCATACGACATATTCATATTATTTAACCTCTCTGTGTTTCCGTGTATTCCTGTTTCTTTCCTTCCTTCATATTTATTGGCCTACATAGCTGTTGGCGCAGCAGAATTAGCGGCAGGCACGCCCAATCACCGCGAAGCAATTGGACGTTCTTTCGGGAATCTGCTGCTTACGTCCGTACAGTTTGTATGCCGCTCAAGAATCACCGCCCGGACTGAATTTGATTATTAGGCGTTTGCATTTGCTCGCCCGATGTTTAAGCACATGTTTTTACAGTCACCTTTAATTTCTGCAGTGTCTTGATTGTTATAGGAAATTTTACTCATGTAATAAAGGAGAAAAAAAGTTGCGCGATAGCTAACTGGAGACGTGCTCGAACTCTCAAATGCATATTGCCTGCACATTCCCAAATGCACAAACGCAGTGGAGTAAGTTGTGGACAAGGTTTATTTTCCTTCACGCTGTGGCAATGGGTGAAGATAGGTATGAAGAGGAGGCCTGCTGACGAAAAGATTGACAGTCACTTTAGCATACGCTAAAGAGGGTGAAGGCGAAAGCGTGCACGCTCGAGACATTCATTAAATTACTTGACATTCTCATTGGAATGCGTTGTTACTTCTCATTACTTGTTTTTTGCGACAACGCGCGTTCGAGTGCCTTAATTGACGTTACCTTAATTATCTATACCTTAATTAACTTCGCCCTAATTAACACCAATGGTCGTGGCTTCGACTTCCACCAATTAACACGATGAAGGCGGTGACCCGCGCACCATCAAAATTGTTGCGTGAGCGTTTGCATGCAGGTAAGACACGATGCCGCTGAGGTCATGTGACTTTTGACACCATTCGTGTTGACGGACAACTGTCACTTTTCGCGTTGATGAGACATATAAAGCTGTCGCCTTAAAAATTAACGTTCAGGGTCACTGATGACGACAGCGGTCGCGGGTAGCCTAACAAAATGGATGGACAAACAGACCAGGCAATTTCGAGTTATCAACTACTGTCGCAATAGAAGACCACAGAGGCAACTGCAGCGATATCACGATGCGTAAGAGGGGGCTGCATCACGTGGAAGGGGTACCACGTACAGCCACAACACATTGTCTCCGCGAGCTATCTCCGCTCAAGTAGCGGAAAGTTGATGTCCCACGCATCTCTGAATTTATTAATACGAAATCATTATATGGCCTACGAGGCACAAAAGCCGGCGTTGCCCACAGCGAGTGGTAACAAAGATCATCATCAGTGACGTCATCAGCGTTTTGTATGACGTCAGTAGCAGTACAGAATTAAAGTTAGAACAAGTTAGAGTAAGGTGAGTTAAGGCGGAGTAAAGTGAGTTAAGATGAAGTAACGGAAATGAAGGTGAATTAAAGAGGATTAAGGTTAGTACAAATTAAAGCAAGGTGGATTAAGGTGGAGTTGTGAAGGATATGTGACAATGTATGACGTCACGTATCACAGACGTAACCAATTAATTAGAGAACTCATCATGCTTTCGCAGCCAAATCACGTAACGATCCTTCGGAAACTGTCAATATTCCATTATATACAAAACGAAGACTTCAAACGAACTGCAGCGTCTGAACATAAAACCGACGTATTCGAGGACATCAGCTGCTTGCAGTCCTACACAACTTCTGTAATCGCCCGGGTCGTTCACGTAGCGTTTGTGTAAATTTCTTTTCAGATTTTTTTAATATGTGACGCTGCAATTAAAAATTGCAAGTAATTTCGATGGCACCGTAATACTTTTTACCTAATACTACAGTTGCTGCGAATCAAAAGTCTTAAAATGAATTTTTTGAATAAGAACGGCTCTTGCTATATAGAAATTACAAAGAGACACGGAGGAAGTGCACAACGCAGATAAAATACGCTCGGGGACAACTTTCTGTGGCAATGAAGTGAAAGCAACATGTGCGGAGCTCCTGCCTGCGTATCACGGCCTCAAGTATACTTCGGCGGTCCGGCAGCGTTTGGTACAGGAAAGTTAAAAGCCTCCTCGCCTCTGACAGCACTTCTCGTTTCTTGGAACATGTACCGAATCAGCGTTGCTTCGACTTGCTACGGTTTCGCATCTGCCGAAGTGCGGAAGAGAAAAGCGGCAAAAAAGAAGTCAAATTTAACACTCTAGGGCGTACTTTTTTGTCTTACTCTGCTGGTGTAAATAAGGTGTTCACGCTTTCTTTTCACCAGCTTAACCCAACGCGCATGAGAATGTGAGACTTACTTCAGGAGCGCTCTTACTTGCTTACTTGTGCTTGTACTCCGTAACCCTCGTTTCATTGCCCGTGAAAGGTTCCGTGAAAGATACCTTTCAGAATCACAAACCAATTTCTGGCGAAGTCGTTTCTTTCGAGAAGTTGCAATAAGAGTTTCAGTTGCCTGCAATTGAATAGCACACATTAAAACGTTGCACGCATGTATGGCTCTTCCATTTGGAACATTGCCCGCATATAACACTTCCGAGTACTTGTTAAGGATCTTTACAAAGGCAGTAGTTCATCCACACACATCTTACTTGGTCAGAACATTGGCCATAATGTTCACTCCCCGGCCCCTTTTAGCTGAATTTGATCTAGGTTACGTTCTCCCAGGGTACCGTGGATAAATTCAGCGTTGTTCATAACACACGCTTCTAACGATCCGGATTGCTTGCATGCGTAATTTACTGCAAATGTGGTAAGTCAACCCTACATTTCGAACTTTGCCTACACAGTACCCATAACGTGTCTCTCATATTTGCCAAATACCAAAAAAAAAGTTGCCTTGTTTAGTTCTCCGAGGGTGACGGAGAAACCTACTACCAACGTCATATGAGGTGCGAACAGGAAAAAGAAGGTCCAGTAATGATTTGAAAATATTAGACCAGTACCATGAAACTTTCCTCACACATTGCGGTTATCATGAACACCCTTTCCACGAAATATAAACCTTGTGTACTTTATAGTTATATCGGGACGTTAAGAAGTATAGCTGCTAGTGCTCCTGTGACACTTTCAAACAAACACTTGGTTAAGATTTCTTTCGTTCCTTATTTTTTTTTTTGCAAAGGCTGTATTTAATCCACATAGATTTATCTTCGCACGCAGATTTTCCATAGCGTTCCACTCATTCTCGCTAAATTTGATCCTGATAGCATTCGCAGTTTTGCCAGAACGGAATGAATTCTGCGATGCTCGTAAGACACGCTTATTACGCTTGAGAGCGCTTGTATGCGTAATTTATTGCCAAGGACCCAACTTACCCACTTTGACTTCGCCTACACATCACCAATTACTTGGCCCTTACTGTCCCCAATCGTAAGATTGCTGTCTCGTTTAGTTCACCAAGGACACCAAGTGAATGAAAAAAGTAAAAAAATATGACAAAAATGACAAAAACAAGGTTTCAATAACTATATGTAATGTTCCTCATTAAGCCAGTAACGCTAAAATTTTGCGACACATTGCAGTTAGGATACTTCGCATTTAAAATAAATATAAACATTTAAGAAGGCTGTATTTGATCCACATGCATTAAACTTCGCAAACAGATTTGAAATATCATTCACCCCAAGATATCTAAATTTCATTTTGGTGACGTTTGTAGTTACATCGGGGTAGCTGGATAAATCTTGCGTCGATCTTGAAACACGCTCATAACATTCCGGAGCATTTGCATACGTAATTTATTGCAAAGGAATGAATTAACACGTACTTTGAACGTTGCGTATACACGTGACCAATAACCGGCCCCTTATTTTTGCCAAGTATACAGAACGTGCATAAGGCTAGTTCACGTATACGACACCGCATAAACCAGCTATGAACCTCGAATGATGCATGAAAACGGCGAAGGAAACGATGGTTCAGTAATTGTTACCAACGCTTCCATTTAAGCCAGGAATGGGAAATCCCTGGAAGAATTATCACCGTAATCGACATCAAATTTAGTGGGTGAGAAAGGCGGGAGGAAGGGAGGGGGAATTATGGCCAATGTTCTGGCAAAGTAAAATGTGTGTAGGTGAATGTGCCAGCCTTTTTATAGACTCAAATCAGCAAGAAGTTTAATCACTGAAGACACATGAAGCTAGATATTAAGTAGCAGACATAAATAGCACTTAATCCCCAACAAGGTAACTCAAGTAACACTCGAAGGAAAAATGACTATTGTTCAGCCAATATGACCCGATATGGCGCATACATTGACCCCCACATTCTGCTAGTGCCGATAACTTGCTTGCGCAATAAAATTAAGTTACTAAAGTTGGGATAAATGTCCGCCCCAAACAACAATGTAATGGAACAGCACGCAGATGCAGCAAGCAAGGCGCCTGTGACCCCATATTCACAGAAAGCACCACGGAAGCTGCACTAACTCTTTTCTCAAGCGCATGCGTGAGCTGGTTCGCCCTATTTTCGCCGTTTTCTGTTCGTGGTTTGGTATTCGGCAGTTACGCATGTACATGGCTTAACGCCTGAGAAGAGCTCAGGCTATCATCCAACCGGCGTCCCATTACTCAAACCAGACGGCCGGGGCATCGATCGGTCGTCTTCAGCCGTGGAGTCTCCCAAGAGATTCAGCATGCGGCAACCTTGGCTCGGGAAACGAATCGACAGCGGGCAGGGTGGCGCGTTTAATTCGCGAGACAATGCTCGGCAGACGAGCGAGAAGGGATAGCTGGGCCCACCGGTTGCGAAGCCACGGCAGAGAGCCGTCGCTCGTTCACTCCGAGCATTGTGCTAGCGCGCCGCATACAATGGCGCCGTCGGTGTAAGGATTCGCTGGTGGGCCCCCACGACGGGAAAGCTCGCCTTGACCGCCTGAGATCAGGGTTGGACGCCCGCAGAAGGTCCGTCCGCTCGCATGCATGCATGTATATAGGAGCGAGCGCACGATGCATGCGCTCTGGTTTGTGAAAGTCAAACGGGCGTCCTTGAAAGTGTGGACCGACGGCCGCCGCGTGGCCACTGCAGCTGTTGCCGCCACTGCCGCTATGCTAACGGACCGACGCGCAACACACGCGTGCGCGATTGTTAACGAGAACGAAAGAATGGTCGGGCGGCCGCCTCGGACAGAAGGCTGAACCGTTTGCCTAAGACGTGGACGCGCAATCTGCGGTGGGGTTGGGCACAGCCCGTTTCGCGTGCTTCTCAGCGCTTTCGCACCCTGTATCTCTGCCTACTTTTAGCGTTGGTAGCGTTCTAGCCACCCCAGCATTTCTGAATTAATCAAAATGAGTGAGTGAGTGAGTGAGTGAGTGAGTGAGTGAGTGAGTGAGTGAGTGAGTGAGTGAGTGAGTGAGTGAGTGAGTGAGTGAGTGAGTGAGTGAGTGAGTGAGTGAGCGAGTGAGTGAGTGAGTGAGTGAGTGAGTGAGTTAGTGAGCGAGCGAGCGAGCGAGCGAGCGAGCGAGTGAGCGAGTGAGTGAGTGAGTGAGTGAGTGAGTGAGTGAGTGAGTGAGTGAGTGAGTGAGTGAGTGAGTGAGTGAGTGAAGCATAGCTCACAGACGGGGCTACCCTTCCAGGGTAATGTCATCATTGTTCCACCCGTAATCGTAATGTGATGTGAATGTTGATCATCATTAAAAAGGCTTTATCAACACAACGCAAGGAGGCTGGCTTTTAGGTGCAGCAGTGTCGGGTGTTCTTGATCGCGAACCAAAAGTTACTTTCCTCTCTCAACTTCTTGACAATATCTGCAATGGGCTTGCGTAACGACTGGCACCATAGTAACGATGGAAATGCAAGGTTGTTTTGAGCACGCCTATTGATTCCCATGTAGTCAAGCAGTGTTCTGGCCGCGCATTCCCCTCCCCCCCTCCCATTTCTTTGTCTCTTTCTCTTTTGTGCACTTTATTTGGTGTCTGTCGCCCTCTCCTTTCATCATTTCTTTATGAGTAAACGAACACCATTAATCTAGTGGCTATGCCATTCCTCTGCTGACACGATTGCCCAAGTTTGGTTTCCTAGAGCAGGAAAAATGAAAACTTGAAGGCCAGTGTACACTCATGAAGAAGTGAAACGCGAACGAGAAATGGCAGTGTAGAGTCCCTTTCGCAAGTAAAAGTCATGGGCACTTAGGCATGCCTATGTGGATGAATGCGAAACCATTGCGACGTGTTCCCGATGAGGACGCGCAGCGTTATATATAGACCGGCCACCGACGAGGTCTCTCTCTGTGACCACGTGACTTTTTGTACCATCTCCGTCGAAGACTCGTCCATCGGAGCGCACGACAGAACTCACCTAAATCATCGCACCGACTGACAGCGGGCCAGTGCCGTCAGTGCCTTGGCAGTGGGAGGGGCAATATGGGAACGGTGGCATGATTGGCGGCATCAGAGCCGGCTGTGGAAGACGACGACGAACGCGGGAGCAGTGGCATAGAGTTTCTCACTATAACACCTAGAGGGTAATCTGGCGCCACCGTCTATGGGAGTTTCTTAAGGGGGCACCGTGCCGTCATGGGAATGACGGTATATGTGTCTGCGAGGCTCGTGTTGGCTGGTGTTGTAAGAGGCTTCGTCTAAAACGTGGATATGGCTACGCAAATAACACGTTCTCAAAGTAAAATCTTCATAAAATGTTTCCATTCACGCATATTACATCTTTACTCACCCACGATGCATGACCAAGCGAAGAAAAGCAAGAACAGACGACCAACTGTTTCAAAGCGAGCGCGAACCTTGTCGTCTGTCCTCCAACTTTAGCGGCCCGCTGATACTTTCTTACGTAACATGTAGTCGTACACACAATAACAAGTTCTCATAGTTAAACAAAACATGTCTTTGCGTAATAATAAAGCTAAAACAGCTTTTCACGTGCTGTTCTAGTAGAAAATGAATCATTGTGACAGACGGAACGGTACTTGCCAAGCGCGTCTTCAAGGTCTCCTGTCTCTATGAGAACGATGCCAATCCGAATCCACAATATACCGGCATTCCCATGCATATCACAGCGCAGCAGCGCCAGATTTCCCTCTAGGTAATGTAGTGAGAAACTCTATGAGCAGTGGCATGCGTGCGAGGGGCAGTATGGGAACGCTGGCGTGATGAGCGACAGCGGAGCCACCTGTGGAAGTAAACGAGGACGAACGCGCGAGCAGTGGCACAAGCGCGTGTCTGTGACCACGTGACTTTTTGGGTCATCTCCAAGGACGCCGCCGGATTTTTCGCTGCATGAGTAATATAATGCTTTCGCATTCATAAGCCAGGAGCATAATCTCGCATACCTGCTTATCCGCTCGCAAAATAAGGTACAGCCTCACACTACGCGTACAGTCGTGAGCAAACGTTTAGAGACCAAGGCTGCCGCGAATTTTATTTTCACAGCCAAGCTGTTAGCTGCTAATTGGTCGGGATTTTTCGTCGAGTGCTCACCCAAAAAACGACACCTGGAAATGGGGTTGGTGATTGAGTTTTCGCGAAACAAAATTATGGTTTCTCGTATATTTGAATTACAATCCGATGATATATCACGTCTACAGGTTGTGTGTGAATCATACTTTACGAATTTTATGACGCATTTTACTTTAAGAAATTTAATTACTTCAAAAAATTGGCTGAGGTTCAACTCTTGTAAACCTAGTTATCAAGGGCGAAAGAGTCTACCGTTTGACTTGGTTTTGCAGAGACTATGCACAGAGTGTTTCACTTAAGTTAGGCCGCAGTCTTTCACACACGTTACACACGCAGTCAAACGTGGTTGTACGTGAAGTCGCGGTGAAACCTGGTCGTCGCAGTTAAAAATTAAATTATGGGGTTTTACGTGCCAAAATCACTTTCTGATTATGAGGCAACGCCGTAGTAAGGGACTCCGGAAAGTTCGACCACCTGGGCTTCTTTAACATCCGCATAAATCTAAGTACACCGGCGTTTTTCGCATTTTGCCCCCATCGAAATGCGGCCGCCGTGACCGGGATTCGATCCCGCGACCTCGTACTCAGCAGCCCAACACCATAGCCACTGATTAACCACGGCGGGTTTGGTCGTCGCAGTCGAGCTTGCCGCCAGCAAAAGCGTGTGCTTCGTCGAACGTTCGTTGTAGGTGCCGTTGCTTATGTCCACGGCTTCGTCAGGACTGGGAAACTCCCAGGCTTCGGTGGCAGAGGTAATTGGCGCCATCTATGAGGAGGGCGGAGCAGAAAATTCGTTTCCCTTGCATGGCATCGTAAACCGTCACGCGCCCGCGCGCAGATCGAGGTGGCCGAGTCCTCTCCCCCAAACTCCTCTCCCCTCGCCCTCCCTCATCAGTCCCTCGTAACTCCCTCACCTTCAACGACAGACCAGTTCTGTACTGCCAGACCAGAAGAAGGAACCAAGAAGGGACTGCAAGGACCTAGTTATCTGTAATGGGGACTGTACAACGTGACAAACGTACCACACTCGACCGCAAAATACAGACTTTGCTAAGTACCTTCCAATAGGGGTGAATTATACCCTTGAATATCCTGAATATTTCGCCTTACATCTTCAAGAATTGAGAGCCACACAGTCTGATATGTCATCATAGGTGTAATCAAGGCCTAAAATACGAATAGAATCGCTCTTTTGAAGACGGAAAAGGGGACTTAAACGTGTCTGTGGGGAACCAACGAAGAAATAACGAAATTTTGAAGTTTCGCGCAGCACCTGGAATATTTCCGTACTCAGTGAGGATTCGAAGACTACGCGATAAGCTATAGTATATATCTTCATTCCTGAGATACAATGCGACGTCATCGGCGAAGGCTGTCACCTTCACAACACCGCTACCAGGCAGTGGAATACCGCACACGTAAGGGTCTCCTACTAGCTTAGTGGCTTGCGCGGGTCCATAGATGCACAAAATATGTAACCTAAATGAAGTTAGCACACGATCAAATGCCAATATCCGCCCTGTCCCATCAGACTAAACATCATGATCTCGCAGTAAAATTGTTGAATATAATAATGCCGACTCCATTAGAGCTTGATGTCGCGAAAGAAAAAAAAAAATCTCATAGGTTGAATGTGCGTTTGAAAGGAAGAACATGTCCAATGCTGAAAAAAATTGTTTCTTGCAAACACAGAATTTCACCATTTCTGGCGCGGGCCACGCTGATAATTTGGGCCTGTTTGATAGGACTTCAGAACTCCTGTGCGTTTAATGAAATAATATTCAGGGTGTTAGCCATATTTAAATAAAAGTGTCATCGAACTGACCCGGTAGTGTTGTACAAGCCGGTGCAGCGAGAACAAGTCCAGGGGACATGCAGTACACAGGTCACTTCTTCGACCCTCTCGAAGAAGGCCGAGGTTTCTTTGGCCGCTGCAACTCGGTGCGGCCATCCGGGGCGCTGCCCGAGCCAAAGGCTGACGCGTGGGCACGCTTTCCGTCTCGTGAGACCACCATTTCTACGTCGAGTCCATCCAGGCTTGGTGGGATTGGATTGGACAAACTATAACAAAGGTCCTGCTGGACGCGCGTCAGCGCGCAGCAGGTGTCTGCCACGCAGGGACCGACAGGGAATACCTGTCGGCCGCTGCGCGGGCCTGCTGGATGGCCCATTGCTGCTCTTGGAGTAGCGGGCTTGGTAGGGTCTTCTCTCACTTGTCCAAGGTAGAGTCGGGCGGAGTGTTTCAACACTCCCAGAGCACGTGCGCGAGTTCGCCGCGTCGCCGCACGAGGGCAATAGACCTCAGAGAGGCCGACTATTAGGCCATCGCGTCGACGACGGTTTCAGGACCATTCCCCCCCCGTAGGGACAGCAACATCGCAGACTTGGGCCTTCGAAGGAGTTCACGGCACCGTAGGTGCCATGGCGTGAGAGGTGGGCGCCCCTGACGTGCAACACGCAGGGACGTGTTCAGAAAAGAGTTTACTCCGACAAGAGTCGATACGAACACTGCACGAATCCACCAGGACGATAACATTTAAATAACGAAACAGAGCACGTTTACAAAGTAATGTCACGGCGGTTTAGAAAAAGTTTATTTCGACAAGAGACGATACTAACACTGAGTCATAATCACGGCACAATTCCACCGGGACGATAACATGTAAGAAACGAAATACAGCACGTTTTCAACGTAAGTAATGTCCGAGTCCTCACGCACCAACATATAAACACGTATACCCACGGAAAGGCACAGTTACACATAAACTAAATGCCACATGTACAAAATGATTTTCAATATATACAGTGTACACAATGGTTATGTACAATGATGATGGGATAGAACACTTTACACAATTTTGAAGTGATGTGCACGAGATGTGTATATACAAAAATGATCATGTATACGAGAGGACACACACACAGAAATCACGGGCACCTGCATTCTATGTGCATTAAATGAATACTTCTGATGGTCTGGCTACAAGAACCAGGCTGGACGAAAATTCAGCCATACGCGTCCATCAGCCACCGACAGGAAATGACATGACCACTGTCGAAGGAACTCTTCTTCTCCAAGGAAGAACAACTCCTTCGACAGAAACGACAGTAGCTCAGAGTAGAGCCTCCCCATAAGTGGAAACAGAGCGCGGTGACGACGTCCCGTGGCAACAGCCTCGCACCGGTTACGCCATAGACAGAAGGCCCCCGCAGCAATTAAAAGTCGCGCGAAGCGGCCACGTGAGTAGCGACCAGATGTAATAAAGCGGTTAACTCCAAGGCCACGATATCCAGTATGCATGGCCCTCCAAAATATCCTGGCAACGACGCATTGAAGCAGTACATGTTTATTGGATTCTTGAAGGGGGCAATTGGGACACTGCGAAGATGGGACAACGCCTCACCGCTCAAGCCTGTCCCGAGCTGGAAGCACTTGCCACCCTAGACGCCACATGAAGTCGCGTAGGTGGCCAGGCAAAAATGACGCCGTTATCGCATCCCACGACACATTATTGGAACGTGCGAGGCGCGCTGGGGGAACTAGAGGAAGCAGTAAGGCTGACATAGTATCTACTACACGGTTTTGGAGAATGTCTACATCAGGATATACCTGTTGTATGTGGCGATAAAATGCCACGGCCGTACAGTAAAATGTAGGTGCGTTTAACACTTGTGGTCCGTGATTTAAGTGTACGCGCGGTAACATGTAGCGAATTTTCGTGCCAAGGAAATAGCAAGCGAGTTCGCGCGCTGGACACTGATCATGCTGTAACAGACGGAGCAGAAATCGCAGAGCAAGCAGCCGGCAGCGGACAGACACGGATGGGAAGGCGAACCCACCGCGAGAGCGTGGTTGCCCATGCGCCGCGCGACAGACCAGTTCTGTAGTGCCCGACCAGAAGAAGGCACCAAGAAGGGACTGCAAGGACCTAGTAACCCGTAATGGTGGCTGTACGACGTGACAAACGTACCACACTCGGCCGCAAAATACAGACTGCGCTAAGTACCTTCTTTCTGATAGGGGTAAATCATACCCTTGAACATCTTCAATATTTCTCCTTACATCTTCAAGAATTGAGAGCCACACAGAGTCTGATATGCCATTAGAGGTGTAGTCAAGGCCTAAAATGCAAAGAGAATTGCTCTTTTGAAGAGGGAAAAGCGGACTGAGGCATGTCTGTGGTGAACCAATGAACAAATAAAGACATTTTGAAAAATTTACCGCAACACCTGAAATATTTCCGTACTCAGTGAATATTCGAAGGCTACGGGTTAAGCTATCCCCATTCCTGAGATATAATGTGATGTCATCGGCGAAGGCTGTCACCTTCCCAACACCGCTACCAGGCAGTGGGAGACCGCATACGTAAGGACCTCTCACTATTGAGCGCAGAAATGGTTCAAAGCTGACAAGGAAATTTATTGACCCGTAGGCACGCTTACAACTGTGGTATGAAAGAAAAGTACAATATAAAGTACATCACATGTAATACATCATACTTGATGTAAACAAAACAGATTAACAAATGAAATTATAAATGGTGTCTACTTGACACTGGCTTTGCCACACACAACAACAACAACAACAACAACAACAACAAAACTCATTACCGCATCCACGCAAAAGCGTTATTGTCAGCCTCGAATTTATGAAAGGTACCCGGGGCACATACAGATACAGTCTGTACCCAGGCAACAGAATTGAGCATTATTCTGGCTGTAGAAAGACTTTGCCTCGGGAGACGGTTATGTACCGCGTAGACCAGCGGCGAAGAAACTCGGCTTCACCCAGTTTGAACAACTGTTCTTCAAGATGGCCCCATATTATCACCCGTAGTTTCCGCATTCTGGGGTACATTGCTCTATTTGACTGCCGAGATCGTTCTGCGGTGTTACGGAAGCACCACAAAATGTAGCTAGCGCTGTAGTAGACGAGACTCGCAAACCGATCTCGGCGCTGTGGTGGCCGCACGATGGATATTCCGAACATTCTTGCAACTAGCTTCCAGAAGGTGCGTGCTACAACGCAGTCCTTTACTACATGCGCGTTGGTCTCTGTTTGTGCGCAATATATGCATTTATCATTCGCTACCATATGCCAGCGTTCAAGCCTGTCTCTTGTAGGTAGAATGCCCCACTGATATTGCCAATGAAAATCCTTCACTTGAGAGGGCAAATCAGGTGAAAGCACAGCTGTCCATGTTTGTGTAGTAGCTGTCCGTGGAGGTACAGCTGTCTCACACAACATTTCACAAAGCCTAGAAACTGGTGTCGCACGCCACTTTGTAATTCTTAGTTGTACAAGCTGGCTTTGCAAGTGCGCAGCCGCCGCATACTGCGGTGCTGGCGTTACCGCCGTTGGAAGCAAGTTCGACGGTAATGGCCCAGCCAATAAAGGAGCAGTGGCCTACCAGGGTACTCATCATCATCAAGTAGATCACATGTACTCTTAGTGCACAACAGCCTACCGAATGTAACTATGCACGGCAAGCTCCATCCTCCGCTGGATTTTGGCAGACGCAAAAATTGCTGCGCTACGTATTGCGACTTGTTTAGCCAGAACCATGAGAAAATAAGTGAGTTTACTAGTCGTACTGTTGGTGACGGCGGGTGAGCTACCCTTGCAACAAACCACAGTTTACTGCACAATACGTTCTTAATGAAGAAAGCCCTTTCTGCCAGCGGCAGTGGCGACGCAGTCACTGCTTCTGACTGTTCTTTAATGGAGCTGACAATGTCTCGCCACGTGTGAGGTGAAACACCACTTGTACAAAATTTGATACCTAGTATTTGCATATGCTCGGTCTGTTTAATGTCCCCTGGTAGCGTTATTTCGCCGCGACCTAAATTTAATGCTTCACATTTTCTCATATTTATTTTGCCCCCTGACACTGAAGCATATTGGTTATAAATACAAAATACCTCTACAAGACTGTCCCCATCCCGTAAAAACAAAGTGATGTCATCCGCATACGCCGATACTTTTATGCACCCGGATCCCGGCATAGGAAGACCTCTTATGAGCGGGCTCTCGCTAAACCGCCTTAACAACGGGTCAATCGCAAGCACAAACAATATGGGTGACAAAGGACAACCCTGCCGCACTCCCCTTGTCACATCAAATCTAGGTGTTAAAATGCTGTTAAGCAGTAGCTCAGCTGTTGTTCGCGAATACAACATCCGCAGGATGCCTACAAACTCTTCAGGGAAGTTATAGCCTCGTAAAACCTGAAATAAGTACTGGTGTTCTAAGCGGTCGAACGCTTTGGCTTGGTCCAAGCTTACTAATACTCCTGAAGCTTCACGCGCTGTTGTGTATTGTATGATATCACGTGTTAAGTTGAGAGACGAAAATATACTCCGACCCGGCACGGAACATGTTTGATGTACACTGACTATTTTCGGCAATAATATCTTCATGCGGTTTACAAGAAGGGTTGTCAATATTTTATAGTCTGTGTTGAGCAGTGTTATAGGCCTCCAGGATGAGGGTTCTGCAAGGTTGGAGTCTGGCTTTGGCAAGAGCATTACGCGGCCCCGATTAAACGATTTAGGAATACCTTCCCGTGCAAGAATGCCGTTAAGGAGCGACACTAAGGCAGTGCCTACTTCCTCCCAGCAAGATCGGTAAAATTCGACTGGTAAGCCATCTGGACCGGGTGTTGATCCGCTGTTCATCGATCGTATAACATCAAAAACTTCTTGCAGATTTGTTGGAGGCAATAAATTCTGGCCTTCTGTATCTTCTACTTGAGGTAGGTTAGCGCAAAAGTCTGAAATTTCTTCACTCAATAGCTCTGCATTATAAATCTTTTCCGATGAAAATGCGTCTGAGAACCAGTTCCAAAAAATTATTTCGATATCTCGCCTCGCATTGCTCTCTGTGCCATCTTCTATTATAACCCTTTCAATGAAAGAGCTGCCATTCTGCCTCCTGCTGGACGCACGAGCCAGCCGCAGTACCTCAGGGTCGGTAATTGGCCTGTTGGTCATCCACGCCTTTGCAGAGGTGCGAGAGTACCAGCTCATAAGTCTATGGTAGCGTTCACGCTGATGATCTAGGTATTCGCGCATTAACTGTGTTTGGGAGTTACCGTCTCGTACTATTCTTATCCTTCTCAGGCACTCACAAAGCTGTTCGGTCTCTTTTCTTTTTCTGCTAGCTGCTATGCATACCGACCTCCACCTTTCCTTTAAAGTATCCCACGCTTCAATATTGCATTCATAATCGCGAACTGTTGTAGCTACTGACGCTTTTAGTTCGGTTAGAGTCGCCTGGTCACGCAAAGAAGCAATGTCTAGTCTCCACATGTCAGTGCGTTCACCTGGCCTTCCTTCGAGGTTCAATATGACAGCGAAAGGGCGATGGTCTGAAATGTACCCGGCTTCCGCGGGGAGATCGAGGATGCTGCACTGGACAATTTGCGTTGTTAATTCAGGGGGGAAATACATTCGATCTAGACGACATTGCGATTGCCTTTGCTGCCATGTGGCGCCAAAACTTCCGCCATGCATATGGACCCAGGCATCAGATAAATTGTATTCCTTCACTATACGAGATAATTCAGTTGCGTGCGTATTGGAAGCGTATTGTCGTGGCCCTCGTGAGTCGCGCATGGGGTCGAGCACACAGTTAAAATAGCCAACGATAAAGAATGGGTGGTTGTCTAACAAAAAAGGGGAGAGTCTCGCAAAGAAGTCATTGCGGTCTGACCGTACGGCGGGTCCATAGACATTCAATGCCCGAACTTTCCTCTCACCCCAGAAAAAATCAAAAGCTATTACACGACCTTCCAAGTCAAAAAGGCGGTGACTTCCATGTAGAAGCACCCTACGAAAAACCACCACTCCTACACCACGACATCTCCCGGGGCTATATGAAAAATAAGCTTTAACAGAAAATTCATCGCAAAATCTTTTAACTTCCTGCTTGTTTCTCAAGTTACACTCCTGAAGAAACAGGAGGTCGACTTTTTTCTCGCGAGCGAAATGAATTACTTCCCTCTGCTTATCTATGCTACGAAATCCTTGTGCGTTAAGTGTCATTATGTGCAAATACATGGTGAGTTAGTTGCGTACAGAAATAGACTAAGACAAATGGCTTACCACAAGCTAGTTGCGAACTGAATCGGCGTCCTACATCAGTGCAACAGCCAGAACATGGCAAAATCAGCAATGACTTAGGAGTATCACAGCGGCGAACGCGAAACGGGCACTGTTCATGTTCTTCTCACAAGTTAGCCGGAAGCAAGCTGATTACTAAAATACCGAGATTGCAGACGCTCGCACAGGGACGGGAACGCGATGTCTGCGCGAAACACCGTTCCGTCAACGCTGCCTGAGCTTCGTAGCGGGGAGTAGAGGAAAAGCAGCCCTTACGGGCAGCAGAAGCAGTGTAAGGCGCCATTGTTAGTACGTCTCCGAATCGGAGACAACGTCCATGGTAGTGGTGTCTCGTGGCATTTTCTTGCATTTCTTGGAGGGTGTCGCCATTGGTTCTGATGACGTAGAGCTCTCTGAAGAGAGCATTCTCTTGGCTTCTTCAGACGCTGTTTGCGAGCGCGTGCGTCTCTCATTCACCGCTGTACTAGTACCACTCGCAAGCGCGGTCGTTGTCTTGGCAACCGGCGTGATCCTCGACGGACCGGCCGAGACTTCGGGGAGGCCGCGATGGCGTCCATCCGCGTTCTCGCTAGCGTTCGGTGTTGTAGCACATGCAAGGAGCCGTTCCCGCTGTGATAGCGTAGACTGGGCGTCTAACGTAGGCTCCTCATCGTCTTCCGTGGCAGACGACGCCATTGTGGCAGGTGGCGTCTCGTTGCTCTCTTCGTCAGTAGAGGGAGAAGACGCAGCGTCGCTGGCATCGGGGGACGCTGGCGTCAGCGCCTCTGGGGCACTTTATTTTCCTGCTTGATCTGTGGCTTGCGTCTGTGCTGCGTCTTCAGATGTATTCTCTCCCAGTCGTGGCTGGGCGGGCGTCACTGGTTTCACTGCAGCAGCATACGAACGTGGCAATACACAGTCAACAGTGGCGTGCTCGCCATTACAACGTCTGCATGGCGCGTTGCACGTTGCAGTCGCATGGCCAAAAATGGCACATCGGGCGCATCGAGCTGATGTGCAGGTGGCCCCAAAATGACCTTCTGCTCCGCACTTGGAGCACACTCTCTTCATTCCTTTGTATTCCAGCATTACCCGAAAGCCAGTCACCATGATGAAATTCGGTGGGGGTTTTACCATCTCGAGCTTGACCAGGCGGCTGCCATTGCTGATGTCCGTCCTGTCCTTGAAAACAACGTCGGAAATGCCTCGGCACTTCCCATACGGTGCAAGTGCAGCAATCAGAGCGTCGTCACTGACACAGGGTGGAAGACGATAGACCGTCACATAAACCACTGGAGTGCCCATGCGTTCCAGCGGTACGACCTTGTTGGCGAGCAGCAGGGAGCCTTTTGCCGCCATCTTGGCTGCCTGAGCCACGGAGCGGACAGCTGCCAAGAACTTGTTGCCGCCGTGATGTTGCAGATACTGCAACCCTCCGGCACCTACAACTTCTTCGATGGAATCGATGATGGCGTCAACCGGCGTCGAAACCGGTACATTGAAGAGAAAGCACTGGGCTTTCGTTGGACGCTGAACAGGCGCTGGTTTGTCCATGGCTGATTCACCTAAGCAACCACGACGCAATGCGTGGTGCCCAGGCTGATGATACACACGAAATAAGCACACACAAGTTGCGAGAACAAAACGAGATCACCCAGGCAACCCCTCCAAAGCTGAGCACATGTGTGTGTTTAGAAAAAGTTTATTTCGACAAGAGACGATACGAACACCGAGTCATAATCACGGCACAATTCCACCGGGACGATAACATGTAAGAAACGAAACACCGCACGTTTTCAACGTAAGTAATGTCCGAGTATTCACGCGCCAACATATAAACACGTATACCCACAGAAAGGCACAGTTACACATAAACTAAATGCCACATGTACAAAATGATTTTCAATATATACAGTGTACACAATGGTTATGTACAATGATGATGTGATAGAACACTTTACACAATTTTGAAGTGATGTGCACGAGATGTGTATATACAAAAATGATCATGTATACGAGAGGACACACACACAGAAATCACGGGCACCTGCATCCTATGTGCATTAAATGAATACTTCTGATGGTCTGGCTACAAGAACCAGACTGGACGAAAATTCAGCCATACGCGTCCATTAGCCACCGACAGGAAACGACATGACCACTGTCGAAGGAACTCTTCTTCTCCAAGGAAGAACAACTCCTCCGACAGAAAGGACAGTAGCTCAGAGTAGAGCCTCCCCATAAGTGGAAACAGAGCGCGGTGACGACGTCCCATGGCAACTGCCTCGCACCGGTTACGCCATAGACAGAAGGCCCCCGCAGCAATTAAAAGTAGCGCGAAGCGGCCACGTGAGCAGCGACCAGATGTAACAAAGCGGTTAACTCCAAGGCCACGAAATCCAGTATGTACGGCCCTCCAAAATATCCTGGCAACGACGCATTGCAGCAGTACATGTTTATTGGATTCTTGAAGGGGGCAATTAGGACACTGCGAAGATGGGACAACGCCCCACCGCTCAAGCCTGTCCCGAGTTGGAAGCACTTGCCACCCTAGACGCCACATGGAGTCGCGTAGGTGGCCAGGCAAAAATGACGCCGTTATCGCATCCCACGACACATTATTTGAACGTGCGAGGCGCGCTGGGGGAACTAGAGGAAGCAGTAAGGCTGACATAGTATCTACTACACGGTTTTGGAGAACGTCTACATCGGGACATACCTGTTGTATGTGGCGATAAAATGCCACGGCCGTACAGTAAAATGTAGGTGCGTTTAACACTTGTGGTCCGTGATTTAAGTGTATGCCCGGTAACATGTAGCGAATTTTCGTGCCAAGGAAATAGCAAGCGAGTTCGCGCGCTGGACACTGATCATGCTGTAACAGACGGAGCAGAAATCGCAGAGCAAGCAGCCGGCAGCGGACAGACACGGATGGGAAGGCGAACCCACCGCGAGAGCGTGGTTGCCCATGCGCCGCGCGACAGACTAGTTCTGTACGGCCCGACCAGAAGAAGGCACCAAGAAGGGACTGCAAGGACCTAGTAACCCGTAATGGTGGCTGTACGACGTGACAAACGTACCACACTCGGCCGCAAAATACAGACTGCGCTAAGTACCTTCTTTCTGATAGGGGTAAATCATACCCTTGAACATCTTCAATATTTCGCCTTACATCTTCAAGAATTGAGAGCCACACAGAGTCTGATATGCCATTAGAGGTGTAGTCAAGACCTAAAATGCGAAGAGAATTGCTCTTTTGAAGACGGAAAAGGGGACTTAGGCATGTCTGTGGTGAACCAATGAACAAATAACGACATTTTGAAAAATTTAGCGCAGCACCTGAAGTATTTCCGTACTCAGTAAAAATTCGAAGGCTACGGGTTAAGCTATCTTCATTCCTGAGATATAATGTGATGTCATCAGCGAAGGCTGTCACCTTCACAACCCCGCTACCAGGCAATGGGAGACCGCATACGTAAGGGTCTCTCACTATTGAGCGCAGAAATGGTTCAAGGCTAAGCACAAAGAGTACTGGGGATAGAGGGCACCCTTGACGAACGCCACGAGTAACGGGAAACGGTGCACTTTCTCGACCATCCAGGAACAATCTACTTCGGATATTTGAATAGGTATTCCTAATAAGTTCCACAAAATTTGACGAGAAGCCGAACGAGGTCAGTACATTAAAAAATTACCGACGATTACGTTACTTCCTAATGCGAAATTTGAGCGCAGCAAATAAGCTGTTTCACCTTTTCGATAGATTGAGGCAAAGAAATCGAGCAACACATGTATGCGCTATCACAGAATTTTTTTTTTATTTTTCACACGTATTCCTTTAACAAAGACTCCACTAACAGTTCTTGACAGTCATGAAGGAAGCTTTGTGGTGGGAGAAATAGACTGATATATGTTCGACTTGGTACACCAATGCTTGATTCTCAAAGACGAGATCTATACAAGTGCCTCGCGAGGTTGTCACAGCCGTGGGACGCGTTACGAGCGAGAGGAACGGGATGTTCTCCCGCATAAGTGTTAGGAAATTGCTGTTTGTCTTTATGTCAAGCCGCCACCGATCTGCCTCTCTGATTGCCACCGCACAGGGCGAACGGCAGCGGCAATTTCGGCTCGGGCGGTGCACATATACAGATCCGCCGCCACCGATCTGGCTCTCTGATTGCCACCGCACAGGGGTTGCATTGGAGGAGGAGCGAAGAAAGGAATTAAGTTCGAGCCGGCGCTTTGACAACCGGAGACTCGCAGGAAGAGGGGGGAGGGGGGCGGCGTGTACACCCAGCGGCAAACGATGGGGGCAGAAGCGCGCGCAGCAAGCGGACAACACGATAAAGGGAGGAGGGAAGAGATAGCAGCGACTGACTGATGCCGCTGACGCCGATAGTGAGTCAACCCCAGCTGCGGAGTTGGTTTCAGGGACAACGCCGCCGATGCCGACACAAACAATATGATACCCTCGCTTCCGCAGCGCTAAGAACCAGGTCTAGCCGTGGGAAGGTGGTCACGTATTCGTCGACGTGCCGGGGCCTACGTGAAATAACCGGCGCGTCGGCAACTGAAGAGCACCCTATCCGCCACACAAGAACAGGGGGGGGGGGACCCTTTCCTCCTCTTTCTGCATGGCGGCGACGGTGTTCTATGCAGTCACGTTATCTTGACTCTCTAGCGGCGTCAGCGGCATCCAGCGGTATCAGTCGGTCGCTGCTAGCGCTGGGGGGATGAAAGGGGGGCGGAGCTGGTTACGAGGCCGACGACAACGCCGACGACGACGCGAAACCCAGGAACGGACGCCAAAGAGCTGCGCTCTAAAATGTAGTTATGTTCAAGGCGATCGAATGCCTTTTCTTGATCTAGTGAAACTAAGAGACCACGTGCTGACCTGGTCAGCGTGTATGTCATTATGTCACGCGTAACGAACGAAAGACTGTATCTCTCTGCCAGGGACTGAGCATGCCTGATGGTGTCCTATTAGGGAAGGCATCAGGCTTCTCAAGCGCCGGGTGAGAACAGCTGTGAAGGTTTTGTAGTCAACGTTAAGAAGCGTGATTCGCCTCCATTCCTCTGGGCGAACTGATGACGGATCGTGCTTAGGTATTAGCACAATACGACCGTCCCGAAAACTAAGCGGGAAATCAAAGTTCTCAAAGCATTGGCTGATGACAGATACAAAAGCGGCACCAATATATTCCCAGAACGTTAGATTAAACTCAACGGGCAACCCGTCCGGCCCTGGGGCCGAGCCACGCTTCATGAAAGATAATGCTGCCTTCACTTCCTCGGCTGATGGTCGTGCGCAAAGGCGGTCAGCTACCTCAGGTGGAACCTGAGGCAGACCACTAAGCTGAGCACACGGTATTCTTTTGATGGAGCGTTTGAGGTGACCAACATCTTCGAGTGACACTGCCTGTACGCTACTTGTAGCAACCTTCAAAGTAGCGCTGCTTAGTTTGGCGCTTTGCCACTAACCTTTACTTCTGGATTTACGAGATTCGGCAACAAAATCGTGTTGTAACATGTTTCATGAACGGCGTACATGTTTCTTAACTAAAATTCTGACTACCGCTGACGTAAAATGCTGCAAAATTAAATTTCAATTCAAAATTGTTGGCACCGTTTTGTAACTGCCGCTGCCGTATTCACTAGCCAACAGTCGAGTGGTCCGATAGGGCGCTCTCCCTCGGAGGCGCCGCGTGTGGAAAAATTGTGTGAGGGCGCTGCGAGCGAACTATTCAATGGGGTGTAGTCGCTTTTCGCGGCACATTCAACGTAATTTCGCTACGTTCCCTGAGACCGATTGCGCACGGAAGCTCTTATAATGTTGCTTTATCTGAACTGCAAATTGACATTGACATCTCCTTGCTACGTATACCAAGGGGGGGGGGGGGGGGGGGGCTATGGGGCTTCAACCTCTCCTCCCCCAAATTTTTTCATGCTGTCTATGCATCGTCGACCAAAGCAACCCCCCGCGCCGGAAATCATTCTGGATTTTGTCTAGAATGTCCTTTACACGCTCGAAAAGAATTTCAGGGCGAACTAGGCTGGATTTCGCGGCAACGCCCATTCACCGGGAGTCACATGCCCGCAAGCAGCCCCATCCGAGCACGAAGTTTCAAGGGCGTTTTGATGGCGAACGGGCTCGCCGCGGAATCGCGCGGAGGCAGCGGAATCTACGGAGCGCATGGATGTCAATTCCGAAACTGTACGAGTATAAAGTTTTCATAAACTTTTGATGTGAAAGGTGCACTGACATTTCGAAAGTTGTGCTTTAGATATTCGATTGCGGTTGTTTGTGGGTTTAATGTTGTTTTAAACATTTAATGCCAAAGGTGCATTGATTTTTCTAATGTCTTAGATCGGAACATACAACGAGACAAGCCAAATCAGCACACTATCAGACAAGCTGACAAAGAACGCAGCGAGGTCCGATGAGACGAAGCATTGTGGTGGTTCATTTGTGCCGTCATGTCGCATAAAAAAAAAAAAAACAATTATGCGACATCCATGTCAAGACACTAAAGCGAGCCAGGTTAACTGTGTTCTTATTTATTTTTTCTACTTTGACTTTTATTCGCGAGGGCACATTGAGCCTCTTCAATTTTTTTTATTCTCGCTACCCGTGGGCTGCCAGAGCCAGCCAGAGCCCATGCGTTTTTCTCGTGTTGCCCTGACCACCGCGCGACGCACTTCGGTGCACGTTTAGTTTTCTCTGGCCGAGAGGATTTTCGCCTGGCAGAGTTCTGGACGCCTTCTGGCTAGCAGACGAGAAAAATAAACAATGGTCGCTCATCGCCATCACTGTGAGGACTCGACGGACTGCACCGCGTTCGCTTGAGCGCCACCTCTCCGGAAAGTCTTGTCACGCCGGTGTAGGGTACCGACCTCTATGCGCACGGTTCTCGGTGGACCAAGCGTCTCACGTTTTCTTCGATATTCATTCGGTAGCCACAGTAGGTGCCCAAAGTAGGCATTGGATTGTGGTCAACATACTCTCCTTTGCGTTTCTTTTCATTTCGGTGCCCCCGCCCCACAAAAGGAAAGAAAAATACATTGTTGCGGCGCAGCGCATTGTCGCATGGGGAAAGTTTGATTTTGTTACTTCTTTTACGGAAAATAATCGGCCACGGGACGCTTCAGCTGCCGAATACGCTTATTATATTATTGCGATAGCAATTATATTGACACTCTAGGCGCATTCCTGCTGTCGTCGTCTTTCTCATGTTTCGTATGAAGTTCATGGGCGATAACATCGCGACATCACGTCGCATGCTGTATGTGCGAGTGAAAGCGTAGAAATGGGGGGGAGGGGGGTGGAATGGGTGAGCCGACGATGGTGGCTCAGTGTTCTGTGCGCAAAGGAGAAAAACGGGGAGCAAGCGCGCCGCCTTCCGTCGCGCGCGATACATCGGGGGGGGGGGGGGGGAGTGGATGGAATGGGGGCGGGGTTTAGGATTATGTGAATCTGTGATTGCGCAACATGTTTATTTGCCCTGTTTGACGCATTATATACAGTGAATTTTTCTTAGATACATAGATTTATTGGAGACTTATACGCATATTTAGATATCTAGCTGCAACCTTTTGTGTGTACGTGCAGTGAACTTTCTTTCCAGTGACAGTTTTTTGGCCTTTTTCAAGCCTTTGTATATTCCATTGTATCTTCGCATTTCTAATGAACGAGGGCGAGTGAAGTGAAAGTGAGCCTACCCAACCCGCGCAATAATGGTTCGGTTCACTATCTGCGAGACACGAGCGTAGCACAAATGCATCTCTCATTTACAAAAGTGACACGCAGGTGTGAGGATAAATGTTTTTAATGCTCTCATACACTGGGCTGAACATGGTTGCGTGACGTGATGGACGCTTCAGATGTTGAGCAGCGTGGTGCCGTGAGGTTTTTGACAGCTGAAGGTGTTTCCCAAAAAGAAATTAGTCGCTGTATGGCTGCTGTGTACGTTGAACATTGCATTTCATTGGCCACTGTGAAGCTTTGGAGCAAGCAGTTGAAAGAAAGACGTGAAAATTGCAAAGACGCTACGAGACCGGGCCAAAGCCATCGTGCAATCACCCTCAACAAAATTGCAAAGGTTGGTGATCTGATGAGACAAGAACGGAGCATAAGCATCGATGAACTGGCAGCGTGTGAACATCAGTCACGGTTCAGTTCGCGCCATAATTCATGAACATCTCGGTTATCGGCTCTTGTGTGCGCAATGGATGCTCAAGATTTTGAACCATCGTCAGAAGACGGAGAGGTTCTGCGCTGCCTTGGCTCATCTGATCCGATATCACAATGAGGGTGACGACTTCTTGTCTGCAATTGTGATCGGAGACGAACCATGATGCCACTACTATGAGCCTGAAACACCACGGCAAAGCTTACAGTGGAAACATTCGAATTCACCAACCCCAAAGAAAGCAAAGGCCATCATTTCCGCCGGAAAGGTGTTGTTGACTTCTTTTTTTTTTTTCGATCGCCAGGAGCCATTACTGATAGAATTTGCTAAACCCTGAGAGACTATCGATCGTTTCGGACATTGTGAAACGCCGGATCGGCTGCGTGTAGTAATCTAGAACCAACGACGTGGAAAATTGACGAAAGGGGTCATCTTGTTCGACGACCTGGCTATGGTGTTGCGCTGTTGAGCACAAAGTGGTGGGATCGAATCCCGGCCCCGGCGGCCGCATTTCGATGGGGGTGAAATACGAAAACACCCGTGTACTTAGATTTAGGTGTACGTTAAAGAACCCGAGGTGGTCGAAATTTCCGGAGTCCTCCACTTTGGCGTGCCTCATAATCAGAAAGGGGTTTTGGCACGTAATACCCCATAATTAAATTTTATTTCTTCCACGACAACGTCAATCCCCACGTCGCTGGTGTGGTTAATACAAAACTGGCAAAGTTCAAGTTGGAAACGCTGCAACATCCGCCATACATCTGAGACCTGTCGCCTTGCGATTTCCACATTTTGGGACAAATGAAAAAACAGCTCAGGGAGCTGACGTGAAAGAGTCAGTTGAAGACTTTTTGAAGCAGCAACCCAAGGAGTTTTATGAGACGGGAATCACGGGACTCGTTAGTCAATGCTACAATTGTCTAAATGCTCACGGAGGCTACTTTTAAATAAAGTTCCCTGTTTGTCATATATTCGCATTGGCTCACTTTCGTTTGACTCGCCCTCGTACATTTTGCATAACGGCTTTATATACATGCTCTCCGTTGGGACAATAATTTCGGCGCAATTGCTCTCGGTACACGACCAGTGACAGCTGCTCCTGCGTAATACATTGGAATAAATGACAGCGTCATTGCGTTTTTTCACTGGCCATTGCATATGTATAAAAATTTAAGCAAGGTTCTTGAATGACAAAGTTTCATTAACATATTTGACCTCAACTTTTTCATTTCATGGCCTTTACATTTTTCATATCAGTGGCATGCACTGCTTTGCTAGTTTAGAACTGATCTAGTTCTAATGCTCGTGTGATATTTTCTTTGCTTATTAAATAGACAAAACATGAAAGCATTCATATCAGTTATATTGGTCACAATTTTTGGCACATACAAGTATATTCTTTATGAAAAAATACATATTTTACTTGTTTTGACAGTGCATAGCGTTCAAGAATTCGTTTGCAGCATCTTTGACAATGGCAATGCAGTTATTATTCATGTATTCGCTTTTTAATGAAATTTGTTGCATTCGAGAGAGAAAGTTAAATTCTAGTATCTGTTGGAAGCGGAATTTGGATTTAGGGCTTGAATGTTGCTTAAATATTTTGAAAAATTCGAAAGTGCGGAAAAAAATAGAAGCATGACGTCTACAATCTAACAGCTCAGCTTTAAGAACAGATATCGCGGCTCTGTAAACGGCATCTATTGTAAGAGTCAAAGTGGACAAATGTGATATGTCAATTTGTATCTAACATGAATTGGTTACGTGGCGTACAAGGGTTCCGCAAAAGCCGTATTTCCATAATAGTATGTTTTTTTTTTAGATCCATGCGTAACATATCACTTTTGTCTGCTTTAGATGTACTATGAGATGTGATTCACAGGATTGTGATATTATATTTCATTGTTGAGTTACAGAGTTTTAAACGTGATAGTGTAGTTTTCTGAAAATTTGCGATGCTTGCCAATTTTTAATAAAGAATTGACAAGCTAAATGAAAAATTGGAAACCATAATCAGTAGAATTAAATTTTTTCTTTTAAATGCAACAAATCTCGTCAAACTTGGTGCAGTGGTTGCCGAAAAACACGAATTCACCTTATACATGTATTTAGATAGCAGCACCCGAGCTAAAGCTTCCTTTTAAGGAGGAGGCCAAGCTGCAACGTGAGACCCCCCCCCCCCTCCCCCCCCCCCCCGAACGAAATTTCTGGCTACGCCACTGACGTATACATATTTGAGGCATGGGGTATACAACATGACGTCTTCAATTTTGCTGTCGTTGTCAAGTGCGTCGTCTGCTAACGAGCACGCGTTCGTTGCGCGGACGAAAAATTTTTCTCACAGAAAGTCTTTGCAATAATTTTTTTTTATTTTAACGCGATAGCGTTATAGGTTCCGTGTCGCAGAAAATCTGGTGTCGGTGTCGGCGTTGGACGTCGCTTCGGCAAAAAGAATTTCTAATCAAGAATTCTGAACCACGCATACCCAAATACTTCTCTACCGTCAAAGTTCCTCGTACTTGTATTTCATTCTTTACAAAGTTATTCCTCGGAATTTTGAGAGCGGCAGCCCACAAGCAAATGTAACGGAAAAAAATACATGTTACCTTTTCTCAGATTGAAATACTAAATATGCGAAACAACAGGAGGTCGACCCACGCAAGAGGCCGCGTTTCTACCAGAAAGCTCGCCTTCGTGCATTGCGTTCGCAGCCAGCGTTTCCCGGCAAACACTACGGTTACAAAAGCTGCAGTTGCCGGGAAGCATCAAAAGCAGCAAGGGGTCTTCGAACGCTATCACGTTCCACTCTTCAAGGCGAAGCTTAAGCGTCCTCCAACATTTTTAGTTTCTGTGGCGCGCCCGCGACTCTTCTCGGCCTGCACCAGTTGTACTGTTAACCAGGTGAACTGGTATTTTTAACATTGTTTTCTATAAGTAACACGTAATTTTTTGCCACAGAAGCCGCCTATCTGCAGCATGAAGCTACGTAAGAAAATTTTATTCAAGTCGTGTCATTTTACGCGCGCTTCTTGTTGGTGGAGTGTTGATCAGGGACAATGATCAAAGAAAACAATCTTATAGTGAATGAGATAAACCAGGTTTATTAACTGCTAGGCACGAACAGATGCAGGTGACCAATGCACTTCTACGTAAATGTAAGGGCACATCTATAGACATATATCCACGACATATATGTAAGCGAAAGATTATCAGGTATTCTAAATGCGCTGACTGAAAAAGTGATAACTCCCGACCGAATAAGCGTGTTTCTTTTAAAAGCTATAGCACCATGCTCCAGGTGAACCAATCGACATTCCCAGAAAAGGAATCAAGGCAATTATTGGACGTTGGTATGAACAACAGTGTTAGAGAAAAGACATTAGACAGTTTTAGTACTGTGTACGTTGCGTACGCAAGGGCGTTGCGTACGTAAGATCGCTACGTTCGGCAAAGTGCGCATGTGCAGAACGCAACACGAACGGTACGTGATGCGTACGCGGCCGCTGCGTACGCACGCATTCGATCCTTGCGTGCATACGTAGGGAGCCTTGCGTGCTGCTCTCGTGGTTCTCGTTTGTTGGGGAGAGCGCGAGACAAAAGCGTTTCCCAAAATGGCAGCGCCAAAGACGACCAGTGGAAGGTTGTATACATTTCTATGGACTACGATTTGGCTTTGCTGCGTGAAGTGAACGCGCAGAAGCCATTCCCCGATCCTGCACAGTGGGAATGCATAGCAACAATAGGAACTTTGTTTTTGAGAAAGTACACTCTAAGAAAAGTTTACACCCTTTGGAGTGCCCCTTCTGCCACACAACAATAATCGTCATCTGCCTTGATGCGTTTCCTTTCTTGAAAACGCCGCGCCCGTTACTTTCCTGTCGGGAATGCTATCATGCTGATAACGCGCATGCCGTTCGTTACTGGAAAGTACCGGGCTCGCAGCGTTAAAGAAAGGAAACGCATCAAGGCAGATGACGATTATTGTTGTGTGGCAGATGGGGCACTCCAAAGGGTGTAAACTTTTCTTAGAGTGTATTCAGTGTGTGCTGTTTGCGCGAAAGGCTCGACCTGCTTTTTGCGCAGTTCGTCGCAAATGACCGAGCCAGCCTCGGAAAGCAAGTACTCGGTTTTTATTTTTCTCGATATGATTCGGGCATTTCATCCGTATTAAAAGTAGTCTCTTAAAGGCCTAAATATAGTTCGACGAAGCGGGAACGCACCCACACGGTACATCACGTTAGCGAGATCAACAGCGTCGAGTTCGACCATGGTACGCTCGCCCTCTTACGTACGTAGGCATTTCGCAGTACTAAAAGCCCTAACGCGACACGCGCTCCTACGTTCCGCAAAGCACTTGCGTGCTGCGTGCGTATAGCGTCATGACGCAGTACTAAAACTGTATATTGCCTACGTACTCAGACTGAATCGGGGAGACCGGGGAGTCTTTACCAATGTAATCTCGGTGACTTGCCTGGCGATCTCCTTCAACGTTCCAGCAGGCGAAATGAAGTAGAAACATATTGACGGCGAGGACTTACGGAGTCGCCATCTGTCGGAAGCGGCTCGCTTGCGTAGTATGAGGGTTAACGCGGCGTGCTCCTCATAGGTTTGGATGTCGGCGATCAATGACTATACTACGCAGGAGCCATCCTGGACATTCCTGTAAGTACTCTCGAAACGAGAGAGTTTTTTTTTTTTTTACTGTCAAAACAATAACCTTGGGCACACGGAAAGCACAGATTTGTTTACAGACGCTGTCTCTTTACCGAATACGCGCAATTGACACCCACCGCGCGCGCGCGGTCACCGCGATGGAGTCCCCCGAACTAGTTTCTTGCGTGAAAGGTAAGCAATCGCTGAGAGCAAACTATGTGGAATATGTTCTTATAGTGGGCTGTCTGCATAAACAAATGGAGCATGACAAAATGGAGCATAAATGCAGCGATCTCACGCGTTCACAGCGACCGAATGTGCGTCTGCATGCTTGTCCGCGCACAATGTATCGCTTTCGCTGCAGCGAGCGCGTTTTCGCACCGTGTCGTGAGCTTTAGGCTGCAGCATATCAGCATTTGACAGTACACAAGTAACCATCGTTGCGTGGATGCTATCAGAGCTGTTCGAAAATAATTTCGTTATAACTAGGGACCTCAACACCTATGAAGACTCGTCATGTGCTGCCGCGACGATTCAATCCTTTTTTTTTTTCTGCTGTATTCTTGGACGTTTCAGTATCATTACTTTTCAAGTTGCATTGCACTGTATGTTTATGCATCTTCTCAGCGAGCAATTTCCCGCTGCTTATTATTAATCAAATGCATTCATTGTTGGTACGCGCTAACAAAAACATGAGCATATGCCGTGCCTTTTTTGTATGCGCTTCTTGCTGTTCCCTTTTTATTCCGGTCAACTTGCCAGTGTGCAGCATCAACAAGTTCTTAGACCAAAGCTTCACGACATTAGCCGGCAGCGCGCGTGGGCGAGCGTCTCGGTGCGCGCTTTCTGCTACTCACAGCGAACATCGCAGCCCCGACGCCGTATGGCAGAAATATGTCTCGCCGAATTATTATTATTATTATTATTATTATTATTATTATTATTATTATTATTATTATTATTGCTAACGCCACGGTCTTCAAACTTTTGCTCGCGACTGTACAAGAGGGGACCCCATACTTACATCTATGCACATGTGAATAAATTTTTCCAAGACGTCGCAGCAGTTTTGGAAGGCATGAAGATAGACATGAATCTTGTTAGGTTAGCGCAAAATTTAGTCTTCTCAAGTTGGTCAAGTACGACAGGCAACACCCGACTTTCGAGTAATTTCTACCTCCATCGTACAAAGTTCACCACCGCGTCGGTTCGCACGAATGGTGCGGGCGCCTCGTGAAGGGCGGCTTAAATACGAACAGGTAAAATAAACACAACGAAGTGTCCATCTTCCCCAGCCTGGTGCCCCGCTTCTCCCCTGTAGTCGGACTCGTCTATACCAGTCCTGCTCGCCGCCGCACTACGTACACCCGCATCCCCCTCCCGTTCGTCAGAGTTACGGATGAGCCTCTGGAAATTGGCGGATGCCGATATAACGAGTTTCTCGCGTGCCCCACTGACGGGAGCTGGGCGGCCTTGTCTCTTTCGTCTCGCCGCGTCTGTCCACACCTGTGATGCCGTGGCTTTTCGCTCCCGTGGACGCCGTTATACGATATGCGCCTCCTGGCCTGTCACCTTTGCGAGTCTTCTCATGCTGGCACGCGCCACCGGGGCGCAGGTTATTCTCGCCGCTTCTTTGCTTCTGTGGTTGACACCGGCGCCGTCGGCGTGAAGAAATTGACGACCCATCGAAGCGATGGCTGATGGCCAGTCGAACGTCGGCCGCCATTGTCTGCCTCTTTCGGAGCTACGCTCCTAGCGGGTTGCAGTGTCGACGTTGCCTCACGCCTTGGCTATACGAGGCCCTGTCAACAGCTCCTGCTTGCTCTTGCGGAATATGGTCGACCTGGCGAGGGAGAGCGCCAGAAGCGAGCTTCGTTTTTGTAATTATTATCCTGTTCATTTTATGTTCTTACGCTGTACATGCATGCAATCTGCTGTTTCGGCAGCTACTGGCCATAGTTTCTGGAAAATAATCGCACGCCGTGCTTAGTGCTCCTGTACAGAGGGGCACACGCCATACATACAATTTCCCTATCCTGTTCCACAGACGTCTTTAAGTTTGCGAGGTCAATTTTGCTGGCGCTGGCCGAAAACCATATGCCTCTGTGAAAGTTACTCATTAGTTGAAGTCAACCAACTGATCGACAAACCGGTCGACCAATACAACCAACAAACTAACTGTGCATATAAAAAATTCAGTGCCCTTGCACTCTGTGAAGAAGGATGACCAGCGAAGCTGTGTGTTTGTGCCCCTTAATGGCGAACTGCCCCTCCGCCGCGGGTCGGCCCGCCATTGCACTATCTTCGGGATCGGCCCACGTGCGGGGAGTTTTGTGTCTACACACGGACATGATCCTGAGGGTAATAGCCCTTAACAGCTTCGCTGTAAAATTGGTTACGTCTTTGCGTTAATTAATTAAATAATGACGACGACCAACGCGGGCGCACTGGCACGAGCACGTTCGCGCCGAGGAGAGCCAACGAGCCAGCTGTGGAAGAAGGCGACGACGATGGAGCCAATCGTGATGACGATAGTTTTGGGTTAACACACGGATACGATACTGGGGAAAGTAGCCCTTAACAGCTTCTCTCTAATAAATAAACCGGAAGCCATGATCTGGACGTTTCTGTGCTAAGTTCCCAATCATGCTTTCTCTTATCGGGTGAGAATCTAGTCATACTCCCTCTGATATGCTGAAAAGAAGGATTCAGGTGATGCGACATCATTGGAAAGAACCCGATAGAACAGACAAGCAGCTGGATATATAGCCTGCCGCTCATCCAACACATCACCGATCGACCAACAAAACCAACCCATCAGATAGCCAGACCGCAGACAAACCGTATAACTCTGACCAGCGCTTAAGGAAAGGTAACCGAGGGGCCCGATTTTTATTTACATATAACAAGCCAACAAACAAGGAGAAACAAGGGGAAATTACTTGCACTTACTAATTGAATTAAAGAAAAGATAAACCAATAGCAATGAAAGTCGGTGGAAAAAACAACTGGTCGCATGTGGGATACGAACTCACATCTTCGCATTACGTGTGCGATGCTCTTAGCAATTGAACTACCACGGCGCCGTTTTTCCATGCACTTTCTGGGGTTTATGTTTTTACTTCTAGAACTAACCCTGAGAGTGTTAGCCAGCGCCACCACTCCAGCGCCAACCTAGCCAGCGCTTGACATATACCTAGCCTATAGAGGGACCACACGAAATGTCTTCGACCAGTTAACCGGCTCAATCTGAACAGGGGACTTCTTCAAGCAGTCAACAACAACAGGAGTTGACGGAAACCTATATTCACGTATTCTCATTATTTCACGTACTCTCATATAACTTGAATGAAGGCTTTGATCGCGTGAAATTATCATGCAGTGAAGCTAGCCTAAACTAAAATGAATTTAGGTAAAAGAAAAGAGGGGAACACTAATGAGATATTGGCCCGACCTATTTCGCTTGTAAAAAGTGGTGAGGAAGCCAAGCTGTCTTCTTGCTGAGTGGCACACACTGCTTCAAGTAATTAAATACGTGAAAGCGTGCTTTTTTAGACACCTTACTGCGTAAGTGGTCAACCGTGGATAGCCAACGCTTTGACAAAGGGACTTGTACCGTTACTTTGAGTTTTCTTCTGTAGATGTGAGCCCTTTGTCCAGTTGGGATTACTGCGTAAGGACATTCGTTCAGAAGAGCCCCGCATACGTGTGAGTTGCAGCCATTCTTAGCACAGACATTGCGCAGAACGCAGACCGTATCATGAGCTCGCACCGAACCAACCTTCAGCGCGGAAAACGACCTTTATTAACTGGCACCATCAACTGTTCATGAAGTGCTTGCGTCAATCACTCACGCGGAAGAAAAAAAAAAAAAAAAACGCGCGCGGAAGAACAACGTTCATTCGCTGCAGGGAACTGCGTACAAACTCATCATGTCATCGGCAGCTCAGCCGGAAACAGCCGGCAATACGAGTGAAATTTTGCGTGCAGGCAGCTCACCAGTTAGCTCACAGTTAGCTCAAATGCGGTCATCGAGTTTGTCAGAAGTCAGTGTGAGAAGTCATTCGTCAAACGTTTGGTCTAGCGCCTGACAAGCCATCAAGCTTCGCGTTCGAATCTTAAAACCACCGCTTTAATGCGTCTGTCACTTGAATTGCATCTGTCACGTCAAAGAACACCGATTAGGTTAGGCTGGTCAGGCAACTTTTCACGGCGCAAAAGTGACCAACACTGTAATGTGCAAGACACAGCAGTCGACTATTATTATTATTATTATTATTATTATTATTATTATTATCATTATTATTATTATTATTATTATTATTATTATTATTATTATTATTATTATTATTTTATTTTATTTTTATTATTATTACGAGCAATTCGAACCCTTCACCTTCACTTCGATGCATCAGCGGCTTCGCGGTCACGCAGACTGTATCCACTCTGACACGGTCGTTTGCACGACCGTTAGCGCGGTGCTACGTCCCACGACTCATTGCAGCGCTGACGGACGACGGGGTGCGCGGGAAGGAAAAAAAAAGGGACGCATCAATCACGAACCCGCTGCCAAATTGTTCCGGACAGAACATTCGTGCGGGCCACAGGCACGAAACACGCATCTCGGAGCAGTCAGCGCGGCTGGCGTAGAACGCGCGCCACGACAGCAGCCAGTCGTTGTTCGACAACGTTCTTCGGAACTCCGAGAGGCCGAACCACGAGGAGGTGTATAGCTATAGGCTGCATAGCCAAGCTCCGGGGCTGCCGCGGCCGGCTGCGTACCCGCGAGCGACGGCAACGACGCGAGAGAGTCCGCTCGTACGCAAAACACACTGACACTAATGCGATACACGAGCACGCCTCGCGCGCGGCGCGTCTTGCTCAAAGACAAAAGACGACCGCGATCGGACGTCGTCGGTCGCTCGGAAGTCTCGTGAACCGCTGCGGCTCTCTCTCGCGCGTTGGGCTTGTACGAGAAGGACCGAACACGCGGACGCGTTATATACAATGCACGCATGCATATATACGAGCAGGATACGTGCACGTCACTTCGATTCTCGCCGCCCTCGGGCCCGTATAAGTATTAGGGCCGCCAGGCAAGCGCGTACGTGCGTGCGTGCGCGCACTTTGTCGTTTTGCGAACGAAGGCTGGACGAGGCGGGGGGGGGGGGGGGGAGTAACCACGGGCCGTTTTCTGGCAGAACTGTGACGCGGGCGCAAAGACAAACAAAAGTAAACGAGCGGAACCCGGAAATGCTGCGTCCGCGGCCTCTGTGCTCGCCTGAAGAACGCTTGTTCTTCTGCAGGGGCAACGCGACTCTTCCTTCGCCGTGGCTTCTCCCACTTTCGCCGCGCGCAGCCTGCATGAGTACGAAACGTGGAAGGAAAGTTTGAGGCGCGGCGAGGTAGAAAGTGAGAGGAACCACCGGCAGGCCTTCCTTTTTGTGCAAATTTCTGTGAGCTGCGAGTGAGTGACTGGATGGCGACGCATGTCGTTACGCACAGCGCGGAACGCGCGCGCGCGCTGCGTGTCGACCTTTGCATTGCAGATTTCGCGCGTCGTTTGGCTTTGGTGCTGCCGCGGCCGGTTGCTGCTGTGACACTTTATTTGAGCTCGGCCGATGCGACCGAGGCGGGCGCGACGTCGCACGCGTGAAGGCTAGGCGTGAACCGAGGAGACGATGCGTGACAAATGCGTTTGAGGTTCGCCTGATTAACGGGACCCTCTAACCGAATTACCGCGCGGTCACTGTGGTAGTCGCTTTAACCTCTGGAACGCAACGCATTGAAAGCGTCATTTCGTGTTTGCTGAGCGTATTTGCCGAACGCCTACCCTGCACCCTTCCTCTCTATTTCTAAACGCCCGACCGTGTAAGCAGGTCGTCAGTTCAGTGCAGGGCTGGGGCGCTATAACGTAAAGCTATTCCAACCTTCTCTATTCCAATTCTGCAATCAACCCACCGCGATTGGTCAAAAACTTTTTTGGACAACCCCCACTTCACCTGTCTATCACGCGACGTCACGAAAACCGCGATAGCTCCCCATCTGATATGACGTGTACACACTGATTATGCATGATTTGACTCAACAAAAGAAAAATAGTTATTTCTGATTCGACGTCTTTTTGCCATTAGCCCTCGGCTATTGGTCAAAAGCTTTTGGGCTGCACCCACTTCACCTGCCTCTCACGCGACGTCACAGAACCGCAAAAACTTACCGCGTCAAAGTGACGCGTGCGCGTTAAAGATGCATTAATATGCCGAACAAAACTGAATTTTCTTCGGAATAGCCGCAGGCTGCCCCGTTCCGAAAGGAATAAAAGATGGCGGCCGCCGATCGCTCCAGCACTGGCTACTCGCCCCTGCCGGAGGGCATGCGTTTATTTGCGTGTAATAAAACTTTTTCCGTGGCCATGTAACGTTTTCGAAAACATTCAGCACGTTTACGACCTCGTTCTGCCATGTATTATTTGCTGAGGATTCGTTTTAGCGTCATTATTAAGCTTCTGTTGCATGCCGCCGCGATTGTCGACGAGCCACCGCAATCTAAGAGAAAGCGGACCAATCGCAGACGCCGGCACCACCCTCTTCATCCGGTTATCTATATTCAGCGCACTCGCTCGGCCCCATCGAATCCCTCTCCACTTGAGCATGTTCCTTGCCTCTTGTGAGCCAAGTAGATAAGACAAGCCGCTCAGTGCAGGCAATGTTATTCGTTTTTCAAGCAAACAAGAGTGACTTCCTACGAACGAGGGGAGAATTTGATTGGTTTGTTCAGACAACCCTGCGGGTGACCACCCGATACTTGCGTCGGCAGTTACGCAAATTTGACGTCAGGAGATTGGAATAAAAACATATTGGAATAGTTTTAAGTTATACGGCCCCTGGGCCGGTATTTTGTAGCGATGCCTTTTCCGATTCTATGCTTTTTCAGGCTTTTCGCGCTTGGCCACTGGTCAGAGCGACGGTCTGCCCACATTATCAACGGGATCAGGCGGCCGCGTGTGGTGGATGATAAGAATAGCATAGAATAAGGCATAAGGCATCGCTACAAAATAGCGGCCCTGATTTCTAACGAAGCCGGTGAAGTAAAGCGCCTCAGAGGCCATGTGCAAAATTATTCGTTCTTGTGACATACCTTCAGTCTTATGCTCCGTACATCCTTTAGATATTTCCTAGAAAATAAAAAATTCATTGAGAAGCGTGCAGTGTGCCTCAAAAACGGCGACGTCACCCAAAAGGTGTTGTGCGGCAGAGCCGCTAACGTCGGCCTTTCGTTAGGACCAGTATCGTGGCAGGCGAGCTTTGGCGAACACAGCGCCGACGAATAAGCTTGCACGTACCTGTAGACATTGGTGGCTGGATGCTTTCGCGACACGCTGTAACGCTTGCTCTTTTCGAATCGCTTCGCAGCTCCCAGTTGTCTAGTTAGCTGCAACAAAAGGGAACAAGTTCGAAAAATCAAAAGTGAAGAGAACAAGGAGTGTAAACGAGAAGCCGATAGCTCTTAACGCTTGAGATTAAATCATCTGAATGGCTGAGCTCTGGAATGACTTCATATGGTTCTTACTAAAAACAACTTTCCTCGGCTCCTCTGGCTTCTTTCTCGGGCGGTCGAGGTTAGAATCAGTTACAACAAATTGCATACCACCGTATATAGTGACGTTCACTTATTTGTCAGCCTACTGGAACGCATAGGAGCCGCGGTATTGCGAATACGCGAACGTTCGAACATCAATTAACGCATCGTTCTTAATTGCGAAGGAGAAAAAAATTAGCTCACTTGGCCTTTTGCGTAGTCGTTTGTGCAGTGATTGAGAGCTGCATGCTCCAGACCGTCAGCGAACGAATGGTTCAAGGGTATCGCAGGCGCGTAGGCGCACATCCCTGCGATTTAACGAGAGATAAAGGGAAGAGAAAAACGAATCATTTGTGAGCTACATCATTGCTGCAGTTGTGCTCGTTTTATAATCACAGGGGCCGGTGATTTGTCGCGGGAACAAAGTCAACAGCCATAGCCACAGCCGCCATTAGCTAAACGATCCATCATTGCTTCGACAAAGAGCGCCGAATACGCCCTAAGTTGCCTTGATAACGACGCCGAACGACGTTACGTCGATAGGCGCGTTCCCCTTGGGACTATAGCGGGCGAATTCTCGGAGAGTTGGGAGAAAGACGTGCATTCAGCTATTTTTCAAAACACGCCTAGCTCGAAACACTTCTTGCTTATGAGATTCGCAAGCGGGGCTTGGCTGCTTGCCCGCAGTCTATACGCACTATATAGTGAAAGTGGAGCAGGTTTATACTATTCATTTTTATTGCGTCTTTCTTACGTGACAAGACAAGCCTTCGAGATTCTTTACGTTTGTGTGCGCTCTTGCGTGGCTCAAGTTTTTTCTGCTCACGTTATTGCACTTCGCCCTCTTCGAAATGCGGCCGCCGCAGCCTGGACTCGAACCCGCGACCTCGATCGTGCTCAGCAGCATAACGACATAGCCAGTACAGCCAAGGCGCTGTGCTTTTGGTCATGTTGTTAGTGCACAATCCTTATTTCTCACTAAATTGGCTCGGCATCGGCTTGAAAGAGCCAGCCCATAGAGTGGGTCTCTTAGGCTGTTCTTGAACTAAGTTTTTGTTTTCAGCAGCGCTTGCACGTTACCTCGTGCACACAGCGCTCGCACGTGTTACACATGGTGCAACGTGCTGCACGAATAACATAATATAATACTCACGGTGATTTATCAGCGCCTTCGCGAGGATATTACGACAAGCATGCGCGCACGAGGGTAACCGGCAGTCCCTCGCACACACCTATGCCACGCGTGGACGCGCTGATTAGTTGAGGAAGCCACACTTCTGACAGTGCGATGCCGCAACCGCTTCTGAGAGGGAGCGCGGGAAGTGTCCGTCCGGCACCATAGGGGGTCGCCATGACGCGCACACATCGCGGCAGGAAACCTCGCACGCTGTACGGGCGACGGCCATAGAAATTTCCGTCACGTGCGCAGTGGCACTTTAATGTCTGTGTGCACTCGGAACGTGCTTCGTGCTTCGAGCTTAACAGCGCACTAAGTTCGTACCCGGCGCCACCCACTAAACGTACAGCGCAGCGCGCGGCAGCTCTTCTCGGTATGCCTGCACCAAAGCCAACAAAATAGGAGATGGCATGACGTGACCACGTTTCTCCCAAACCGAAATAAGAACGTTTCCTGCCCTCTCGGTCTCTAGTTCTCCTCACACATAGTGCGGGGTATGCATGACACCACCCTGTAGACAAGACAAGACAAGACATGCGCGTACCGCATAACCGGCTGCCGCTATAGTCACTAGAGTAGGCAGCGCGGTGACGTGACGTTCGCCCATACACCAACAACTGCCGCTCGCTCGCCGTCCTCGTCGTCCGTAGTCTCAGGGGGATGGGAGGACCTTCGCTGGGAGATGGGCGGGAGGTCGTTGTTTGGGTGTCAGACGCGTGCGCCAGCTTTCAGGCGGGCAACGCAGCGGAATGCCGCTGCGCGGCCTCTGACGCCTCTCTGATGCGCGCGCGCGCGCTTTGGCTTTCTTGCCCGCTGTCTCCTCGTATATCCTGCGCGGAGCGCACGCCGCTTTACGCCTCTGCTGCTTCTGTTTCTCTTGTCTTTGACTCGCGTCTCGTTGTTGTGCGCCCGGACACCTGTGCGCTGCTCGCTTGGACTCACGGGAAGAGTATACGGCTGGCTGGCCTGCTTGCTGGCTTGCTTGCTGGCTTGCTTGCTGACTTGCTTGCTTGCTGGCTTGCTTTTTTACGGGAGGGCGGGCCGGGCGCTGAAATATGCGGCACCAAGAAAGCTGGCCTCGCAGGCGAAAAAGAAATAAAGCATGGAACCAAAACAAGAACGTAGCAACTCCCTTGACAAGCGCGACCATGATTCCTGCGCTGTGCACGGGGAGCCAACGTTAACTCGTCCGTGTTCTTCCCACGCGGCGCAACGCGTGTTCATTCCACGCCCGCCCCGAACAAACTGCCAGCTCCGTTTTCCGGCGCTCGAACGGAAAGGCGCACGCCTCTTGCTTTTTTTGCCAAAGTTGAGCCACAGTCCAGTCCTCGTGGAAGCGTGGACTGTGTACGTACGTGAAGCGAGGCGCCGGTTCATGTGAATTGTCGTCACATGCCTATCAGTGTCGGCATTATTGTGCTTATTATATATTTGTTGTTCTTCTTTCAGTACGGCTGCTACGCCTATTAGTGTCTGCATTGCTGTGCTTATTACATAGTTCTTTTTCTTCTTTCAGTAGGGTTGGTATTGCTGTGAATCGTTCCTTACATTTCTTTTTCGTTTTTCTTTCTTTCTTTTCTTCAAAAGCACACAACTTTTTCCACGCGCACTAGTTCCCGTCGCGCCTCCACTTCCTAGATGGATGACTGTAATGTCTTACATTTGTACATCGTCGTTTTGCCTTTTGTACATCTGCAGTGAGAGACTCGTCCTCGGCTGCTTTTCTGCAGGCGTGGCGCCACTCGAAAATGAACGGTTGCATGGCGAGTGACTTCCCACGCGCTAATGTTCTGGCGCTCATTCCTTCCCCCAGCGCGCGTACTGACGGAAGACTATTGTCTTTGTCTGGCCTGATCGCTCCTGCTAGCAAAATAAAAACAAAACAAAAAAAAGCTGATGCAGTCATTTTCTTTTTCTTACAGCAGCAACCTCACCCACTGAGAAGCAAGTTTCTTGTTTCAGAATGGCCGCATTCTTACCCTTTAAAAATTGGGCCCGATTTCAGTGCTCCTTTTGTTAGCAAACGCGGTGTCATTGGCCGGTCGTGTTCGCCAATGATAAGTTCACAATCACAATTGGCAGGCTCATACGAATTTCTTTGCGAATGAGGGCCTCATGGTTTTGAGAATTGAGAGTTGCGGGGGGTAACGCACCGAAGGAGAGCAGCGGGTCAAGAGTTGGTTGAGGGACGCCGTGGAGGAGCGTTCCAGATTAATCTTGACCAGGTGACGTTTAATAACATGAAACGCAGCTCAAGCCCAGGCCGTCACCTTGCGTTCAGCAATACAGAACGTCATGACTACTGAGTCATCGCGGGTAGGGGGCTCCTGAATTTTGTTGTTACTTGTCTACAGAGTATTTTTGACGACAAAGCCAAATTCGGGCGCTTCGCACGCCCAAGCTACGAGCCGACATGAACTATAATTAGCAATAATCTTACTTTTGTAAATTTCAACAAATGAATCGCAGATTCCTAAAGAAATAGCACCGTCACCTTGAAGACGGTTCAACAATATATTTCATAAAGAATATCCAACAGCGTCTAAGCCCAAAATTCGTGATGATTTTGGTCACAGCTGACGCAGAAGAGCAACAAACTTCACAATTCTGCCATCCATAAACACTCCATACGCTTTCTTATTATCTGCCGATGAACGTAATTACCTCCTTGATGGTGCGTAGCCTTGATGGTGCGTGCGCGTGTGGGTGCGTGCGTGTGCATGCGTTTGTGTGTGTGTATGCTTTCGCTTGACGCATCTGAACGTGACAGTACTGCAAGAGCGGCAAAAAAATTGTGTTAGGCTATCGGGAAAGCCTTTGGCCTACCGGTGCCTACGTGGGCGGAGCCACCGACTTAGCCTGGGGGCTTGTGCCCTCGGACCCTAGTTTCTCTGGACTAAAATAAAGTTCTTGCCATGCCATGCCAGGCTAAAACATTACCTCGATAAAAACTTTATTTGAATCAACACGATGGAGAAGGTCAGAAACAAAAGCGACAGCTCGCTTGATGGATTCACCGCAACATCATGCAGGCGTTGGGCAGCACACCTATAGCATATACAGCTGAAAAGTCTTCGTGCTAAAGGTACATGATAGCGGCACTGAAATGTCTTAAATAAAATAACAAGTCGTTTGCATTTGATCGAGCAAGCTGATCAGTATAGTGTTCCCAGCGTAAACAAGCTAACTGGCAAAATGGCGGATTTCCGTAACTTTCAAAGTACATTCCTCTATAATAGTTGCAGTCGTGCGCTTGCAGCAACTCAAGATATCGACACGGAAGCATTAATGCGGCTCGGGTATGCCGCCTTCTATTCCCTATTGCGAAGGAGGCCAGGTTCCATTCAACAGGTCACAGGACCAGTGCTATAGAAAACCCGACGGGCATCGAATTCGACATCCGCGTAAGAATTGCGGCCACGGTCCGTTGCGTAAGACATGTTCGTACGTCGGTTATGCCGTAACTTCTCTCACGGGCGGTGCAAAGTACGAAAGCCGCGAGCTAACAATGTTCTGAATAGGGCCGTTCTGCAAGCGGCAAGCGCCAAATCCTTCCTGTTAGGCATCTTTCTTTTTTTTTTCCTCAGGAGGAGAGAAAAGAAAAAGTATGAACATTCTTATTCGGCACACACACAGCACTTCGATCCTTTACCGCTGGGGTTACAAAGCGCCGATACACACACACAAGGGCTGGCATTTCCTCCACGAGGTTGAATAGAAGTCTTTCACTGACTGCGCACCCTTCTCAATGGCGCAATTCAACTTCACGTCACTGTCCTTCCGTCTCGCTCTTCGCGCTGTGTATCGGAGGTGAGTGAACGAGGTGCCGGATTTCGCAAACACATGGCTCAGTGAGGGCATCCATGCGGGAAAGCCGGTCGTTGATCCAGTCGGGGCTGTTTACGTAATGACGTCCCTCGAACGATGCATGTTACATGTTAGCTTTCTTTACCGTATGCCACCTTTCTGGCTCTGTTCAATGCGTTTTCACTGCTGTGATGGCGGAAACCCGTGAGGCCTGTGGCAGTGGCGTGTTGCTGAAAAGCTTGGCCGCCTGAGTGGGAGCCACACTCGAGTGAACAATAACATTTCTGGGGCGCTTCTCGTCTGAACGAATGTGGGTGTGTAAATGATGGCATCCCAATGCGAATGAGTAGCGGAGCTGAATTCGTTTTGTCCTCTATGGCAGGCGTCCTCTATGTGGTCCTCTACGCTGTGCGCAAAGAGAGATGAAACTAAGAATGTTGGGCGGCGTAGCGTTAAGGGACAGGAAGACAGCGGTGTGGGTTAGAGCGCAAAACAGGGATAGCCGATATTCTACGTAGTTCAAATTAAGAGAAAAAAATAATGGAACTGGGCAGGCCATGTAATGCATAGAGTAGAAAACCGGTGGACCATCAGAGTTATAGAATGGGTGCCAAAGGAAGTGAAGTGTTGTCGAGGACGGCAGAAAACTAGGTGGGCTGATGAAATTAGGAAACTTACAGGTGCAAGTTGGAATCAGCTAGCGCAACACATGGGTAATTTAAGGTCGCTGGTAGAGGCCTTCGTCCTGCAGTGGACATAAACATAGGCTGATTAGACGACGACGATGGTGATGATGATGGTGATGGTGGGCATATGATTCAGCCATTTACAGGGTGCAAAAACAGCTAGGTTAAAGCCAGGTCGTTATTTCCACAGAGATTCGTTTTGAAGTAAAAGCAAACAAAAGTTTAGTAGTTATAAGCGGGCGCGCCTGGTACAAAACAGGTATAATAACAGAACCAAGGAAGAAGCTATTGCCTTGCAGTACACATGAGTAGGATGATTATCATCTTAATTGCAATAGTGATGACTACCACGAAGGTGATATGGAACCCATATGTGCAAGAGATGAGAAGATGAGAAAGCCACGTTATCACTTTCCTCTACTCGTGTTTTGCAATCGAAGCTCCTCGGGCGTTCGCTATCGACGAGACCCGAATCAACACTCCGGAAGTTACTTTAATTATAGCAGAGGTCGTCGTCAGCCGCTTTTCATTATTTCCTAAGCATTCACACCCGAGAAATGCATTTTTCTTACATTATTTCACAATGTACGTCCGCTGGGACTCGTTGGATTTCATATTCGAAGGAGTTGACGTTCGGACCGAGTCAGGCGTCACAACTTTCTGCTCGGAACAAGGAGGGTGAGGGAGAAGTGGGGGGGGGGGGGGGGGGGTACGTCATGGGACTCTCCCGTCACTATAGGTCATCCTGCGAATACATTCGGTGTTTTTCAGCGATTTCCAAACACCTTAAGCGGTGAGGAAGCGCCGCGCTGATTGCGACGGCAGTATATCCGCGGCCGACCGGGTCGGGCCGACGGTTTCTCCGCGAAAGGGACGGGTGGGATGAGAGAGGAGTTGGGCTGCGGAAGACGCGCCTGGGCTTCGCGTTTCTCGCCTCTTCTTTTTCCTCTCTTCTGACAGTGAGGAGGGGTCAACTGGAGGGGGGGTCATGCCCGGCGTCAACGCCGGCCACTTATCGAGGTCAAGGAAAGTTTGCCATTGTCGTTGTCGTTTTCAAGCTCACGAGCCTAGCGCGCGCACACACAGAGACGCGCAGAGGCGCGTGAGCTTTCGCCAACGGCAGCGGCTGCCGTCTGCGCTTCTCTTGTACGTCAAAATAAAGAAACAAAGAACGCCTCCCCGAAACACAGACGAAAAGAGAGGCCACGCTTAGCCTACTTTGAAGAAGCCCCTCTAAAGTCTGCAAGCTTTCTCCTTTGTCGTCGCGTACCTCCAACACGCACCTTACCACTCCTTCCACTACCTTATTTTTTATTTCTTTGTTATTGTTGTTTCTTTCAAGACGCAGTTCAAGACACAGCGGTTTCAGACAGGTAGTTGAACCCTCTTCGCGTCGTCTTTACTCTGGCTTAAGTAGAAAGAGAAACACGACAGGTGTGCAGCCGCGGACAAAGCCAGATGAGTTCCTGGGAAACAAATATAACATGTGTTAAGGAGTTGAGGATAATGTCGAGCAGTCGCTCGTGGGTGTTCTTCAGCCGGTGTCCCACTGCAGCGCGAACCAAGAGAAGATCTACGTGGCTCCTTTGCTATGTCATTAACCTCTCGTTCGCCACCCACGCGAAAGTATGCGAAAAAGGCTTTGGCCTCTGGTTGAACTATGCACACTCCAGCCGTGTGCGAGAAGTTCGACGGCTCAAGGTATAGTACGCTGCCTCTGAACTGCAAAGAGCTGCAGGCATGCTTTCGGAAGAATAAAAGCACGGGACAGGTTGCTGCACTAAGGAGGAGGTTTCGTGTTTGTATTCACTGACCCATCTCAGATTCCCTCGTTAACTAACACATTCGAAGGAGCCAATTGAGAACAAGGGGAAAGAATTGTCAAAGTGAGCGTTCTTGAGCAGTGGATTGCCCTCCAAGAGGGGAGGACGTTCCTCTTGAGCGAAGGCGCGTGCTCCCTTCGACATGTTGGCATCGCACAGAGACTCCCGTGAGAAGAAAAAAAATTATTTCCATAGTCTAGAGAAGGTCGGCCTATCATAGATACTGTGAAGTACAAAGAACTACTGAAAAAAAAGAAGCCTGTAGTAATCACAAATTCTGGTGACTATATACTCTTTATAGACTTTCTGCACACAAACTATCTTGAAATTTATGGACCACAGTGCACTAAAGTAAACATTTCCTGATCGCCTTTGTCCATATAGCCAGTGTACATAATTTCTATACAAGACGATGACTCTACTCGAAGGCGAAACAGTCTACTTGAAGTCTGTAGACAATCTACAGCCCGATTAAGACATATCTATCAGGGTCCACCTCATCTTCTTTTTCTTGTTGTTCCCTTATTCATCTCCATTTCCCATGTACACTTTGGCCTACCGTAAATTTCCATAAGCGAAGGAGAAATCTGAGTGAGAGCACACAAAAAGACGCAAACACACGTAGTGATATGTGTAATTGAAGCTTCGGGACTGTGTGAAAGAGAGTAGTTGATGTCAGCTGCCCTCCTCGAGTTTGTGTGGGCGAATTATTTTCATATCTTCTTTTCTCCTCATTTTGGTAACCCTTCACACAGTGCAGTGTAACCAAATGGGCGATTACTCTATAATTAACCTCACCGCCTGCTATCTCCTATTTTTGTTCTCTCTCTCTCTCTGTTATCGATCTGTCAATGCGAACCGGTGCGATGTCGAAAGCTTTTATTTAACAATGAGGAGACCAACCGACGACGAGTGTCACCATCATTTCGGAATCGAGAATGCATCAAAATAACTCTTTAAAAGACAAACTGTCTTGCTTACATTTTCTCGTATCTTTCGATCAGCCATTGACCACTGGAGAACTAACTGACTAGCACTGGAGCACATGCTCTCTTATTATGGAACCCACACGCCCAGCGGACCAAGAAATATTCTAGCTGCCTTCCTGCTTCCATAGCATGAGCCATAGCATGAGCCACGAGAGCACTCAAGGCAGTTATTGCGAACTACAGTTCCGAGCAACTATTACATATTAAATTGCTGGCTTTCATAGCGCCCCGAAACTACACAATGCGCTTTAGGGAAGCTGTAGTGGAGGGCTTTGGATTAATTTTGACCACTTAGAGATTCTTTAGCGTGCACCCAAAGCCTAGCAGACAAGCGTTTTTTGCATTCCGTCCATATCTCGATACGGCCACTTCGTTCGGTAATCGAGCTTGCGACATCGTGCTCATCGGCAGAACCGTCACAGCCGCGGGCAGCAACTATTATGAGTTTTATAAACTGTCCTTTTTTTATTCAGTGAACTTGTCCTGCGGCATAATATCTGTAATCAAATAAAAGCGTAGATGCTCTCCTCGTGTAGCACCTGTAGTAGTAGTTCTTCATATTTTTCATTTTACCTATCTATGTTTTACATCGGTATTTCTTGTAATACACACTAGGACGCGCGTCCTAGTTGAACTCCCTCTTTCATCTCCTTGTTCTCTCTCTCTCTCTCTCTCTCTCTATTTCTCTGGGCATTGTCTGAGCGTCGAACAAAATAAATGAACGATGAAGAAACAGGATTCAGAAAGGGTTCCTAAATCTTAGGTACAAGACTCCGCACACTTTTCCGCGCAGGCTTGTCTTTTCGGTGTATAAGGGTCACTGTTGTTTGCTGTTGCCATGTATACGGCTCGAGATAAAGTAGGGCGTGATACGTCGCAGTTTTTGTACGGGCACTTTATTGGACAACGGCCCCGCAAAGCACCCTCGCTCGCGAAGTGGTACTGCTGACCTGAGCGCTTCTTCTTCGTCGTGCATAGCTTCCCCGTTGTCTTCAAAAGTCGTCACATTGGCCTCCTTGATTTCGGAGCGGAGGCTACGGCCCGCGTGGCGTGAGCGGCTCTCGTAAAGTACCTTCGCCGCATGCCGGAAGAAGGCGGGAAATGAACAAATGCATTATGGCGAGGTCACGTGCATGCCCTCAGAAGAGAATAAGTGCACACGAAGATGTGCCGCCTCAAAGCTGACAAATTATTCGTCATTATATCGTAGACGTATTAGGTTGGATTCGCAAAGCCTTTCGCACTCACAAACGGCGACTAAGAAAAGGTTCATGCCACGCCAAATAAACCGGCGTCTTTGTTTTTTCGAAAATCACAGATACAGCTGAAAGAATGAGCACATATTTTTTTGAAGTTCGAAAGTTGTTCTCCGCGCAAATTTTTTTCTAGCATTTTGGCAACAATTTATTTTTCCTGCCTAGCTAAGCTAGAAGACATCTATCAATATATTTTTTTCGAAGGCACATTGTAAGACCCAGCCGTTCAAACAGTGTGTATGACAAGACAATGAGGCGGTGTGGCTGCCAAAATAGCCAATTTTTCAAATATTTGAATACTGAGAGTGCTTTTGTCACCGGCAAAAGCGAGTAAAATTGCAAAATTTGAATTTTTTTTTTTCAGAACGCACGAAAATCTAGAAGGGCCAAATTAAATATAGAATGGTAGCCCGATTGACACAGCATAACCTAAAAATATTTGAAGCTTTCAAGGTTGCCGATCGCCTGAGAAATGAACTGTAAAATTCAATTTTATTGCAAAACCCTTCGTGTTCAAATTAAAAAAAAAAGCAACCTTGCTGGTCGGTCTAACAATATATGTGTTAAATCTTTGGATGGCTCTACATGTCTGCTATGCATGTCATAAGTCACAAAAAGGTATTTTTTAAACGCGAAAAAAATATATTTCTTGAATTCTTTTTGCCAGCACCGGCATTTTTCTGACGTGCGCCCAAGCTAGCCGGCCTGTGATGCAGACGACAAAGCTGGCTTCATCTGCAACGCAGATGACAGAGAAATGGTGTTGTGGTCTGCGTTTTAATGGCAAGAGAGGACCGCGCTTACGCAATACAGCGTGAGCTGGATGTGTGCAAGGTGAACCATACAGCCATTACACGTGGAATATCACAAAGTGTGTTAATTTCGTCAGGTAGTTCTGCAGAGTTGAAAGGTACGTTTCGTGCAGCTTATAAATAGGAATATTTGCACTTAACTACCTAGTCAATCCAGAAAAAGCACTGATGTCGCTCACGCAAACATTATAAACATTTTTGTATACGTCCCACTGCACTGAAGTGCGACACGTCAATATGCAGTGCGACATCCAATGCAGCGCGACATACTAGGAACACGACAACTTGTGCCCTTCTAAAACAAAGACTGTCATATACGATGCAAGTGGGAAACACCTTCATAATTACAAATGAAAGCCTACACGAGCGTGAACAAAATCTTCTGGTTTTGCATGTTACCACTTTTCCACAGCCTGAACATGCTTGGCTATAAAATTCATATGTGTTCAGGCTGATGTGCTCAGACATGGCTGACGTCCACTCCTCACACTCAGAAAAAAAAAAAAAGAAGATTATATATACACGAGTCGAGGCTGTGGCGCTTGATGTCGCTTGTCTTCGTATCGATAAAAAAAAGAAACAGACATAATGTGTTGAATAGTGCTTCAGACTTATTTTATTAACAATCTCTCCTCGCTAGATGCCAAGGCCTCAAATATTTATGCTGTCTGCGTGACCCGCGTGCGAACATCTTCAAAATATACTTTCGAGTTTAAAAAACATCTTTTTGTAACTTCTCACATGCATAGCAGACATCTAGAGCTATCTAACGATATGTCACATATATTTTCAGGCAGACCACCAGAGCAACATTTTTGACGTTGAAAAAAAACAAAGCTTCTTGCAAAAAAATTGAACTTTTCAGCTATTTTTCAGGCGATATACCGAACCTTCAAATATTTTTCGGCTTTACTATGCCAACCGGAATACCATTATATATATTTAATTTGTTCCTTCTGGATTTCCTGCAATACAGGCGAAACACGAAACGTTTGCCGACGTGTCTGCACGTCCTTGCTCGACTAAAAAAGTGCGTTTTAAAGCTGGCTTCGCCACAGTAACACTCCTCGTGTGGTAAACCCCCACCTTTGCATATTTTTTTTTTTCTTTTTTTAGATTTTACAGAGGATTGTTTGTGTATTGGATTAAGGGAACGCGGTGGTCTGGCGTTCAAGGATACGAAGGCAGCAGGCAATCGTCTGTCCATTCTCACGCAAGAGAACGTTAAGGATCCACAGGCCTTTGAAGTTTTTGTTAAGAGAGCACGGATATAACGGTTCACACCGAAAGAACTGCAATGAGACCACACACGATCATTTCAGGTGGCGACACCTGTAAGTGGAGTACAAACAACAGGAGTGGTGCTCTGGGTGCGAAATTGAACGCGCCCGCACGTCCAAGTGAGGTGCCCCGTCAAGCGTCGATGAACTTGAAGAACGATTTGTCTTACGGCTACCCACGTTCGTTGCAGCTGGATGACGCGCGCATACAGGAATGGGTCAAGAAGAAAAAGTGGACTGTTCATCGTTCAGTCCGGCTCTCATCCCGTAGGATACATTCTGCCGTTAACCCGCCATCCGTGGGTGGGCCGCGTAGCCAGATGTTTATTTCGGTAGAACCTTCTTTCTAAATTTTTTAGACTGTTCTCACGGAGATGAAGAAAAATTACTGAGGTTCTGACATCGAACAATTTCCAAGGCGACAATACATAAAGCAGTGATTATTTTTTCACCAAAGAAGCCTGGTCTTTAAAAAATAGCGATGTGACCTTAGAGAGATTTAGGTTAGGGGACGCAAGCCGCTTGCGTCCCCTAATCTAAAACTCTCTCTTTAAAAAAAAAAAAAGGAAATTGAGAGAGAGAGAGAGACAGAGAGAGAGGGAGAAAGCCTGTAGCCAAGGCAACCCCAATCCCCTTTATAACGTGTACGCACACGTGCGAGAATGCATGTTTGTTCGTGTGCTTTCTTTTTTCATGCGGTACAGGTCGTATTTATAAGAAGCACCTCCTGCATATATAGCGCCACTGGCCTCTTGATTAAGATGGGTTACCTGAAGAGGCAGCAGACATTGCTGTGCGACAAATCACAATGCTGAGATATTTCCACTACTTCTTCTAGCTAGTTACCTGACTAAGTGTTTACGTTATGACGCTTATTGCTATTGCTAAGTTTAAACCAGACAGTAATAATGTGTTATCTGCTAAGCAGAAACCTAGGTAATAGCAACAGTTTAGATATTCGTCTCAAAATGGGTTATGCAATGTACTGGTGTTCGACATAACAGTTCAACGAAAAGAAAGTCGCACTCACGTACACGTCGCAACTAAACTAAGTTTAATGCTAACGTGCTTATTAAATAGTTTCTGGGGGGCAGATATCTCGAAACGCAATTTTCTTTCAAGTAAACGTGACGCCATTATTAGCAAGCGTAGTTTCTGCAATTGCAGCATGCGCACTAAAGTTGATAATCAGAAAATTAGGTAGTACAACTTCCTAATTTAGCCATCCGTACATTATCATTTATCTTACAAGTAATGTCTGTCTCTAGCAGTAGTCCTCATCAGTATGCGGGACAACACATCCGTCAGATGGGATGTCTCTCTCTCTCACTCACACACACACACACACATACACGCACACGCACACGCACACGCACACGCACGCACGCACGCACGCGCACGCACGCACGCGGTAGTGACGTTCTCGGATCGGCCGGCAGGCAATGACATTCTCTCAATTGTTCATGAATTGCACCGTTTAAACGTTATCTCTATAGAAACGGAAGCTCGTCCGTCTACGGTTTTAATGCAACCGTCCTGAATGCAACTTTGAAGTTACGCGCTATATAAGTTACACCACCCATGTCAGGCGATATTTGCATCCGCCTCGTTAACTACCACTTCGGGTCCGCACAACCACAAAAAAAATTGTCGCCATACTCGAGTTATCCCCTTCACGCTGGGAATTACGCCGTCACGCGTAGGACTTACTTCCATAGCATAACGTTTACAGTTACCGAGAGATGGTAGTTTTCACGCACCTGCTGCGGGATTCTTGACGCGGACATCTACAGATCTCGAGCGAGCGTTCGTGTACACATGAAGGCTCCTGCTGCGATGCGATGCTGCACAGTGCGAGTCTACGATTCTGCGGGACGGGTTCTGCAGAGCTCAAATTCTGACCTCAAATATCAAGCAGACAGGCTTAGAAAAAACGCACCGGGGCACTATATCATATACGCACCCACAACCATCCCTGATGGAAAGGGAAAAACGCGGAAATGCCTAATTAAATCGACCGTCCGCGCACACAAAGCTGTCCGGAGAGCGTACAATGATTAAGCGGCCTCAGAGCTAGAGAGACGTTACGGTTGTCAAAAAAGTACGTCCGCTTTTTCCTCCCGTACCGGCGGGAAGCCGCATCCGCTGACCTCCGGGCGGCCGTGGCTTCAGCTCGCGAGTCACAGCGGCATGCCCGGCGCCGCGGGTGCGTACGGAAGCGAACAGCGGTATAGGAACACCTTAGAGCGAGCCTCTGTACCGGCCGCAGGCATGAGCGCGAAAGAGGTCCGCCACACTTTAGCGGTGACGAGACAAGGCCGGGATCGCTCGGACAGGACAGGAGGCGGCCAAGAAGGGAGCGCCAGTTTACTCGGTCGCGAGGTTGCGTCATCGGCCCGTTTCTTTGCTCTTCTTCCTGCAATCGTGTAAGCCACCGCACAGCGGTGACCGGAACACTTTCAAAGCGCCAGGGCACATATAGGAGCTCAGTCTTCTGGGCGCTGAGGTCGACACCCACCTACTTCGCAAACCTGACAGGCGTTTTGCGTGACAGAGGACGCGAAAATTGGCACCGCCACTCGCAGGTACCTAGTATGGCGTCCGCTTGACTTTCCTCATGCTGAGCATGGGCGCGTTCGGCGAATTCTGTGCACTGCTGGCAGCTAGAGAAGCGTTACGACTCGTCTCTATTAGAAAGAGAGAGAGAGAAAGAAAAAGCGAGTTACAGCCCTTTGCTTCACATCTATTTCAACTGATTCGCCGTTTCCTGCCCCATACATAATCATCGCCATAATGATCATCATCAGCGTCACCCAAGCTCTCCTCAAGTTAATTCTCTTTGAACCGTGAGAACCTTTTTATGTTTCAAAAAGGTGCAAAGGCTATTCCTTCATCTTTGACGTACCTCAGTCAACAGTGGCACAAATCAACGCGATAGAGCATTTCCCGATGAGCGACTCACTCATCACACGCGCAGGAGCGGCTCTCATCTCTTGGCGCATCGCTTCTGCTTAGGGTTGGTCAATTATGGCTAGCTGCTTGTCCCGCACTCACCTCAAACAAAGCAGATGCGCAGCAGAAAGGTGCACGAACACGCAGCACTGAACTTCCGACTGGGAAGGAAGCTAGAACTAAGGCGCTCGCCAGCTTAGTCAAAAGTTGGCCCTTTCAATTCCGTGTACACTCCCGATTGTAGCAAAGCAATTACTACTATTACTCAGTTACTAACTCACTGCAGAGTTACCTTACTCAGCTGCTACTATCTAGTTATACTAACGTATACACACGATATGCAATTTGCCACTCATGGGCCCGGCCCCCTTCCCCCTTTTCTAAAGCCACGTTACATTTGCGCTACGCATCTAGTGTTCGCAGTGCTGCACCTAATTAACGAGACGAAGTGTGTGGCCGTCGCAATATAGAAATAAAAAGAGGGAAAAGGTGCGAAAAACGTTGTTCATCGCAGCTTCAAGCGCTGCAAGACAGAATGTTGACCGCGCTGCTGACTCTGAGGAATAGCGAGAGAAGTAAATACGGAACTGACGTGCACGTATACATCCGCCCATTGCACCGGAAAGAAAAACAACTAGCACAAAAGCGGAATCACTCCAGTACCACGAAAGGGGGCAGATTAATTCGCTGCTTCCGGTTGATGCCGCTGAGGTATACCCACTTCCTTCAACAAACGCATAGACCGCGACACAAATTATTGCATCACACGTACATTCCGTGACTGAAACGTGCACGACAATGCTGAGACGTGACAAGAATTGCCTAGAAGTGATCCACTGCCGTTAAGTAAATAGCACAGTAAATGAAGAAGCCCGAAGTTCAGGCGAAAGTCTCGTTCCGATTCTGACGAAGCCTGCGAAGAAGACAGCTTAATGAAGGCAGCAATCGAAGTCGAGAAGGATGCATGCTATTTTGGGCCGTCCAAACAAGATGGCGGCTGAGTAGCCTGCCGGGAAGCTGCGTGGAAACTTCGGATGCGCACAAGAAACCATGCTACGCTTCCCTTTGCATATATTGAAATGCACCCTGTTTTCTTAGCTTGACGTATGCAAGGTGTTAGAACATTGCAATAAAATTAGTTTTCTTTCTTTATTCTGTTGTCCACGCGAAACAGTCTCATGTTGCAGAGACGCGTTTCTAAAGCATTCAAAAATAATTGGTTAGCATGCGCTCGAAGCTGTTTTTATAGATGCGCGAACATAGGGTTAGAAACGACTACACATGGAAGAAAAATAAGAATAATGGCTATCAACCCCCTGGCCAATTGTTCAGGATCGGGAAGCTTGGGATGACTTGGCCGTATATAGTGAAACTGCTTGATAGGATTTCACATCTCTGAGCTCGCTGTGGGTAATGGATTGGCGCCAGATTATTCATTGACGACCTGCGTTTCTTCAACGTGCACCTGAACGTTTGGGGTACGCGAGCGCACTCCGCCCCCAAAGGAAGTTTACCCCCTTTGCCGGGATTGGAACCCGCGACCTCATGCACGGAAGGATAACGCCGCAGCCACTCAGCGACATCGGCGGGCGCTATTTGATGGTAAGAGACGAGACGCTGCATCGGCGAAAGAAACCAGGGCTGCAAGGCAAGAGCGACCCAGGAAAAACCGATAATGACGACTAAGATTTCAAGCAGAGGAAGTATAGTGGCGTGACTGCTATAAAAATTAGCCCGAGCTTCTGGCAGTTCGCATTGGCACATGCTATACTGCTTTGAACACTTGTAATGATTTGTGTGCTCAGTGCCCCCGTCATTACCGACGAGCACACAAATGAGCCCCGATTATCCTAGCGCGATGATAGCGCAAGCCTAAAGGACAAGCAATTAAATGAAAAGATACCCGACGCCCAAGAAGGCATAGGAAATACACCACTTCAATCAATCAAGTAGGTGTTGACAGCGCATCACTTTCGAGGCTCGCCAGTGCATGACCCTTGCCCCAACCAGCCGCCACGCTGGGTAAAGGCACATTCTCCGCGTCAGGCTTATGCGGCTACCGTTGATTACCGCTCTGCGCAACGCCGTACGTACGTCATTTCCTTTTTCCTTTATCTTTTCTGTGGGGGTTTATAGAGAGGAAAAATGAGAATTGTTGGCGCCGGTAAACGCACAGGCCGAGGCGATTTGAAAGACGCAACATAAAAAGCGATCAGCGCAACAACGCTGCGAAGAATGTAAGCCGCGACCCCGTCTCGACGTACAACAGTTCTTCATTTCTCTCTCTCTTCTATTTTCTTTTTCTTTTTATTTCCTTTCTCATCACCGATTTCCTTCGCCAGACAAGGTCGGACGAAGACGTCCCTAAGTCACGAGCGTGTAATACGATAGGCGCAACATTTGCGCAAGGCGCACGGCGTGTCGGTGAGCTGAGATATGCGCGCATAGCCACCGTTCTGATTGGCGGCTGTGGCTCCTGCTTGCGACGTTCCGTTGCGCATCTTCGGCCGCGTTGCGCACTCGCGGGACTAGCTCTGCGCACGTTCGCGTTGGACAGCGTCAGTGGGAACTACGGGGTGAAAGTGAATGGTACATAGGATTGCCCAGCTAGACTCGCTCATTCCTATTCATTTTTGTTTTTCATCTTCCGTACGACAACAACACGCAGGCGGGCGACCACAGGGTTCAACGCTTTCGATGTTACACGATGTAGGGTCACGCAACAACAAACTGCATTACGACGCTGCGGCGCGTTCGGTCTTTTGTTGACCGTTCCACGGGGATTCGTGTTTGAGCCGAGAGGTGTGACGGCGCAGCTGATGGTTTCTTGAATGCGAAAGGAACTCGCATTGTTACACGCGCTGTATACATGGAGTAACGAGAATCTTTTTAACCGCTCGCTTGGGGCGGATTGCGTGCTTTAACTGTTTTTTTTTTATCTTGCTATGGCGTTTCACACCACAGGGCCTCACGAAAAGATGCACCGCTTAATTTTTTTCGTTCATAGAAGCTTCCCCGTCTTTCCCCGTTTTCGCTTATCCTTGATAAATAAGGCTGGTGCTTAGGGGATTGCACTTCGGAGGTTGTAGGAACTCTACCCGCATGCTTCTCGCATGTAGAAGTTTTCGAAAGTTTCAAGTGTGTGAGCATAAAATGCATTCCCAATCCATACGTCAAAGCATTGCACATTTTGAGGTGGAGCCCTAGCAGTAAACAAAAAGAAGAACAAACTAGGAGACAACTTCGGAAGTATGAAGGTTTGAAAACACGTTTCAGACATCTTGTTCACCGCGACACCGTGTCATCTTGACACAGAGATAAATTTCCTGACGCCGTGTTGCGATCAGGCTACGTATGATGACGTTGCTCACAAAAACATTACCTAGAGTACTGCACGCGGTTCTCCCTGCGCTCGCGTTGGAGCAAGTGAGCCGGTGCGACGTTACGCCATGACACATCCCCACTGCGTACAAAACTGATTCGTAGGAACCAATAGCATAGTAAATTATTTAGGATGCCCTGGTGCTTGTAAGTGTTCTCTCATAAGGTTTAGAGCGGACGGACAGTCATATAATGTTAAAAAGAAAAGAAGTAAGATATGTCGTGCCAGTACTCCTCGAAGCTGTATTCAGCATTAAAGGCATTCCCTGCCCAAAAAGAAAAGCAATAAATTGTATCGGAACTGACGAAGGGAAGGACACGACCGCAAAACAAGCAGGCGATAGCTTACATGAGTATAAATATCACGATAATGACGACAATAACAGCGATACCACTACGGCATGTTGACAAAAATGAGCGTGGGACGATGGCTCGCATGTGTTTAGCACGGGGTCAAATCCTCGCTGCGACAAGCAGGGTTACTTTCAAGTTACTCCTTTAGCAAATAAAGCATGATCATAATAAACATGACCATGATATTTGCATTAGGCGCCACGGAAACTGGATAAAGTACACTTACAAAAAAAAAGTTCATCAAGGATTGCTCGATTGATTGAATATTCATTGAGGATATTCATGTCAGCCTTCAGATGTTGGCAGAAATTTCAAAGTGAGCACCACTTCCGTGCTATCACTCGACGAATGGTTACGTTAACAGAAAATAAACTGACACTTGCTTATGGCTGGCTTTTCCTGTCTGGCTTGTCATACTCTCCTCACGAGCGGCGTGAAGATGATGCTCATAGAGAAACAGCGCACTCAAGGGTTAAGGAAATTATCGACGCTATTCGTACAGTGAACTAAGACGTCACGAACTGTTCCGCAGGATCCTTCCGTCAGAGTCAGAGTGCGCGGTGAAGGCAACTTAAAAGAGGGTCAGAGGGCAAGGAAATTCGAGCAGTATTCTGGCATGAGAACTGCACTCCACACCGGAATTAACTTTAATTGTTCCAGTAATGCAAGCATCAACGAAACGAAGCAGTAAGGAGCGATAAAAAGCCCGGGTAAGTATTAAAAAACTGACAGAAAGAAAGTAAGGTTCAACCAGCGACTGTATGTTAGGCTTTCATCCACCAGCTTTAACGCGCGTTGTGTGCAAGCTCAAAAGAAGAATGAAAGCGAAGAAAAACACAAATAATTGGCTTCGCGCTCGAATGACAGCTCAATGCGCGCGCGTATGTACACACGTACGCGCACCTGAGAAGATGGGCACGCGCACGCAAATTACCGCCGGATTTCCGCAGATCAGGCACGCTTTGGGTGAGACCGAGTTAGGTGCAACGGCAAAGGTGAGTGAGATGCGTAACACGCTACGCGAAATAAGAGGGCAAAAAAAAAAAAAGAAAGGATACAAGGCAAATAAAGATACCAGAAGGAAACGAGGTTGACGTGCGGATATGGCGAAGGGACGCGTCTAAACTTAGCTTCGTCAATTCACATCTCGCACAAAGCGAATCCTGTGGCTCATTTGAAGAGACGGCGCCCGGGAGCACGGACGCGTACACGCCGAGCTCACACAACACAACGCAGCAGAACGCGCGCTGGAGCTCACAATGGCGATTTCGGTGCCTGACGGGACCAAAAGCCACGTCGGACACGGACAGGTAGCTTCGCACCTGCACGCACGAGCACCGCGGCAACCGCTGCAGGAAAAAGGCCTCGCGTGCGCGAGAATAAAAAAACAGGAACCAATTTCGTCTCTACTGGGAGAAAGCGAAGTTGTTCTTCCCATCTGCCAGCGTTGTTTACTCTTCAAGAAGCACTCATTCGGCTTTTCCTGCACTTTTGTTGTTGCTGAACGTCCATGCCGTTTGCTTCGACGGGTGAGCATTAACCGCGGCAACATGACAACGACGAAGAGACGAAAAGAAGTGGGGCTTTCCGCGCGGACGCTTCTTCACGGTTCGTCTCGCATCTTTGTCACTTGCGGCTTTCAATCTCTCCGATCGGCGGTTTCTGTTTTCTTGTTACGTCGTTCTTTTTTTTTTTTTCCAGGCCTGCTCGACTGTCTTCCGCTTTCAACGTGAGCAACGCATTGGTCTGTTTTCTTTTTACTTTCTTTCTCCTTTCTTTTTTTCTGGTACAAACCACGCTACTCTCTCAGCAAACACTTTTCCGTTGATTAGGCAATTACGCCCTTGGCGATGGCCGCCACCGCCGTGGAAGCGTGGTGTCCAATTTTCGCACCAATTTCTTCGTCTTTCTGTTCTTTTCTTTCATGTCGTTCGCCACTCAATCGCTCCGTTCGAGACTGCGCAGCACTTCGGGGCCGCTTAAGCCTCAGGCGTTCGAACGCGTATCGTGTCGATCTTTTGTTCCATATGGAATCGCCCTTTCTGCACGCGGAAGCATTCTTCGTGGGAAGCATTGCGGTCGCTGTTGTCGTAGCGAAGAGGTGCCAGCTGGCAGCTTCAGATACACATCTTTACAGCCTTATACAGAGGCAGTAAAGTATTTACGACGGCGCTTGTAGGACAGTAGCGTGTAACATCGCGGCGCATGCGACGACATCAGTACATGCCCCCTATAGAACTGCTGATTGTTTGTTTCAGCATCCAAAAAGACCCCGAACACTTCTCATTTCGGGCAAGAAATTATGTAGCAACTTTGTAGCTCGCGTGTGGATGTTTTCCTATAGCTTTCTTAATCTTGAGCAAAGCCGAGCGATATAAGGTCGCTATTATGATGCAGGAAATGGGTGCTACGAGGTAATCTTTTTGATGGGCGATCACTCCGAAAAAAATCTCGACTGTAAACGCAACACTGTGATTGCGCGGTCTTAAATGGAGCAACCGATGGCGAACGATGCCTCAGCTAGAACGTCTCGTAGATATACGTTTTAAGATGCCGGCTTTAAGGTTTAGACCGTACACGGAAATTGTGCGGAACAACCTTACTTTCGGTTTATTCGTACTGTCTCGTATTCTAAAGTAATCATGCCAGTTTCTTAGCATTTAAAATATCACTTATTTTCTTGCAGTGACGTGTGAAGGTGTGCGACAACGTGCGACGACGTGGTCGATATCAAATGCGAATTCAACGCAACGTGCGTCGGAGCCCCGAAATTGCTTTTGCAAAGTAATTATCAAATATATATAGAAAATAAACGTGACTTTGCGTATACCGCACTTACATAGAACAAAACCCTCTTTGCACCGTTCGCTTAGGCAGAAATCCTTAATTTTTTTCCCCCTTCGCGTTATATCGGCTCCACATTGGAGGACAGATGGGAGTTTGTACGGCGATGGTGGTAAAAGCTGATCGCGTTTTCTAGCAACGCAGCCCGCGTGTGGGCTAGAAGCGAGCGTTTGAGCGTAAATTCTATAGGCCTTTACGCGCCAAAACTACGTTTATGAGACACGCCGTAGCATAGGGTACTTCGCATTACTTTTGACTCCTTTGGTTCTTTAATGTGCACCCGATGCACGGAACAGCGGTGTTTTTTTTTTTTCGCCCCCATCAAAATGGGGCCACCGCGGACGGGATTTGATCCCGCGACCTCGTGCTTAGCAGCTCAACGCCAAAGTCACGGAGCAAACACGGCGGGCACGTGGGCCAGCTAGGGCTTCGGTGATTAACAGCCATAACAACTGCCAGCAAACAGCTTCGCCGCATTTCATGTGTCGGTTGCCGAGATTGCCATAGATGTGTGAAGGATTTATGTTTTTCCACCTGCATATTGACTTACCCCAGTATTCATAAATGCGCCTTAACTTGAAACTCATGCACGACTTGATCTAGATGACGCGCTGGCGTCACGTTGGTCAGTCGCAAGATGACAGCAGCTAAAAGCTGTAATAAAAACTGTCGATTATAAACACACGAAGTAATGAAATAGAGACTGGTCACGTCCGAAGGTAAACCCGAGAACGAGCTTCGTTAGCTGCCTCGGAGGTTGTGTTCTGAAATTCTTCTTTTCTTCTTTCTATTTCCCCTTTCACTCACCCACAGTCTATCGTAGCAAACCGGACGCTCGTCTGGTTGAACTCTCTCTCTCTCTTTCTTTTTTCCTCTCTCTCTCACGCTGAGCGGAGATTTTAAAACACTCGACCTTTGTTTTTGCACCCATCATTCTTCTTTTCGCTTTGACCCACGTTCGCAGCGCAGAAAGTGATTACTCCTTTCGTTATTATTACTTCCGACAAGTCACGTTGAAGTTGCGCCGCCCGTTTACCGTCGCCTTTTGTCATTCGCACAATGAGAGCCAGGGAAGAGTTGGTTGTTGCGCAACAGGTCAAAATGGCCGTGACAGGAGGATGCACGCCGAGTCGACCCGCCGTCCGCTAACGGCCCAAATTACTAAGCGACTCCTTTCGCCCGAGAGACCGCTTATGACAGCTCCTACACTAGTTCGTCTCTGGACAATCGCGCGCATGCATGCGAGGGGCGTTTCGGAAGCCCCTCTTTTGCCCGGTACATTAAGCAGCGTTGCTCGCGGCCCTGTTTTGTAGCGTCGTCCGGGTCATCTGGTAAACGCCAGTCCAGCGATTTGTTATGAAACTTGGGTTATAACGCAACAATTTAGCCTCCGTGGAAGACGGAACTGACTGCTAAGTGATGGTCAGTGTTCTTCCCAAAGAGAACAATGACTCGAACCGGGGTCGCATTATTACCCGTCTGCCGCGACCATTTTATTGCTTCCGGATGACCCTTGCTACGGCGAGCTCTTTGGCGCTCAAGGACGAGTTCTGTTAAGGTTACTCCATACCAGAATGAGTGTAAGCTACGAGGCAGCATATGTGGTTGCGTTACATAATGTTCGGTTGCTTGAGTACAGCACAACACACTTTGCCAGTGGATAAATGGCAAGCAGTGCGCAGCACGTATGCAGCACTGTTTCGTTCAGCGTGGCCTTGGGCAGCCACAACGACCGAATAAATGGGCATCAATTTTTCTACGAACTGTACGAGAGCCTTGCGTTTTACATCGGCTCGTCACCATTTCGGTCTCTTAGAGCTGCCTCTGACGAGACGTTTCACATCGAAAATCATTGAGAAGAACAATATTGCCGAGCACTAGCCGTCAGCGATATATAGCGCGCGCGCACGCATGCACGCACAAGGAAATGAAAGACGGCTGCGGATGGCGCCATGGGTCAACCAGCACTGCTACGCGAACGGTTAGCGAGAATCTCTGGTGCGCAATCCATATATATCGCGAGCATATATTGTTTCTTGCGTTACAAAGTTCACTCCCGCTTCGAAACAAACCTTTAACGCACCGTCTTGTGCCTCTCCTAATCCTACTCCTTATCATCAAGACGAAATTCATATCTCGCGCTATGCGCACTAACGGTGTCCTATCACAAATCAGCCTCCTGCGTTTTAACGGGCTCCTAATTGGTCCGTTGTACTTACGTATTCTTGTAATCATTGGGACCGCGACTAAATGAATCGAAAGTCTTTAAACGACTCAAACACACGTAAATCCGCTATTCCGAGTTCTGCGTCAGTAACGCATGGTCTGTTATTTGGGACTCTACGAGGAGAGACGTCGGAAAGCGTCCGTCTATACCTTCGCGCACACTGGTCGCACGCAAGGCTCTGCGCCAGGCCGGTCGCACCCTGACCTCAATTCGCTTATTTAGAGAGCGATCAGAGCAATCGCGGCAGCCCGCGTCGGACCGGCCGAACTGCACCCCTCCGAAATGGCGCACCGCCATCGATAACGATGGCCCGCGCGCGGAACTGCACCGTAGTATGCGCGATGCGAACGCGAGGGCGCGTGCGCAAATTTTACGACCTCCTCTGGCGGACGAGCCCTCGGCGGAATAACTGTTTGCGGACGGCGAGGGTGCGGCGCACCGGAGAACAACAATGCCGGAGGAAACTGAAGTGTTCGTACACTCGCAAGCCATGGCATGCCTCCCGGTTTGTATAATCTGTACGACCGGCGTCAGGGAGCGATAATATGGCGTCAGTTTATTAATGAGATTCTTTCAAAGTGCTTTGTTCGCTCGTGGCGAGTTCCGATAATGCCGGAGCGACGGAGATCGCGGCGATCGGATCGAAGTGAAGGAATACAAAATAGAAATACAAAGTGGTTTGAGAAATACAAAAGAGAGCGCGGAGTCTGAGGAGCGACACTGGCTTCGATCAGGATTAACCCCACTTATTATTTTAATCCCGGCAACGAGTAACAAGTAAAGGTTGTTGATACTACTCCACAAGTTTACGACTTACGCTGTTTAATTCAGGTACATTGAAACGCGACGCGTTGCGCCTACGCGTATGCGTATACGTGCAGTGGTACAAAGATGTTTTATTCAACACACATTACGAAATCTATATGTAAAGCGATACTTTCGTGAAGGAATTAATTAAATGCTATAGAACTGTTCATCTTCCGCAACGCGTTTTCGAGCATATATAGCGATTACGGGCGTGCCCGGCAAACCAAACAAACGCGGACCACCCCATCCAACGCGACCCAGCCATGTGATCCACGCCACCGCGGATTACACCGCCTTCGGGATCGTCTCACTTTTCGTCACGCCCACCTCAGCCCAGTTCGCAATTTTACTATCTCCGGAATGGGGCGACCTTGCTCGACAAGAAGTCCACGAAGCAGACGCACCAAATCCGGGAAAGAAGGCGCAGAAACCTATCCTTTATTGAAGGAATTACCCGCTTGAAGGCGTATGTTTGTTGCGCTGATCATATTCAAGCACCGTTTTCTGCTTCACTGCGTAATTCCGTACAAAAGAGAGCCTGTAACTGGCATATCCGTAGAGGTAGTACAGAAGGGGTTACATATGAGCCGATTGGTTACATGAGCGCTGTTCTGCGTTTGAGCTCTTCAACAATGCAGCAACGGCAACCAGCATGCAGACGCAGCAAAGCCCGCATGGTCAGCAGCACGGTCAGCAAAGTTCGATAGTATTCGCCTAGAAAACTACACTTTGAAAAAATTTGGGTTAAACAATTACAGTACAAAATGTTACGTAAGTGCCAGCACAGATCAACTTCGTTGCCGCGTTACCCCCTCCCCCCCCCCCCCCTGCATCTGTGCTATGTCCTCATAATACGACTCACCATTGTCACTGTTATCGCCATTTACGGGATACAGTGACATACCCTCGAATTCTGCAATCCTGTGGCCCCTGCGATATGGGATAACTTTTCTCAAAAAGATATGTGGCGGTTACTTTTTGTCTCGCACCAACTTGTATTCGGTGGACCCTTGCTAACATTCTTCTCGTCCTAATTATCCTGGACATTTCCCATTTATTGCAATCACTGTATACAGGCAACGTCCAAAAGGACACTAGTGGGTCCACGTGCGCTGCGTTCGTGAAGCTCGAGCTTCCAGCCGGTATGCCTTCCATGTATGTGAGGCTGGGTTGCGTACGATCAGCAACTCATAACATAGCAGTTCCTGTACAATGCGGTCTCTCTGTAAGTGGATCTGACCACCGGGACACTCGCTGGAATGTTGCTGTCGCGGAGAAACCTAATTTTCTTTCATTTTGCTTTGGCTTTCAGTGAACGGGCGGGATTACATTTGGGTGGCTTCGATTTCCGATGTATTTCCACATTCGGTTTCTCGCTCGATCGTTGATTTTTTTTAAATTCTGTTTTTGATAACTTTCCTTAGGCTACCACTGATCTCCGATTTGGAACCAGTAACCATCCATAATGGCGATAAGAAGCATTCCACGCTTCCCTATAGGTAACTTGAGAATATATGCACAAGGCAGTCTGTTTGCACGTGTACTGATCATTTGTTAGTTGAGCATGCTGTCACTTGTGACTTTCACCCAGTCTTTTTTGTAGCACGTCAAAGCTGCTTCCAGGCAAGCTGCCGGGCATCCATTAACAACATTATGCTGTCGCTGACCCAATACGTCAAGTTCGTGACGTTAATGTTATTGCACCCTTACTTGGAGTGCGAGGAATATTCATCTAAAAGTAGGGAGGTTTGCCGATGTAGTATAGTAGTCGGTTACAAGCTATAAGTCATGCGTTCAATGCCGCTAAAACGTAATGTGAAGAGACTAAATTTTATCATTCGACCTGAGTCCAATTGAACATGCTTGATGTATGCAGGGTTTTTGTTTCTTCTTTTTTTTTTGCCATGGAGAATGCAATTTTTTTTTAGATCACCTGTGGGAGATAGTATAATTCCACTCATTAAGGTGGATTACTCAAGGAAGCGGACATTTCTTGGAAAGTAAATCGAAATGCGTATTCAATTATTGAAAGAAAAGTCGCTATTTAACGTTTTACTTAGTGACTCTAGGGTACATATTGCAATTTACGAATTGTAGTACGTGAGTTCGCAAGGCTAATTGTCCACTTGGACAGAATTTTCAGGTTGACGCTAGTTCCGAGATAATTTCCAAGGCGTAAAACAAAATACATGGGCGTTACGGCTATTTTTGTGCTTCAATGTATAAAAAAAGGCCGTTTGTTAAAAATGTAAGTGCAACAATACTGCATTTAAATTTACGGCAAGTTTCACAGCACATATGACTCGAAACCCGCGAGATACTTATAATTTGTCCAAAGTGGATACGCCTTGCAAACTCCCCGGCTACAATTCGTAAATTACAATTTGTGGCATAATGAAATTAAAGGAAACTTTGATTAGTGATGTTTTTGTTAATTATTATATTATTCATCTCAGTTTCGCGTGCGAGTAATGTCCGCCCGTGCCGAGTAATCTAGCTCAAGGCCTACAATTACGCTATATACCACAGGCGACGTTTAAAAATTATGTATGATTCTGAATACGCGATGACGCGCTGTGGTTGAACACCACATTTTCTACTTTATGTGAACTTGCACTATTTTCATGTCCTTCGTTATTCACTGTCTTTTGATATATATGATATATGTGATGCAGACGAGAGTGTTTTTGTAACGCTCAACTATGACTGCATGCTTGCACATCGCCGTTAGAGCGCGCTGTATATTGTTTAACAGGTTACGCTGTAGTTAAGTGATACTATATTCTTCGCTATCGTTTCTTCCTTACATTCCTTACTTTTCTTCGTTTATTTCTTCGTTTATTTCATACATTCTTTCATGATTGTAGTTTATTTTTGATGATACAGATTAGCCGGCGCTTAGGTAGCCTATTTTCCCACAGCTCGTCATTTGACGAACGACAACAACAAACAACGCGTCCAAGACCGGCTCACTGTGTTACCGCAGTCTCGCGAGCACGAACTCATTTAACCTAGAATACGTGCACTCCGCGATACAAAAGGATGCAAACCTAATAACACTCGTAACATTATACTAACAATCTCGCGCGTTCGTAATGAGACTAATTACGAACACCCTCCGTTTCTTGGCGCAACATATATGCGCGTGTCCGAGACCTTCGACCGACACGTCGTCACCCTGAGGCGTTCCTCATTTACGCAGGAATTGCATCGTAACGCGCCACGCGTTTCTGCGGTAGGTGGCCTCGCTCTCCAATTTGGCCACAACTGTCGCTTGATTATGAGCACGCCGTCGAACCGCAGAACAAGAATGCGCAGTGAAGGCGTGCGCAGCAAAAAAACAATGAACGACATGAACAGGAAATCACGATAGATTCGAACATGTATTTCACTTCATTTATTATAACCTCAAGGCCTGTGAAGGCTTCACAGAGGGGAGTGGGTTACAGGTAAATTATAGTTTAGCTTATAGTATAGTTTATTACAGTATAGTTTCATACAAATTCCTGGAGGAAACTGTGGCGCTAGTGCCTGCAGGAGCTGCAAGCAGGGGCAGTTCAGCCAGCAAGGGAATGACGCGCAGTGCGTGGATGTGTCTAAACGTCGTCCTTCTGGCTTCAAGTGCCTTCGTGACTTAGCAAATTGATCATTTTCAAGAAAGTATTGCGTTATAAATAATTAGCAGTGTCCATTGGCAGGATTCCAACGCAGGACCACTAGCACAGGAGCCCCCCCCCCCAATATTTAAACCATTACGTTACTGCATCAGGGACAAACCGAACCATTGCAATTGGCAGCGATTATGCGTGCTTGCTGTCTCATTACCTTCTGCTATAAATAAAGTATAAATTTAATTGAAATTTAGGCAAATTTAAGCCCCGATAAAGGGGAATATACGAAGGCACAAGAATTCTTGAAGCCCCAAGCACGAAGAGCATACAAACGAATCCATGTAATACCCATCATTCCCATGGTGGCTGAACAATCGCAGCGCCAGAGTTCCCCCTGATGATTGTAGGAAACACTGTGACTCCGAATGCGTGCAGAGCCTTGTACTCATTCTCCTGGCATCGATAAGACCCTAAAGAAGAAAGAATATGCGGCGATGCGAGGGCTGACACTCGCGATCTGCCAGCGTGTACGGGATCACTAAGGACGAGTAAGGCAATCTCGTTCACTCTCGCGTCAACTGACACAAGAATAGCTACGACGCAGAGTCCGATCTGGCATTGCTCTCACTACTGACACAGTAAGAGGAAGCACACGCGACAAGGAGCGCTTCATCACATCTCAGCAACCATATATGGAGTCACGTCCACACCCCTTTATAGTTTTCGGCCAGAAAACAACAATCGGTCGCGCGCCGCACGGCGGTTCCTGCATGCATCGGCTATCAGTCTACTTACTAATTCATGCGCTCCCGCGCAGGCATGCGGGTCGAATCGACCAATTAGCCGTCGCCCGGGATAAATCGACGCGCTCGACCTTCGACCGAGTGCGTCTGGCAGGGCGCTTGCCCCGCGCCCACAATTGAGGATACATCTAGACTCCTCTCGAACTGCCGTAGTATCCGCCCGTTCTCTCCCCACTCCGCACTGCCGTAAGCTAATGCACGAGCTTCGTGTGGTCGTGGTGCGGCCCGGGATCTAAATACCGGCATGGACGTCGACGACGCCCCGACCTATTAACACAAAGGGAGGGGTGGTGCGCCCCTAACCTTGAGTCTCTGGGCGGCACATGTACACAATCAAAACGCGGCCCGGCGCACGAACCAGGCTATTCTGTTAAGCGGCCGCGAATGCCGCGTAATGCGACCGGAAATCAGAAGCGCTCGGCGCCAGCTGGTTTGCTTTGCCCTTACATGTTATGCCGTGGCTTCACCGAGGGCAGTTCGCTGCAGCGCTACTGGTTTTCCCGCCACTTGTACACGAAGCGCACGCTTTGTGAACCGCGCGCAACGCAGTAGCAGCAGCGGCATCGTAATTGAGATTTGTTCCCTCACGACGTCGCTTTTATCGGCCTCATTGCGATCGCGATCGCGCTACCGGCTTCCGTGCAAGTAATGACGAACGAATGGTACAGGCGTCGTACGTCAAGACCAATCACCGAGGCTCGTAGTATACCCTCGTAGTTTAGTTGCGGGTGGGCAACCAACCGAGGCTGCGGACTGCGTATAATCAATCGCACGAGCCAGTGCATGCCATTAGTACAGACGTAATAATTTGCTCCCTGTTGGTCTGTATTTGCCGAATTACAGTATTGCAGAAACTGTTTACTCGATTCTTCTGTTGCTACTTGCTTACGCAGGCTATGACTAGAGTCTGCAATAACCACATGTGGTTACCGTTCTGAAGCTATTATCTTGCTCTGCAGTGCACAACGAAAAATAATATATATTGGAGAATGATACTTTAAGCATGGTATTTCATAAAGTAGTCACTTTTTTGCCATGTGCAAGAGAAAGGAATAAAAAATGCAGCTGATGCAACGCATTTCCTTGAATCAAGGGTTAGAAACATGGAAGGGTGAAGAGAACCTAGATTCTGTGCAAAGAAACTCACGACGTATGCAAGTCATGCAAATCCAAGGTAGACGTTGGAATGTGAAGCAAAACGTTCGTGAAGCGGTTACTTAAATGCTACATAACTTAATACCTACAATTGTTTTTATTTTAATCCGATACAACGTGTAGCCTCAACTATTATTCATGTCCATACACCACACAGGTACAAACTTTAATGTCATGTAGTGTGTATATCTACGCACTACACGATCCACAAGCTATGGCTAAATAAAAGAAGCGGTTAATGCGGATCTGCAACGTCATGCGTTGACGCAGAAATGCCAGAAAGACAAAGAAAGCGCCTTTCAGCACATCTCTCACCTCGCTCGCTGCAAAAGACGCCAACGCCGCGAAACTAAGCAACGAGCTAAGAATAGCTACCGCTTTAAAAACAAACAAACTAACAAAGGTAGCACGAGAAGTGAAAGAAATCTGATTATTCGCGATAATGCAAGAGTAAATTGTCTGTTTGTTTTTCTTTTATTTAAGTATCTGCAGAAAGGCTGTTGGAGTGTCTGTATAGCAGCTCCAAAAACGCTTATGTCAGGCCTCACCTGGTCGCATAAAATAAATGCACCGAAACAACGCCGCGCTGGCGTTTATACGAATGAGCACGCTAGTTCACGTACCATGAGCATAACGTCCGAAAGCCCCAAGAGCTGCAAGTTGCGTTCACGAGCGCTCATGGTACGAGAACTACTAGCGTGCTCGCGAGTAGCCGTCCGAAAGCTGCAAGAAAGAGCAGGGTACACGGCCACTGCGGCTAGAAATCGAGCCCGCCAACCTCTCGGCTGTGCACCAGACGAGAGTGGCCATGTAAGCTTATTGGTTCTTCATCTGCAAACTAGCTATAGCTTTAGCGCAGACAGGGAAGAAGGACACAACAAGGCACAAAAGCGCTTACACTTGTCTGTATTCTTTTGTGCCTTCTCCTGGCCTTGTTCCCTGTCCGCGCTACAACTCGCTCGATTCATGATGTACACGTGCGGTAGAACGAAGCCGTTGAGTGAGGTTACGACGCCAGAAAGTGGATGCCCATGTGGCCCCATCTTCCGCGCGTGGAAAGACAGGAAGGCTGGTCTCTCGACTTGCAGCGTACGCGGGCCTTACGTGGAAAGACAGGAAGGCTGGTCTCTCGTCTTGCAGCGTACGCGGGCCTTACGTAATTACACAGCTGTGCAGGCGCCTGTTAGAGGAGCGAGTGTTTGCTCTCTCGCAGCGGGTGGACAGGGCCAGACTGGGAGGCTTGGCCGGAAGCATTGTTTCCTTTGTGTCATTGAAAGACACCTTTCGCCTGTGCCGCGGGTCGGTTCCCATCAACCGCGTCTGCGCAGGCCCACGGGCCCGTTCATCTGACCTGGCGCATGCAGTGGCTTCTTCCGTTATGGCCAGCCATTGTTGAGGGCCCGATAACTTCCGGAAAAATTGCTGTCTCCTCACACTCCACAGTCTGTCTTCACGTGCCCGCCTGTGAGTTCTTATCGCAATGAAAGATTATCGCAATGAAAATTTAATTTGGTGTTGGGAACACGAGAGGGAGAAATGAAAAATCAAAATCTTCCGCCGCTGTAATGCTTCGAAAAAGTTGATGGGCTTGATACCAGCTGCATTGAAAGAAGATGAGACCATTCAAGTGTTCTTTTTACTTTCTTCCTTATTTTGTAGTTCAGTGAAACACACGTGTTGAGAGCTTATCAGGGCACATTTGGACAAAAATATAACGGACCAATTTGAATTACTTAGCAGAGGCGTTGCGAACACACCCTGAAAGATGCATGGCGCACGCTTTGAATGGACGGCGCGCTTGTTGGCTTTACATGTGAGACACCTGTAAGACAAGCACGATTGCTGGAGTTCAGAGGCGAGACTTCTCGAGACTGACCTTGTATGAGGGGAAGGGAGGCGGGAGGAGGAGGAGGCGCGGCGCCGCCGTTGCTTGTGCGACAGAACTTATGAAAATTGTTTACATTGTGGCAGCTTCGGCGCACCAGAAAGACGACGAAAGCAAAATCGCATTGAGTTGGCGTTGTCTACATGCCTTCCTCTCCATGAACTCCACGCGAGCTGGACGAGTTAGAAGCCGAGCTGACCAAGCCGGACCCAGTCGCGTTTAGATGAATCTTGTTAAGCGGCTTGGACGAGTCAGCTTACCCTTTGCAGGCAAGCTGATCGACCTAGCCTCGACACTCGTCTGGCGCGACCCGCTAGCGTTTACATGAAGACGAAAACCGGATTTCGGCCAGGCAAGCCGAGTAGACCCGAATTTATGGGGTTTAGGTACACTTAGCTTATGTTGTGCTAAAGCGCACACGTCGTACAACTCGCCCATGCGTACATGTCTATAGTATACTGGATTATGACGACAGCATTCATACGCACAGTGAATTGAACACGGGTGAAAATTGTGTGGAAACAAACGTGGGGGGGAGACCAGACCTGAGTAACAGCTCATTTCTTATTTTCTGTATTGTGTCTAAATCTTAGCGGCTTAACAGTGTTGGTGGAGCACGCGCTACTGCAGTGAACGCGGGGTGATGGTGAGCCCGAATGTAAATTCCTGCGCATACTACCAGCTTCATGTTTGTGGTGGCTGGTACTGCCTATTAGATTCAATGAGAAGGGAGTAAAAACGGTGAGACATACAGATAACGAAGGTTGCAAATTTGAGATAGCTCGGTGATCTGCCCCTCCTGAGGCCTGCTGTGGACATGTGCTATTTTTCTTTTTGCCATCGTGGCCGTCAAATGTGCGTGCAATACATTGATTGTCTTGAGGACCTTCTGGCAGCTGCAAAACAGTCTGACGTCGTATCGCAGAGTACGGAAAACATCACTCCCTACCGTAATAGATTTACTGACCCTTTAGAGCTCACTTCTGTTTCATGTATCTACACCAGTGATGTCCGAGAGTGTTTGTTGCTCATTCTAACCGAAAGCAATGTATTAAAGCGACGCTTTCTTTGCCTTCGTGCCCTTATAGGTGTCTATCAAGGAGCAAAAGCGCCTTGGTTACAAACAAGGATGTTTATTTGAACCGTCTCCTTGATTACAACATTGCGATGACTAAGTGTGATTCGTTGCTTACTTATATTTCCTGCGTTGCCCTGGTCATATTTTTCTCTCTCCCATAGCAAAAGCTGACCCATATTCATTAAAATAATGGGATTTTAATGTCTTTGATCTCTGTAACGGCAGTATTAGGTAAAAAGACATACGCTGGCCTCAAAATAAAAAGCGATTATATTTACAATTCGCCACAGTCAAAGATACTGAATATAAACTCAATCAAAAGACATGTGGTTGACTTGGGCTATCAGAGAAGCTGTGTAGAATAGCAGTCATCTAAGGCCGCCTAGAATCCCTCGGCTCCGTTCTCTCTTGTCTAGTTCCTGTCATTTCCTATGGTCTCTGTCTCTCATGCGAAGCATATTACTCGAGCTCAACCCAGCTCCTCAGGCGCGGCGATGTCGCCTTCAATACCACGTGACACCGTGACGTCACGACAGAGGAGAAACGGGGCTCCAACTCGCGCCGTCGCTCGCGGCGTCGCGGCGGTATATAAGCAGCTGCGCTTGTTTCTAGGTGGCTTTGGCTCAACTCTTGCAAGATGGGCTGGGTGAGAGTCGAACCAGGGTCTCCGGAGTGTGAGACGGAGACGCTACCACTGAGCCACGAGTACGATGCTTCGAAGCGGTACAAAAGCGCCTCTAGTGAATGCGGTGTTGCCTTAGAAACGAGCTGTTTCTAAGGCTCAGGCGTGCGTCGCTTGCTCAGGCGCACATTTCGTTGCCGCGCCGAACGCTGCGTTGCTCGACGCTCACCGCGTCCAATGCGGGGCGCGTAGTCGCTGCGCCGTAGCCCATTGTCTCCTTGGCGGGTCGACGGGAACGCTGTCGCGTTCCACTCTTGAAGCCGAAGCAGAGTAACGCATGAGTTGTTTCTTCTACTAGCCGAACCAAATATAGCCAAGCAACAGCAGTTCACCAGGCTAAACAGTGGTTCAACAACTAAAATAAAGGCTAGTATGCTTCGCATCCTGGGCTTAACCTTAGCTAAGCAACAGCCATTTTTATGCGAAGCATATTACTTGAGCTCAACCCAGCTCCTGAGGCGCGGCGGTGTCGCCTTCAATACCACGTGACACCGTGACGTCACGACAGAGGAGAAACGGGGCTCCAACTCGCGCCGTCGCTCGCGGCGTCGCGGCGGTATATAAGCAGCTGCGCTTGTTTCTAGGTGGCTTTGGCTCAACTCTTGCAAGATGGGCTGGGTGGGAATCGAACCAGGGTCTCCGGAGTGTGAGACGGAGACGCTACCACTGAGCCACGAGTACGATGCTTCAAAGCGGTACAAAAGCGCCTCTAGTGAATGCGGTGTTGCCTTAGAAACGAGCTGTTTCTAAGGCTCAGGCGTGCGTCGCTTGCTCAGGCGCACATTTCGTTGCCGCGCCGAACGCTGCGTTGCTCGACGCTCACCGCGTCCAATGCGGGGCGCGTAGTCGCTGCGCCGTAGCCCATTGTCTCCTTGGCGGGTCGACGGGAACGCTGTCGCGTTCCACTCTTGAAGGCGAAGCAGAGTAACGCATGAGTTGTTTCTTCGTCTAGCCGAACCAAATATAGCCAAGCAACAGCAGTTCACCAGGCTAAACAGTGGTTCAACAACTAAAATAAAGGCTAGTATGCTTCGCATCCTGGGCTTAACCTTAGCTAAGCCACAGCCATTTTTTTTTCTGTGCCATCCGTTTTGCGTAAGCTGTTATGGGACGTGGGCTTATTCTAATAACCGCTTTGGTTGGCGACGGCGTCCGCCGCCGGTGTCAGTCGCAGCTATTGCCTAGCGCGCGAAAAGTCACGCGATGTCATAGGCGCGCCGCGTAACGTCGATACACGCTCACTTTGCATTGCAGTTACATATTGCGGTGCGTATAAAGCCATACTTATCGAAATGATTCGCATTATAATGTTTCGTGCACGCGCACGCTTAACTTTCACATTGGGACCATGCATCCTTTGAAAGGAAGCAAAATGCCGTGTCTGTAGTGCAGCCAGGGCGATGACGAAAAACCAATTTAAAAGAAACATAGCGAACAAGAAGTGAATAGCGCGCATTATTAGACAGTCCGTTCTTGTTACTGTTGCTATGGGCTGAGTGCTTTGGGCCCTGCAGTTTCCACTTGTATCAAATTGTGAGACGTGTCAAGAAATGTGACATGTGCGCCACGTAGTCTCGTTACTTGTGTGGCCTCTTCGCAACGCCTTATGGCGCCTCCTCGCAAGGTGCGAACCGCTGCTGAAGAAACGGCTGATAGAGGTACGCGCGCGGCTGCAGCCAGGCAACGTCAGGCAACGTCAGGCTCAGCAAACCACTGTGCAGAGAGCAGAACAAGCCGCAGGTCGCCGTCGACGCCGGGCGGACAGCTTAGTTCGTTATCGAGAAAACGACGCAAAAAGACTTCGCCGCGAAGACCCTCTAGTACGTGCTGCCCAAAATGCGGCCCGATGGTTTCGCCGCCGAGAACCTCAAGTGCGTACTGTCGAAAATGCGGCCCGGCGTCTTCGCCGCGAAGGCCCTCGTGTGCGTGCAGCAGAAAATGAGGCCCGGGAGCTTCGCCTCGATGACTCTCACGTGCGAGCAGACGAAAATGAGGCCCGGGAGCTTCGCGGTATATAGACGTCCACCGTCAACATAGACGTCATGGACGGGCTGGTCAATAGTGCGGTTGCAAACCTCGCCTACACTGATGTAGACGAGTCGGGGCTCGCAAAAATACTGTGGCTCAGATTCGACTGCGGTGCCATGGGGAGACTGGCACGACTACAGGCGCCACCGTTGCGCAGTGTAATTGGGAGCGCGGTCCACCCCCAGTGGGTACCAAATGGACAACGCACGGCGACCACAACGTTGGACCGTAAGGCTGACATCACATGTCGCCGCACACAGTTAGTTTCCCGTGGTGCAGGCTAGAGCAATAACGATTCGTAAGTCTCAGGGTGGCATATATACTATATAGCGTTGTTTACGAGTATACAACAAACGTCACCACCAGAAACTTGTGTACGTGGCACTGAGTCGAGCCATTTCACTTGATGGCCTTTGAATCAGGAACGCTGAAGACGACTTCACGTTTTACCATGTCGCCAAAAACCCGGGACGAGCACTGCGTGACGAATTCCATAGATTCAAACAACATCGCCTTGGCACAATCATGGGACATTGCTTTCCACTGCACGATCAGCCCCACCGATTTGTCATCTGCTCTCTAAACGTGCACGTCCTCTGGCTGCACACAGGCTTGACATCATGCACGAATACTTCTTAATGCGAGTGTTCCTGCTCTGTTTCTCTGACACCTGGGGTCGTCCACATGACATCACCGGCTACAGGTGTGTCGTGTCAGCAAGTACAACTGCGCACCGTGGCTCGGGTGCACATGTGGCATTATACGATCGAGGAAATGAGTGTGTGCAATTCAATCTCGTAGGAGCACCGGACGTAGACTTTTCCGATGCGTGCGCAGTGCGTAACTCCGAGGGAACTGCGGCTGCTTCAGTGCATGTGTTGCCAGGTGATCGACATGGGATGATTGCGGACTTCTTTGCGCATACGTTCGTTCCTCAACACGACGTGCCCCTCATTTTTGCTGGCAATTTCCACTCAAGCACGAAGGATCCCAACAATGACTGGCTCGTATACACTGTTTGCAAGAAAACCTCGGCAAGGAACTTGTGTCAAATACACAATGAAGCTCTTCGCGCACCGGTTCTTCTTTGGACTTTGTATTTACAGACAGCAAAGTACACTTGTTGGCCCGCTGCATGCATGTCCTTCTCAGCTTACATTTCCGGATATAAAGCACACCTGAGTGTGTTTCAATAAATGTATGGAAGTAAAAGCATGACTTTCAATATACTTACTGCTTGCTGTTACCCTGTTCAATCAGTTTGTGACGGTCTTCTATGGAGACGCTCTTCCGGTTTACGCTGTGACGGTGCTGCGTGTGCTGCGCAGGCCTGTGTTTTTTTTTTATTTCATAGAATGTTTTGCATTTTTTTATACTGACAGTCGAGGCACGTTTGCGCCGTTGGCGCTGCCGACATCGTGCTGTCATGGTATCGACGCACATCCCCGGCAAAACAACATGGTTCTGGAATGTATTGGCGCGGCAAGTGCTTAAAGTGTTAGAGAAGATATATATATATATATATATATATATATATATATATATATATATATATATATATATATATATATATATATATATATATATATATATATATATATATTTAGCACTTAGCCAGGTTCCCTATGCCTCCAGGACGAGCTCGACATGTGATACCAGGGTATTCTGTAAGTGCACACCTAGTGGACTAGGGGAGATGTTCATTTCACACACACACACACACACACACATATATATATATATATATATATATAGTCATATTATAAGAAGCCAACAAACACTGACACCAAGGACAACATAGGGGAAATCACTTGTGCTTCATAAATGAAATAAAGCAACGATAAATTAATGGAAATTAAAGTGGATGAAAAAAACAACTTGGCGCAAGTGGGAACCGAACCCACAATCTTCGCATTTCGCGTGCGATGCTCTACCAATTGAGCTACCGCGGCGCCGTTTTCCCATCCACTTTCTTGGGTATTTATGTGTCTTAGTAGAACCCTGGGAGTGTTAGCCAGCGCCACCACTCACAGACCTCACAGGTCTGTGACGGCGCCAGAGCAGCGCGCGTCGGCGCGTCGTCTGGGAGGCCTGTCTGCGGCGGATGCTGTAACATCGCCCCCACGCGTCCCCCACACGCGGCCGCTCGCGATTTCGAGATTAGCTAGGGAGTGGTTTGCAACGGGCCACACGAGACAAATTGTACGCGCAAATCAATATAGCGCGAAATCAAAACATGTATAGAGGTGCGATCAAATTTCGCATCAGAGAGTATTGTAATCGTCGGTGAACTTTTTCCTACGTGCTTCTAGTCTTTTACGTGTTTCACTACCACATCCTGTGATTCACCGCTTCACTGATACTGGGTGTTTCTACGAAGACGTTGACTAATATTTAAAAGTGGACGTTCTCAAATAAAAGGACGGCTGGACGGAAGGACATGTCCTTCGGAGACATGTCATCAGCGGTGCCGACCACGTGGTGACTGGTGATACGTTGCAATTACTCTAATGAGAAAAAAGATGTATGAATTAACATTTAAACTATTATTTTCAACGGGTCCATAGTAAATGGGAAATTGAAGCGAGCTCTCCGTACCAGCCACATAAACTTTGGATCGGGAAAAATGCGATCATCTGCGGCACAGTGACCGGACGAATTTCGACGATGAGAGCGCGCGAAACCGAAGAGGCTGCAGCGAGCGCGAAGCCGCGCCCCTCGAGGCGACGTTCTGCTTACGTCACACAGCAGCGGGCAGCCACCGCGCTGCCCGCGGTGCACAGAGGTGTACGGAGCCTAGCGTGCTGGCTGCCTGCTGCTGAGGGACGCAAGCGCAATGTTAACAATATTACGCAGTATTAGCAGCGATGCTGTTTACGCTAATGGTTAGGCCAGCGAACGTGCGCAGCGAAACCTCGCCTAGCGATGACGTCATCACGCGCCGGCACCGCTGCACCGTAGATTTGCCTCGCCACGCCGTACGGAGGTCGCGCATGCGCAGATGCAGATGTGGCTAAAAGGCAAACGTCACGAGGAGTAAGCGCTTTCGCTGCGAACTTTCGGCGCTTTTCGCAGTTTTTAGAAAATAAATTTGAAAACGAAATCGCAGAGAAACGCTGAGCAACTTGCACGGTTCGTCGCGACAGCATTGTGTGGCAACTTTGTTAGAACGTTGGTGCACTAAAGCTTTCGGGAACGCGTGCTTAACGGTTCGTCCATAGAGATGTATGGTTCGTCAAGTGTAGTTCTTTGTCCAAGCTGTGTAGTCGGATTCTTAGCCTTGTTCAGCAAACAACTCTTTTACCGTGTACGTGACCTCTCTAAATGTACTCTTCTGCGGATACTGCGAATATACTGCGAACACTTCCAATTTAAAGAAAAATGCCCGTGGCAAATAGCACAGATCTAGACCATGAGCTGGTCTACGCGAAGCGGCGGACAATACTTGAACAATAAATTGAAATGCATAATTAACTAATTAACAAAATTTCACTGATGAAATTTTGCACATATTGCAATTTACAAATTCTAGCGGGTGAGCCTGCAAGGCACATCTTGAGAAGAATTATGTGGGTGACACCATTTACGAGATATGCGTCGCCAAATTTGCGGTAGAAATGCACTGTCGTTCCACTTACTTTCTCAACAAAACGTCGTTTTGTGCATTGAATTGAATTGTGTGTGTGTGTATGCGTACCCCTGATTAATAGCGCACACGAGTGAGCGTAGTGCTTCACGGTTCCGGTTCTGCAGTTTCCATGAGTGCTAGTGATATCATCGGACAAGGTAACTGGAACGCCAACGGATTTATCTACAAAATTCGGGAATTAATATCTCGAAATCGGTGTCATCCTGACAATTCGTTCCAAGTGGATCCGCCTTGCGAACTCCCCGGCTAGAGTTTGTAAATTGAAACATATGTCATAAGATAACTAGCTAAAAACTTATTTAGTGAAATTAGGCAATTATGCATCTGAATTTTTTACCAAATAATGTCCATTTTTTCGAGTAGACCAGCACAGGGACCAGAATTGTGCTATCTGCTACAGGCAATTAAAAAAATACAAGTGTTTGCTGAGACACCCGGTGCATTTGTGAGTTCTTTCACCATTCATATTGCTCTCAGCGGCCGCAGCTTCTGCGGTAACTTAGTTTACTTCAGAAATCAAATAGTTCAAGTATTAAAGGAAAGCGTTCTGAATCATTAATGGCAGTTTGTGGTATCTAGGTGTATTAGGTAGCTTAATGTCTCGCCTTGGTTCAATAAAAAGAAAATAATATGTCACCGATATGGGAATGTAACCTTTGCCACCGACCACAGCAGCCATGTTCTTCTCTCATACATACATCTCTTGTTCCCAAAAGCCACATCTCTCGTTCCCAATGTAACTCATCGAATATAATTTTACATGTAGATAGAAAGTCAATCTTTATCACATTTTTTGTTTCAGTGTGCTAGCATTAGGATCGAGTGTCAAAGTGGAACAACAAAGTGTATGTGCGTGGGAAGTAGTAAAGGTAGAGGTCGATGTCACGTATGTATGTATGTATGTATGTATGTATGTATGTATGTATGTATGTATGTATGTATGTATGTATGTATGTATGTATGTATGTATGTATGTATGTATGTATGTATGTATGTATGTGTGTGTGTGTGTGTCGAGGGAGCTCCTGAGAAACACTTTGCAATGTGGTGAATGCGGTTTAAATCATGGAACCAGGAAGCCAAAGAGTTGCGACATAATGCTAATGAATTTCTTTCGAATTCACCGCTAAGTCACCATTGATTTTTTTCTTCGGCCCTCTCAATCTCGTTCTCTCTCACAGAGTCATTCCTCCCTCCCCCTTCCCCCATGCAGAGTTGCATGTATTGCACATGCCAGCAGAAATCTCTGCGTTTCATTAAAGAGCTCTTTATCTCTCTCCCTCCCTCTCTCTCTCTCTCTCTCTGTTCGATGGTTTCTGCACCATCTATATTTTATTTGTTCCAACAATGATTCAGTACTGCATTGACAAGAACGAGGTACGTTCCACTGTGAGCAAATTTTCCGCGGAAGCAAAAAGCAAATAATTCCTCCTAAGCATATATTTAAACACGCAAAACAACAGATGAGGCAAGAACAACGAAGTCAGTTGTGTTCTATATAGGGGCCACCGCTTGTTAACATAGCACGTACGTCTAAGCTTTGTCCATCGCGCTTTGGCCTCGGTCTAATGCTCCAGCGTGGTCACAGCAACCTTCTCGTCGCCTCCGTGTGAAACGGCTCCTCCAGAGTGAAACACGAGCAGGCACTTAGGAGATGCAAGTCGATCGACCCTCGGATCAAATCGCTCATTATGCGCACTTTTCTCTCGGCCGCAACGCCGTACTGACAAGAGCGGACGAGGCGTGTCCCACTGCGCCGTGACACAGCGTGTGTGTGTGTATGCGTGCCCTGCATTGATAGCGCACACGAATGAGTGTAGTGCTTCACGGTTTCGGTTCTGCAGCTGCAATGAATGCAAGTGGTACCGGCGGCCAAAGTAATGGCGAAAACAGAAGCTGCAATTATTGTTGCGGTGTGCCGCTAAAGAGCCCGATTATGATCACGTATAAACAGCCAGCGGTAGCGGCTTCGCAATGTCTATACGGACCGCGGGGAGAGATCCGGATAACTGAAGATAATTCGGCGTGATGCCGGCGTTCCACAATAGGTTCAAGTACTGCTCGTTGTTACCAATTAAAACAAAGTTATACGCTTGTAAGTGTGCGAGCGGAGATGGATTTATAATTAATAGCTCGATCACAGCGGTTTTTCATTTGCTCAACTGGTCGATTCGGAACGGTCTGAGTGCTTCGTCATTAGGGGACTACGGAGAAGAGAAATAAAAAAAGCAAGAAGAGGGAAGGGGGTCAACCAGACGAGCGTCCGGTTTGCTACCCTACGCCGAAGGAGGGGAGGGAAAGGGTGAATAGAGAGGGAAAGGAGGAAGAGAGTGAGGACTGCGTGCACGCGGGAGGATACACGGGAAGTCTTGTAAGCAGTCCCTCAGGCCGGTGCACTTCAAGAACTGCACCAGTGCACGGATAGCGACTTCCAATGAATTCCACTGGGCTCTCTAACAACTGATTAGGTCAGCAAAAAGATGTCTGACAGTAACGGACACCGAGTGAAGCAGTGTTGGGACGTAACTTTCGACTCTAAGGCATGAGTTCTTTTCCATAAGCTTACATATTATATGCCTTTGATGTTACGACAACATCGAGAACTTCCCTTATCGTCGGAATGCGCAACTCGTGCCGAAGCAAGCTTCCAAGAAAAGGAACGTTTACGTCTTCGTTTCACAAAACCCTAACACATACACAGTACGGAATCCAACGATACAGAAAAGACTATCCAAGTTAAAGACGCGACAGAGAGAACGATAAAACGACTGCTATTTTTTCGTTGCGATATCGATGTCGACAGTTCGCTCTGAAATACGACATAAAATAAAATTTAGAGGGAAAAAAAAAAAAGAAAAAATAAAGAACGTACTAACGCATGCCCGAAAGACAGTGTACGCGTGACAGAGAGATAGGAAGAAAACAAGAATGAACACAATGCTACTTCCGCCTTTGCGAACCTCTCTTTTGTTCGTGAACCTGTCAAAAGGAGCGGCATTTCACAGCGCCTGCCCGGTTCACGCCAATTTTACGTGCTTGTTCAAGCAGGACCCTGCAGTTGCGTGCACTTGGCGGCGTGAGAACAGCAGACATGCCTTTCTTGTGCCCTGAACGAACAAAAAAGGCAGAGCAACAAGCACACTGAACTAAAAGCACCGCGGTTAGGTGCAGGGAAATGGTGCCGCGATGTCATTACGCTGCGCTCTAAAGAAAGCCTCGCATAAAAGCTTGGAGAGGGAGGGGGGGGCGCATTTTAGTAAGTCGTCCGAAGGCGGACGCGAGCAATTCCGTTACGTCACTGCATACGCGTGAACTGCACACGCAAGCGCTTGAATGCCGCGTTGGGCACGGTTGTCACAAAGGCGCGTTGTGCTCCGAACTCGAGTTAAACGCGAAGTATTTTCGACGGCGAGAAAAATTTAATGTACTCGGGTTTGTTTGTGGACGAGCGCCAGATGTGTTGCGTGCACGTCAAGCTAGAATTGCGCAATAATATTATGGAGGTGGAGGTGAATTCAGTTGCTGAAGCCTCCGGGGTTGCGACCTTTCTGGCTCATCCAGTAACCGCGAGCAAGAAATCAGTCAACAAAACTTGAATAGGGAGGACATACTGACGAAGATCCTATTTTATTAATGAAAACTTCGTCGCAAGGTAGTGACCTTTTTATCGTTATGTTCTCTATAAAGGTCTTCTGAAGACCCGTATAACGAGTAGGAACTTGTGAGTAAATTGCTTTAATGTCGTAGAAAGATACAGATCAACGAGAGATGCTATAGAAGCCCTAACTGACAGCCTCTTTTCAAGAACGCGATGGGCTAAGCAGCATTAATGATGGAACACTGAAGGTGCCCACTTGTGAAGTTTCTATTTTTCTTTGAGTTTGCTATTCCGCCTCCATAATACTGCAGAATCAAAATGACTGAAATAGCACTCATACCTCCATCAAATGAACGCCGTTGCACTATGGTCTCAATCTTCGGTTGCTGCTTCGCATTGTCATCATAAATCTCCCAAACCATCAATGATACAGAACAGTCATCTTGCTATCCCTGATCTGTTATTCATATAAAAAGAACGATTCAAGAAATCGGCTGCAAATGCATTTGATTGCTTAGAGGCGCCCACGGCTGCTTAAGCTGTCTGCGCATTCCTTGCGGCGTTATCTACCCAACGCCACCCTCTAGAGCTATAGTCTTCCAGTAGACTATGGACTCCAGCTTTAGACGAAGCCATCGCCCGTCAAGCTGGCCCCTACGGCAGACGTAGACGCCGGAAGAGGCATACATACGCAGCTGCGAACAATGCGGGAAACGACCGTACTGATGACTGGCTGCTCCTCGAGATCACAGGCATCCCGTCAACGCCCGAAACGGCTCCTCAGTCTGTGAGACTGGCGGGCGGGCCTTGCCCCGTCGGCAGGGATGCCATCCTAAATAATACCGCGCAGACAGCTGTAGCACGACTGACTAGTTCGTATATACAGCCAGCCGCTTTCCGGAGCAAGCTGCATTGTCTGCCATGCTTTATTGTTCGTGCCTTCCATACGCGGCCGAGACACATATACCAAACGCGAAAGAAAGAAAACACCGCGCGTGGGTCTGCGTTCGCACGCGTTAAGCGTCAGACAGGCACGCGTGAGTGGGACGGAGAAGCGGGATTCTTCGGCGCAGAATGGCTGAAACAGCGCATTTCAACCCTCGGAAGGGATGAGAACATTTAAAAGCGAAGCATTTCATTGCGAACCTCTCCGGGTTTTCGTGAGCGTTGGTGCTGCGTCGCTGTTCTCTTGCCGAATAGGCTAACCAATCATAGCCGAGGACGCGCGCGACGTCATCGCCGCTGGATTCCTCGTAGCACCACTAAATGGCGCTCCCCTCCACACATCCGCGGCAGCGTCGGCAGCATTGCATTAGGGTCTCTGCAATGTCTGAATAAAGCCTTTTGTGTCACTTTGTGGGAACATTCAATAAACGTAAAATCGTGTTTGGACTCCACAAATCCAACCTCGGCGGATGCGCCGAGGCGGACTCATTTTATGTAGATACACCTTGCAAACTCCCCGGCTACAGTTTACAAATTGCAGTAAGTGCCGTAAAGTAATTAATTTAAAAAGTAGCTAAACAATTGTTCTTAATTTATTGTATATGTGTTTCGATCTCTCGTGCAAGTAATGTCGGCCTCTCTGAATAATCTAGCAAAATGACGAATTATGTTATCTGTAACAGGCGATTTTTAAAAATTCTGTAAAACATAAAATGGTCAGCCTGTATGAGTGATTACGAAACGACTGCGGGAAACCAATGAGGAGGAAACAACGGTAAAATAAATAAACCACCAGAAAAGAAAAGAAAAAGGAAATCAAGAACCAAGTCCGGTTGCCATATCCAAGAATGCGTTTAGCGTGCTTTGGTAGGTGGTTATATGTCGCATTGCGTTGAACTATGAGTTATGGGTGGCTCTACCCATGCCACCGGGCCTTACCCGAACGCGGGAGCTAATCGGTACTTCGAGAGTCACTTCGTCAAAGAACAGTTCGGTAACCTCGAGCAGCATCTGCGACCGCCTCTGACGCAAGTGTATGCCACCAGAGGTGCAGCACCTCAAACGCGCAGCACCTGCGTCTTCAATTATAGCGAGTCGCAGCGTCTCAAAGGCATCGTCTCAAAACGCTAGCTGTCACGAGCGAATGCAATGCGAAAATGATCCCCTTTACCGCCGTACCAATGTTGTCACCATGCAGTTTTTACCATTGTGTTAGGTCTTCGTGATCGAGCCCCAAGAAAACGGTTAGGCACCAGCTTTTAGGACTTGCACAGGCACACGACACACACCCAAAAGCATTGTTCAGACTGACCGGAGGTGCTATTCTGGAAATAAGAGTCTGTACAGGATCGAGTACGGTTGTCTAGGTAAATTACTCACAGGGGACCCTGGTCATGAGAAGGAACTTTAGAGATGAATAAAAATGGGTTGGAGTGCACGCGGTAGGCATTACCAAATTCTGATTAGGAGCTTACCACTGCCATTGAAAAGAAAAGCGTACAATCATTGCGTTCTACCGGCGCTAACATATGGCGCAGAAACTTGGAGGTTAACAAAGAAGCTCGAAAAGCAGTTAAGGACCGCACAAAGCGTGATGGAGCGAAAAATGTTAGGGGTAGCGTTAAGAAACAGGAGGAGAGCGGTGTCGATCAGTGAGCAAAGGGGCATAGCCGATATTGTAGTATAGGCATTCAGAGGGACAAAAAAATATGAAACTGGGCAGGCCATGCAATGCGTATGGTAGGTCGTCGGTGGACTACTAGAGTTACAGAATGGGGGCCAAGGGAAGGGAACTGCAGTCGAGGACGGCAGAAAACTAAGTGGGGTGATGAAATTGGGAAATTTGCACGAGCAAGTTGGAATCAGGTAGCGCAAGATATGGTTAATTGAAGATCGCAGGGAGAGGCCTTCGTACTGCAGTGGACTTAAAATAGGCTGATAATGATGATGACTTGAGCAGGTTGATGTTAATTTCTATTCAACGTGGCACATACCCACGAAGAGGATTCACATACAAATGAAGAATTGAATGAGGTTGGTTAGGTGATAAAACAATGAAGTAGAGATATTTTTGAGAAAGACGGATAATAAACCGATTTAATGAAAAAATATAGCCAACTTTTTAAAAGGTAGTCATTGAAAGAACATTTGAAAAATTCAGCAATTGGAGTCACGATTACTGTCGATCTTACTGGACTTCCTGCACGATGCGCGGTTATGTGCATATTTATGTCTTTCTTTAATACGCCTTATGGCAGCCCTGCTTGAAATAATCCCAATAATTAAAGAACAATCAGTATCATTGGATGAGAAGAATGAAAAAGAAAAACTAAAGTTTCGATTCTTTTTTTTTAACAATACCAGCCAACAGGCAGTAAAGCCAAGGAAAGTGCTAAAGAAATTAACTGCTAACGAGAATTTTGAGAAATCAACGAGAATGCTGGCAACGCACTCTAAAGCTTTCGTAAACAAAGCTTCAAGCGCGTTCCTGGAAAGTACCATTGCCATCGGCAGTGCCTAGTCGGCAGAAAGCAGCAAGCGCTGCCGTGAATGCTTAAAATTCGGCTGAAGCAAAATTGACACTCCACTTGGAGTTGCGACCGAAGTTCGTCAGACGAATATCTTCACTGGTAAGTACCATTTTCGCTCGCGCTTCTACATGCAGTAATCATCGTCGCATTGATATCATCAACCCGACAGCGGGGCATGCTACTCCGAGCAGTGCGCAGCGTCCATTGCACGTTCCAGGCTGTCAGTGTCAGTTAGCTGCACACAATACAGACGAAACATTGTATTAGAACAAGCTAGCTTTGTTAAATGAGAGTGACTGCCTCTTTTAAAATGGTTCTATTGGTTTAGTGCGAACTTCTGTGGGAAGGTGGGGGGGGGGGGGGGGGGAGACGAAGTTCTGACGCTATGTTAAGGTGAACAAGGGTGTCATACGGTAATTTTTCAAATTCCGCCATATGTCGAATTCGGTATTGGCGGCATCTTGAGCCAATCAGAGAGCTGCTACGGCCTCGCTAATTGGATGAAAACACTGCCGTTACGAAATCCGACAATATGTCGGAACCTGTCAATGGCCAGAATGTCACCCCGGGAAGGGGGGGGGAGTATTTTGTAAGTGTCTTCATTGCGATTTAGGTTACAGTGGCACTAGCTTCCCCGTCGTTAGGGGCAGGAACAACTTAATGTTTAGAGAAATAGCAGTAGCTGTCAACAAGCAATATCACGGCCGGAAGCACTCGCGTTCCAGAAAAAGAAAAATCGCAGGTCCGCCCAAAGGTCAAAGCATTGACAGCTACGGCAAGGTTTAGCGTTGCGTTCGAACTCCTAAGAAGGTGTTCTAACCATACAGGTGCGACAAGTTGGCGAAACGCAACACTGAAGGCAACTGCTGCTATGCAGAAGGATGAGCGTTCCGGCAGCTAGCAGGCGTTTCACAACGCGGGCTTGATGAGGAGCACCGCCAGTCATGGAGGAAGGGAAACGTTAGGAGGGAGCATCGCGCAACGGGATTGAAGCCAAACCTGGTGGCCCAACACGTGATCACATGTCAAAGTGCGCGGTTGGTTTTCGTGTTCCCACTCTGCAGGCAGAGCAACCGAAAGGCAGCTTAACAAGCGCGCACCAAATAAAAACTACTGGCATAGCTACTGGGAACCAAACGCCTCAGCAAATGTCGATTATTGCTCCCTGATCTCGACGCAAGAGGTCGCGTGGTGTTCGGCCACCTCTGAGAAAATGTATGGGCTTCATGGAGCGTTTTGGCTTGCCAAGGCTGGCTGCGCAACGTAGCGCTCCCTCCTAACTTTTCCTTCCTCCGTGTCGCCAGTGATGTTGTAGACGTCGCCAATTGTTTGGGTGCCCGAGATGAAACAGAATGAAAACCGTCAGCGTTCGTAGATTGGGGTGTACTGTACGTTCTGCTCAGAACATTGTAAGCACCACGAAGTGGTGCATACGCACACCGCTTCTCAGCATTCGCGCGAGTGTTTGTGCGCCTAAAGCTCATGCCAGCGGCGGATTCGAAGGCAAAACGCTGCGCTGGTTCCGCTGGTGTGCCGATTGAGTGGAGCGCTGAGGAGCGTCCACATGTTTTCGTCATTTTAAAGGCGGAAGCCTTATATGTCTCATAGGAAGGTGTCCTCGAACGGCCTTGTCGCCAGGAAACGTTCAGCCACGAACGCATACAGTCATGACCTTACAAAAAAAAAAAAGAATCACGTGGTCACAGAGACGCGCTCGTGCCGCTGCTCGCGCGTTCGTCGTTCGTTGTTCACAGCTGGCTTTCACCTTCGCGACTCGTAGTATAGCTCAGGACACCTTGCAGTTTTTCGCAGGCAAGTGTCTCTCGGAAACCTAATAAGCGGCAGATTATATCTTATTGCGATAGCAATTACGCGGTCGCCGTCGTCGTGCTGTCCCTCTATCGGAATGTTCAGAGTGTCTCCAGACAGGCAAAGTGCGATTGTCCAAAAATAAAAAAATGGAAAAATAGAAAGCGAGGTAGAGGCTCGGTCAACGTACTGCCCATTCCTGTTCGGTGGCGTTCTGTCATCCTCTGCTGGCGTGAGCGGTGTGCGCGGCATACTAGCGTTCCTGCTGAGCTGCTGTATACCAATTAAGACATGGACTGGCCTGAGCGGAACTACCAGTAAACTTCAAGCTAGAGTCAATATTTCACTGGGTACAGAACAACACTGACGGTTTCCTGTCGGTCTCATCTCGTGCAGCATCGAGGTGCGACGACGCCAACACCTCCGTCTGCGCTCATCACTCCTGCTTTGTAGAGTCACTAGACAAACAGTTTCTCTAGTGACTCTACAGCTTTGTGAGACTCCTAGTACGTCTTGCCACGCAGCATTTGCTTTGCGTGCTGCGTCGTGCCAACATGTCGAACGTGGATATAGTTAATACACCGTCCGCGGAGTATTAATGTAGCACTCGTTCGAGGATTTCGAACGCTGCGCTAAACCTTGCTGTCGTAGGCAACGCTTCGCCGTTCAAACCAAACTGACCTTTTTTTTTTTTTTTTTTTACGAAGTTAAAGGTGATCACCATTCCAGGCTGATACTCTTTGTCAAATTTCTGTTACCACTGTCCACTTCGAAAGAGTAGGCATCGTACTGGGCTTCAACGCCCAGCATTGTGAACGGTACTGCCTAATGGACGCATGCCCATGCATTAGTCCAGAGGCTCGCAGACACCACGGCTCGAAACCTTACGCCTTGATATCAACTTAGGTCACGGTACGCTCTCTTGTTAGAGCCATTTTGGTGAAAAACTTTGAGCTTCAGTAGACTGTGAGGTGCAGTAATGTGTCGCTGGCACTATTTCTTTCAGGAACGCCCTATTGTGTCACACCATTCCAATAATGACTAAGCTGATTCTCTGCATACGTTCATGCGCAGTACTTCCGAGCCTGTGCTCGCAGATAACGTGCTGCAATAGTGCACGTAGAACATTGATGAACCATAGCGTAAATATTGGTTGAGCACCAAAGGAAAAACCTGCTGACCGCGCCGCAGCTATCTATATCTCAAGGATGACACCTGAATACCTGTATGAAAGTATGAGATAAGAGGAGAAAGGCGCGAGCAGACATAGAAAAGAAGTGTTTAGTATATTCTGCAAAGTTCACACTTCAAACGTTCTTTAAGGACTGCAGCCTGCAATGTTTACAAAAATGTAATAAGAAGCTCATTACCACTGCAAGCTTTCTCGAGATAATTTTCATTTTTTTAACAAATGCACAAGACACAGCTGCAGGTTATCAACCTTGGTGCTTGGACCCAGAAGAGCTAGTTCCAGCTTTCTTGACCCTATCTTTCAGTGACAGTTCCCCATGAAAAGCAGGAGTTAATCTGTGCGTCGAAATTCGAAAAACGATTCTTTATAGCGCAAGTGTGCCAGTTAAGTTGCTGAACTCTACGGTTGTCCTCTAGAAATATGACTTGCAACTATTTGAAGGTAACTTGCAAGGAACCAGTTACTTTCACCAGTAATGAATATTATACTCAAGTACTTTTTTTTTTAATATAGTAATTCGTAATCTGCTAAGTTACATTTTTCCCTTATACTCGGAAACGTAGCTTAACCACATGTTCTTAGAAACTTGTACATTTCAGTAATGACATGATGGAGACCGACACGCATGGTGACTTTCAAGGCGTGATGGACACGTGTCATCGTGTCTGAACGCTCAGTCCTTTACTTTTCGTTCCAACTGCAGTGTAGCGCGAGGCCATTTGAATGCCTAATGAAGAGTCTCTTGACTGCGACCTGCAGAATGCTATGGCGTGTAGCTCAGAGCCTCAGAAGGCTAACTAAGCAGGTCTTGGCATCGTCGCACACTCGTAGCTCCTACTCTTTCAGGTGCATTTGTTCTGACTTTGCAGAGAACATCCTCGTGGAGATGATGCCATAGAAACGTGGCCGAAGCTTCAGGCAGTTGAACGTGACATATTTGACGTCATGCCAGTCACAAGGATAGAGAACTTGGCGAGTTGAATTACGCTCATGACATGGCAACGCAAGTAACTGACTCAGACTGCCGTCGTCCGTTTCATTCCTTTCTGCGTCTGTTTATTGCGTTATTACATCGTGAAGAGTCGCGGCCCATCAAACGCAAAGATTAACATTACAAGGTGTCGATTCAAGCGCATTTTCATGTGGGCCAGGCTCCGGGTCTACAATGGTCTGCTAGTTAATTTTTTTTTTTTTTTTTCAGATTGTACTGACCAGCCCGCGATTTTCACCTTTTTCTGAGTGCGGGTCTGCTGGTGTGACTGACGTGTGGCAGCGGGTGCAGTGGCAATTTCGCCAGAAATTTCCGAAATTGCCTTGGTGTGCGGGGACATATGGAAGGGACTTGGTGCTTGGCGGCTTCGCCGGGGTGGGCCTTTCTTCAGCGCTATGGTCGAAGCAGGAGACCAGTGAGCTATACATTCCGCGACAGGGGAAGAAAGACCCCGCCCCATCTTACTCCATAGCCCGCACTTTGTGCACTACAGCTAGCCCCGCCAGCACTGAGAAATCAGCGTGGACTAATTCACGTTTCTGGGAAAACGCTATCGCTTAGTGGATGGTAACAGGGGCTCCTTCTAACAGGCTGTCGTGAAATCACTCCAGGCGGTATCGCGTGCGGCGACAATACGCCTAAGCTCTCAAAGTCTGAGGTTCAAAAAAAAAAAAAGAATCGCCTGAACCTCAGAAAAAGGAATGTTTGTGGTTGCAAAGAAGTCTTGCAAGACAGCCGACCACCATCAGAGAGTATCGTATCTCCAAAGAATAAGAAAGCTTGGAAAGTTATTATTCCGTGACCACGTCACATTTTTCTATCTCCTTCGAAGAAAAATAAATAGGAGGGATAAGAAAACGGCTCAACTCTCTTTTCTGATAGCTTTCCATATTTTGCGGCTCGCCAGCCTTGTCACATGTAACATATTATCCCACTGGTTCCTGGTACGTGGCTATTCTTAAGGCTGGTATACCGATACGGAGCCGCTGCCGATCTGTCGGGTGTAGCGCACTTTCGTGTTTAACGAGGGACCCTGACCACATTGAGTAGGCGTTCCGTACGTCGTGTTTGTTTTACTGAAGACGTTGTTCAATAGTGCAGCTGGTGCCTACTTCCAATGTGCCTTCGCTTACACCGAAAACCTTTGTGCGAAGCGCGCAGGTTTCTTTTTATCTGGGCGGGACTGCAGACATGACCCGGACAGGTGGACCCTCTGAGGGTAACGTCGACTCCACGAGGAGCTTGCCGAACACACATCAATGCGGTGAGAAAAAGCTTCTTTTATTTATTTGCGCTCTCTCTCTTTGCGTGCCATTGTTATATAGCGTCGTGGATAGCGTGGAGGGACGGAAAATTACGCTTCTAAACGTAAGGCCCGCGTGGCCTTGCCGAGATGTTATGACGAAGTACTACTGTAACCGCCGCGTAATTGCAGGTTCCCTAAGCCAAGACATGCATCGTGAGAGACCTTGCGTAAGGCCTATATAGTGCATATATACACGATATGCGCTTTCCACGGAACCGGACGGTGCGTGCAGAAGCAGCATTGTCTCGGAGACCACCGGATATTCTCGTACAAACAATTTTCAGCAGGTTCTTTTTTTCGTCGAGTAGGTGAGCTTTTCATATGCAGTAGGCTGCTTAAGCCTGCGGACGCTTTACATTGTTCATCGACGAATAGATCGATGGCGATCTCATTGCAGACGTTTTGACGTGTACCTCAGTGGTGTCAGGTCACGTGACGCCAGTTGACAGCGTGATCCATTCAGGGGAAGTCAGATGTAAAATACGCAACTGCGTTGTGACGGAGAACCGTAGATCTTCCGACCGTAGATCTTCTAACTAAAATGACTACATTGAATTCAGACATAGCGTTTATTCGTCTACCATGGGAATGAAGGGTAGTAGTACCTTGATTTGTATAATACCCTCGTTTTTGTGGGCTTACTCACAGTGCTTTATTTGCATTTATTTGCTTAAGTTTTCAGGCAATCATAATTTTCTAAACGCACGAAGGCAAAAAAAAAAAAAATCGCGCGCACCGATAATCATATTGAATTGATACATTCATAACGCAATGTATGGTTGTATATTGCCACCTAGTGTTTGGCTTAAAGCCGCACATAGGGGATGAAGTAGAAGCGGAACTGAACCACACGTCATCGCCAGACCTGAGCAACTAGAAAAATTCAAAACTCACCCCTTTTGTGATCCGTCTACACTACCAGATTGGTGGAGATGCGGAGTAAATCACGTATTCCATGCAGCAGACCCCGTCCAACAACCGGAACACTGCCCTGCTCCCGTGGATAACCCAGTCCATAGAGCAAGCCGACGACAACGAAGCCTGCCGCCAGAATTGTAACTACTTAACGAGACAGCGACTACGAGAACGACCCGAACCGCCATGGAATGTCTCACACGAACCCGCTGCACCATCTTAAAGAACCCGTGGACACGGAATACCTTTCACGGATATCTATGTGGAGATGTGGAGGATAGACTGAGTGAGCTTGAACGTGTCTCTGCTTTCAATCATTGGGACGTCGCCACAAAACTCCGCAACGTATACGAAGCGTCAGCGAGAAAAGAATAGAAAAGGGAGAAAGGAAAAGAACAACAGTCAGCATGAGTGGCACAAGGTGACACCACCAAGCTCTTCCTCATCAACCATCTAAAAGCCCTAGCTCCTTTTTGGTCAGTGTAAGTGATGGCATGATTACACACCCCTCTCCTGAACGAGCAATCTTGACCGCCTCGATGATGTCTCTGACGCGCTGATCCTTGTGTCTAGAAACAATCCCGCTTTTTTCGAACTCTGGCGCGCATGGCTCGTTACGATGACGCGCAAGCTTATCACATTTACGGCAAAGTAAGCTAAGCTGGCTCTGATTACCGTCACTTATATTCTTGTTGTGCTCTTTTAGTTTGGTGTTTATGCATTTCCTGTCTGTCCAATGTATTCGCGTCCGCAGGACAACGGCACGCGATAAGCGACACCCTCGGTGCAAGAGGAAACGTTTTTGGCATTGAATCTTGCATGATTTTTTCTGTTTGCTATTGCACGGGTTTGTTTTCTTGCACAGGATTGAATGTTTTAACGGAGCCGAAAACACATCAACGCCTGCGCATTTTCCAATCTTCCTCAGGTTGTGGGAAGCCTGGTGAATTTACGAAATAATGGCTATTTTCTTGCGCACAACCGAACCTGCCACATCTTGCCTCTCAGATTGCCGCACTGTTTTCATTTTTTGCAACAGGCCCTCGGCCACAGAGACCACGAGAGGTTCCGGGTATCCCGCATCAGACATCCGTCTAAATTGAAGTGCGAGGCTTTCTTGAGCACAAGTTCATTAAATTTTGTTAGGGTATTAGTAAAGTAGTACTTAGCAATGCTACGTTTCATGAGCTGGGAGTGAGCAGATACAGCGGGTAATGTATTGCCCCTGTCCTTAGCGACCTGTATTTAACTATGCATGATAGAAGATCAGCAAATGTCTCGAAGGAAGAAGTGTAATCGAAGTTTTTAGATTTGTAGACGACTTTCTAATCCTGATCATTGACAATGCCAAAGCGGATTTTTACCAGACAGCTGGAAACGTGCTTGACTTTTTTGAAGCGAAACTTAACACCTTCAATTTTGACGCATGAACTGCCTGAGAAGAATTCCGTTAGGATTTTAGAACTTCTTTAATGATCACGTATGTTGGGGTTATGAACCAAGAGCAAGAAGAGCTTTATTTCCCACTGTATCTGCTCACTCCAAGCTCGTGAAACGTAGCATAAAAAGAGCTAAGGTGTTTAGATGGTTGGTGATTATAAGCTTGGTGATGTCGCCTTGTGCCACTCATGCTGATTGTTGTTCTTTTCCTTTCTCCCCTTTCTTTTCCTTTCCTGCTAGCGCTTCGTGTGTATACAAATGCAGAGCATCGAAATTACAATGAACACTTGAAAGTCAGCGCTCTTTTCCCTCGGTCTCTATCGTCGTCCCTTCCTCATATTTCGCGCTGCTACATAAGTTGCAATGAACCAACTAGTCCAGCAAGCAACTATTCTGCAGTGTAGTTCAACTTAAAGGACGGCAGCCTGCAGCTGGTTGCAAAATGAAGAAGACGTTTAACATCCTGGCACGAATTCTGACGTCGCCATCTCGAGTGTTACACAAGCGCTGACCGCTTAGAACGATTTAAATGTGCACTCGAGTCCCGTGTTCAGCTGCCAAATGAGACCGTTACTGTGTACGTCGAACACACGATGCACCTCTTCGAGCGAGCGGATCCTGCTCGCTCGAAAACAGTACACAGCACAAAAATCTGCACCACCTTATGCGTGGTGTAAAAGAGCAGCTCTTATCTGGTGTGGAGCCCCAAAGACTGCGGCAGAGTTCCTCGCTGAAGTCGTTACGACGGAGGAAGTGCGTTGACGGTGGTCTGCCTTATTCGACCGGCACTCGAACGCAGCGTCAACTTTCTGCATGCTCGTAGCCTTCGGCAGCAGCAGTATCGGCTAGGTTCGCGCACTCGTTCGCTCTGTCGCCGGCGAGGAAATTCAAAAAGTCTACGGAATGAGCCAGCCTGTGGTCGTTACGATCGCCAGTGTTGTCCGGGATGAAGTGTCCAAGGCCCACAGACACCGGCGTCCGAGATAGCGGCGTCTCTAGCTGTCCACACATTCAGCACCTCATATATGCTGAAGGCTTGCGACACTCCATGCCTACTTCTCGCGCTGCAGTTGCGGTCCACACTATGCCTTAGCCGCGATCCAATCAGCACGTGCTGGTTTAAGCATGGACAGCCGCCGTGCGTCCACACGGAAGTCTGATATCTGGCGTATATACTTCGTACAGACGATCCTGTTGTTACCACTGCGGTGAGGCATGTGAGGCTCTACCGCGAGTGCCCATACCAACAACTCGGATTATGCGGTTTTTCCCATCAACTTGCCTCGTCCGTACTGCCCCTCCGTACTCCTTCGCTGTCGCAGCGCGCTCGCTGCCCGCTGCTGGGTGACGTAACAGAACATCGCCGCGAGGGGCGTGGCCTTAAGCTCGCTGCGGCCTCCCAGTTTCGTTTTCTCGCGCTCTGATGGCGGAATATAGTGGTTCCCCAATTCCTCGGTTAATCGCATTTTTCCGGATACAGAAGGTACTATAGGGCTTGTACGGAGAGCGCGCTTCAATTTGCCGGTTACATTGAGCCCGGTGAAACTACAGAAGAATTAAAAGCTAATACAAAAAAATATTTTTTTTGTTAATGAGCGACTGATCACCGCGTATCAGCTGTCGCCCCGTGGTCGCCACCACTGACGACGTGTCTCCGAAGGAACAATGCTTTTCTTTCAAAACAGCTACGCTTAAATACTACCTGAAGTCTTCGTATATAGGTAGAAAACACCCGGCATATATCGCCACCAATATGTCACAATCCGTGAGGGCATTCTTTCCTACTAAAACTTCTAGAGGGAACTTGGACATCGCGATCGTTGAGCTGTTATGTGGGAATGATGGGTATATATAGTGCGTGGATGCGCAGACCACGCTGACGCGGAGCCTCCACGAGACTGGTGCGTGGCCGACTTGCTGCTGGGCCGTCGTCTGCGGGGCGTGGTGCGGGGCGCGCTGACGAGCCGGCCGCCCCGGCTGCCGCCCGCGGTGCTTCCCCACCTGCAGCTGGTGACGGACCCGGAGTCCCAGTCGCGCGCGTCGACGCCAGCGCGCAGCCTGGCCAGGTCGGCCTCGTGGGAGACCATCTTTCTCTACTCGCAGTACGCCCGGCCCTTGGACGTGCTCAGCGAAAATTGGGAACGGTAGGTTGGTGCATATATGGTAGGGCCTCGCTGTAACACAAATATGGTTTCCGACACGAAAACACCCTCGTTTATATACGACATTCGTCAGAGGACGTACGCAATCATATTAAAAAAAAAAAATCATGAGCCGTTCTACCATAGAGAAAGAAACTTTTTTTTCTTTCTCTATGGTTCTACTCTGTGAAGGTAGATGATCAGCGAAGCTGTGTAGCGCACGACAATAAGGTGATACAGAATTTGGAACAAAGGTAATAACACATTTATTTTCTTGATCGGTGGTCATCGTGACGAAAGGCACGCGCACATTTATCTTTATAGACCCTTTTCATGCTTACAAACAGCGTTCCTGAAGATGTTTGGTTAAGCCCTCAGTAGCAGCACATGTTACAATAGCCTATAAACTTATAGGGCCCTCCAGCTGGCACCAGGTTTGCTGCAGAGTTGGAATGTTTAACATGTGAATTGTAGTGTTAAGTTCTACAAAAGAAGCCCGTACATGAGCTCGACGTACGGCGCACGTTCCTTATATCTTAAAACATCAAGAATATGTGGCTAGAGTATATTATGCGACAAAGTACTTTTTTTTTCTTGGCTAACTGGACTGTCGAAAATGGCGGACCGGAAGTTCTCTGGGGGTCATGAACGCACTGCTGCCACATCGCGGATGCAAAAGGCATCCGCGTTGATTCGTGTTATACATTCGTTATATACATTCGTGTTTTTATTTCGCGATATAATGAGAAAGAATTTGAGAGCGAAATCACCGCACCGACTGACAGTGGGCCAGTGCCGTCAGCGCCTTCGCAGAGGGATGGGCAGTATGGGAACGCTGGCATGATGAGCGGCTTCGGATCGATCCCGCTGTGGAAGACGACGACGAACGCACGAGCAGTGACACGAGCCATTGCTAATGATGATAGTTTTGCTCACACAGATTTGTTGACTGACACGAAAAACGCACGGAACCTTAGCCACAAGGCGCTTCGCTGTAAATAATCTCAATCGGCTCTGCGAATGAAACGCAAGCGCGGTGCTTCCGACGGGCCATGGAAGATGTCTGTTCATCTTGATGGCTCGTTGGCGGTTCGTCATGCCGATACGTGGCACGTAAGCGACGCTATATTACGTACAATCGCTTTACCCGGCGCTTTTACCCGCCGAGAATGAGGTCGCGGGTTCGTGTCCCGACCATAGCACCCGCGTTGCGACGGTGTCGGAATAAGATAATGCTCGAGTGGTAGAATTTAGATGCACGTTAAAGAACCTTACGTGGACGAAATTAACCGGGGACCTCCCTATGCCACGTCCTTCGTGGACTAGTGCGCAGTTTCATAACGTTTAACCCTGCAATTCAAAAAAAGAAAGGAACGAAGCATGCGCGTTGCTCTGCCGTTAGGTCTGGCCAACCCACATTTCCTTATTCAAATACACGTAAAACGCAGAAATGCTTTATATAACAAACCACATAACCACTGGACCGGCAAGTTGAATTAAGTTTGTATCATTGGAGATAGAAAGTTACAGCCTAGTCACTCTAGGAAGCAGATCTTTATTAATAACCTGGATTTTATTACAAATATTTCTTCAAATGAGAAAGCTTCAAAGAAGTAGGTTAGAACGAAGTTTGCAACCCCACAACTCCGCACCAACAACATAAATAGCAGCTTTGTTAACTGTACCTGTTAGAGTATCCAAAGTGGACAATCCTGATATATGAATTTACAGCTTACGAAAACTTGTTACAACGTTTAAAAGGGTTTTACAAACGTCCTGCTCGAAGGTTAGTTATATACTTTGGAGTGGCGTAAAATACATCTATTTAGTCTGCCTAACGTGCATGAATTATTAGGTGCAGTTTACAGAGTTATCCTATCGTTTGTTATTGCCGAGTTACAGAGTTGTAAGCTTGGTACTTGGATATATATTTTTTGTATTTTGCAAACTTCAAGAACATTTCCCAAAAAAATTGACAGCCTAAATAAAAAAGGTCTATCTCGTTGAGTCAGTCAATTTTAACTCATTGCAAATGCAACAAACCTCATTTAAAGCTTGTACAGTGGTTGCAGAGAAAAACTGCTTTTTAATTCCCCAGTATTTAGATACAAGCGGCCTGGCTAACGCTTCCGGTTAATACTCAGCAGTGAGTTTGGTCTGAAGACATTGCATTCTTACGTTGCTTTACCGTCTGCGGGCCAGTCGGGCCACAGGCGTCGTCAAACTTACGATAAAGGTGCACTGTTCTTCCACTTGCATCTTTTTTTTTAAACAAAGCGCCGTTTTTTGCGTTGACGCACAAATATAACCGGAGCGCCAATGTATGTTGTTGTAAACTTTGGAAACTAATATCTCGAAATTGGCGTCATCCTGAGAATTCGTTCCAAGTTGAAGCTCACCGGCTACAATTCGTAAATTGCAGTATGTGCCGTAAGGACGTTAGTTGGACAGTTAATCAGTGAAATTTTGGTAATTAGCTAATCATGCACTTCGGTCTATCATGCAAGTAAGATCCGCCTTCTTCGAGCGATTCAGCTCAACGACTAAAATTGTGGTATCTACGCATAGGCGATTTTATGGAAATTCCATGTAATAAAATTATTTTAAAGACAACGCACGGTATATACCGTCAATATATCGTAAACTTCTCGACGATAACTTATATGGCGACATATGGGACCCTTTGGCACAAAAGAAGACGAAAGAAATATCCTGTGGCACGAAATCAATACCCTAGTAATCAACCTCTCTATAAGCGTCTGGCTTCTATAACAACGTGTAAGTGCGCTTGAATTGCTGGTCTTTATAAACGTTCGAAAAGATGCGGGAAAACTGCATAAAACGCCATTTTATGCCACTCGCATACGATTACATCCACTTCACATGTCCTTTCGAGTATTTCGCTTTGACTTCTAAGACTACGTCTGACTGTAGATAGTGATTTCCTTACCATAGATAACGCGTTCCTTTTATATATACTACGATCACATTTTCTATATTTGAAAACAGAGGTGACTAGTGCATGTGTTCTGTTCTCTCTACACAGAACGGAAGCTGCTACTACTTCGTGGTCAATATGCTAGATGATGACAGGGGAACCTACGAAGACAAAACTCCTATATTATGGCACTCTTAATTTCTTTGGTGGGCGACAAGATGCTGTGTTCTCAAACGCTTCAGGCACACCATAAATCATTATTTATTATTGTTCCTTTTAGGCATCAACGTAGGAAAGTCCTCCGCCGCCTCTTCTGCTGCTGTCCGCAAACCTGAGTAGAACATGCGGCGTCGCAAGTCACCTTGTATCCGCTTCAAAACGGCACCGAGGAAGTCATCTTCGCGTTTGAAAATTCGGTCTTCGGTCAAAATAGTTATTCGAACGCAACATTAAAGAAGTTTTTATTTTGCTGCAGTCTGTAACATTTAAGCACCTAAATGATAACTGAGTGAGCGTGGGCGCACTAACTTACCCACTTAACATGGTTTTTCTCTTCCGATAAACACAAGATATTTCACCCCCCACCACCCCAACCACCACCACATCCACCATCACCACCACCACCCTGTCGAGCGTTTTCCATGGACACAGCGTTTGAAGCCAGAATGCATTATTGTGGCTACCGAACGCTATCGAAATGTAGTCTGGCTTGGAAAATGTCCCATAGTAACTTTGTACATAGGGGACATATTCAGCACCTCCTGTAAGCGTTATATTACGCTGAATTAAATTGGGTGATTCTGAGCACGTCCAAAGAAAAAGTTCTCTTTTTGGAGCGAATCTGTTCGAGTGACAGGTCGAGACATGGCTTCATGCCGAGCAGTTCTACGTCGAAACTGGCAGTCAACTGCAAGTTTGCGTGGCGAAGCTCTTTATAGAGACGGTTGACCGAGAGCATCCTTGCAGCAGAGACGACAAAAGACAGTAGGCGAGATTTTGTTGCAGCGATGGATAGTGATTGTCGTCACACTATATGCTTTGAGAAAGTGACTACTAGAGAACAACCTCTGGGATTCAAGGAGTGAGGGTGTTGCCCCGTATGACGACAAAGAATATAGCGCTTGCAGACGCGCGATCGAATCTCTATTCCTCTTGGCAACCAAATGGTCCAAAGGGACTCGTCGATAGCGAATTTCCCCATCGCTCACATGAAAAGGCGAGACGCGAGTTTCTCAATGACCATATAGGAACAATAGTTCGCATTCGAGTTCCCATTTACCGATATCACTGCAGTTCCTCCTTCAGTTTAGCATGTCACAGCAGTGCAACCAAAAGCCGCCGGGTTGCGAGACCAGCTGATAACCAAGAGCGGGGTGGGGGGGGGGGGGGGGGAGCGGGCGTATTCTGTAAGTGTCCACGTAGTGGACATGTCCATTTCGTGTTCTGCTGAAATTCCGATTGGCTGGGCTGGGGTACTCGTCAGAAGGAGAAAGGTGCCCCCAGCCAATCAGCAGTTTATCAGGAGAAGAAATAGACATGTCCACTAGGTGGACAATTACAGAATGCCAGCCTCCCCCATCCCAGATCCAAATTCACAAAGCTTCTCGTTCGTAAGTGCTGTGTGTCATCGGCCAGCCGCCTTCGCTAAGTTGCCCAACATTCTTGTTGGCTGGCCTATGCTTTTTATGAAGAGCTCTAGCGTAATATTCTTTTTTGTCAGTAAGGACCCCGTATAACTGCCTTGTTTCATGAAGTAGGTAACAAGCGCACGTTCAACGTGGGGAATGACAAATAATTTTGTATACGGAAGTGCAAGGGCACTTTCGCTTGCTTTGATTGGACCCCGAGTGTCCCAAACGCCGATTGAGTGAGTTCTCTGCGTGGGATGACGGCGCTCAGTACCATGGCTTGGGAAATGCTCTGGGCGTGCCACTGAAATTCCGCATTTGTTTCTCGCTCCGCTCTACAAGCCTTTAGTGATCGTTTTCGTTTGAAACTTACGCAAGTTTAATGCCGCAAAGCCTGAAAGACTTTCCTGTTCTCAGTTTTGAAACTTGTGGACTCACGCGTCAATGGACATGACACGATGTGGCAATATCAGGTAAGTTTCCTTAATTTAGTGGCGTAAGCAATAAATACGAGCCATTTGGACTAGAACAGCTTGGGTGATACTATAGTACAACAGTGAATCCAAGCGAAAAACCGGTACAAGCAAACGAGGCACATCATTGTTTGAAGCGCACCTTCAAGCAAACTTTCGATGTGAAAAGGAGTGGAGTGTGGCGTAAACTTAGCTATAACCAAACATGAGCACATTCAAGAAGCCTCGAGGTAAATGGAGGGTAGCCGAGTCGGTAGCAGGCAAACGATAAACGATACGGACAACTCGAGCAGGCGCTAGGAGTGTATCGAACGCGAGGGTACACTAAGTTGGCTGCGTTCGCAGCAACATCACAGCCAACTGTTGAGTTGCATGAACCCAGTCCATCTCAGACCCTCTCTTTCTTTGGACGAAAACGACAGAGCAAGTTTTGAGCTGCATGAACCGAGTCCATTCGAGACCCTCTTTCTTTCGATGCATGTCGAAAGGAGTCCGCATGTGCGTTGCTGAAAACACTCGTGGAGGCTGGCTTCTCCGCAGCAAGAGGCATAATGTGGAAAAGCTGGCCTCTTGCATTCGTGCCATCGTCCGTGGCGCGCATGCCTGCGCGATGACGTCACAGTGGCAACAGTAAGCATCGATACAGATAGGTAAAGGCACCTATATTGTAATGAACAAAGAGGATATAACGCCTCACAGTGCGGTGCTCGGTCTGCAAGCTGAACGGCGATCACTATGATTACAGTGTACAGTAGTTGCTGGTATATCTGCCAAGCGGATTCCTTCGTCTCCTTCTTTGCCACTTAACATTTCCACTGTATGTTGATGTCGTCTGCAGTTTTCTCACGTCCTGGTATTTTGCGTTGTTTCCGCTCAACTCGTGAACCAACCAGCCCAAGTGCGTACGCTTTCAGCGGCGTCGAGCATATGCTTGGTCGGCTCGCATATTCGATTCCTTCTCCATTCACTTACCCTTTATTTCAAGGGATAATTTGCTGGGCCGAGTTCATTTACCTTTTACTTTCTCTCTGCTCCTTGTACACCCGCACACATGCCAGAGGGAGCGCAGCGTTCGCATCTGCATTTCAACGGCCGTCTTTCACAATGTGTCTGGAAGTCGTTGACAATGCAGACTAGGATACCTGCATCTAGAACCTGCTGCCTACGAGTGACGCCGCGCGATAACTGAGAAACCGACAGGTACCTCGGTACGTTCGTAGGGGTCACCGCTTATGGTTTAAAATATAACGACGCCAGACGGTCAGTGAGTGTGAAGCAGCGGCCTTTTGTTTTGTTCCCGGCGGCCGTGCCGAAAGAAGAAACGGCCGTGGAGGCGAGAACAAATGGCACGCGTGACCTTACCGGTTTGGAAGGGAACGTTTTCTCAGCTTACACCAGACAGGCACACGCGCATGACCTCGACAGCCTTGACAGCGCCGCTTCGAGACAGAGTAGCCAAAAGGAGGAGCCGCGCCGCCAGCCAACGCTGCTGCGGGAAACAATAATTTCCTTTCATTCATATTCATGCTCACGCCTGCAACAGCCAAGCAGACGTCGTCTTGGGCACTAAAAGTGTAAGTGCGCCGCTCTGTGAAAGTGTGCACCGTCGTACAGCAAAAGTACCGGGGACGTTTTCTATGCCGGTTTTAAACTTAATTTGCGTCTAAAGTGACGATGGTGTTACTATTACCTGCCGTACTCTACTTCTGGAGAAGGCAGTTATACGAAGAAATGCTATGAAATGCTCCCCTGTGCTTCTCAAAACACCGTCACCATTTATTTTATGGGCATACGGCAGGACCGTTCACTTGTTTTCTCGTTGTCATCATCGCCCACATATTTTCTTCGCTTGCCAGAGTGTCCTTTTTCGCCGACGTGCGCTGTGTGCTTCGCAACTTTGAAAGAACCAGTAAGATATAGTTATATTAATCTTAGCCAGAAAGCCGAGATACGAGGCAAGAACCAGTAGTATTGGAAACACCACTCGACGTATTTTCGACGCATGCTCGGTGGCCGTCTCGACTCCTTCTTGTAAGCTGCGTTGTGCCCATGTTGTTCGAAGGCTGGTTGATGTTTAAAGTGATTATCACTTAAAGCGGCAATTATTTAAGCGCTTTTCAGATGAGGCACACAATTCGCGAGTTTATCGTTCCGAGCCTATAGTACTGCATTGCGCGACTTCACAGCAGCTCAGTTTTCTCTTCGGCGTGGCTTCGTATAAGTGAACTCCTGTTCCTCACCATCTCTCGTGAATAGAGAGATTCAGCATTTTATAAGGAGCTGACCCAACACACACGCCTATGTCGACCAAATTCCGCCATTACTGTCGATGTCTGTGGCGCGAACGTTAAGAAAGGAAAAAAAAAAAAGAAACGGACAGACTTTCCTGTCTTAAGCTTTGCGCCAGAAACATCCACAGCTATGCACCAAGTAGCCCAACGTCGTACACTTTGCCGTCAGTACCCTGCGAGATTCACCCGACCTACACAGAACTTACTGCTTCACTCAGATGATCAGCTTTACGTGGGGAGTGAATACATAGAGAAGGCCCATGTCGTAAGCAAATCTTGTAACCGATATATAACAGATAGTATCCTTAATAATTTACTGTAGTTAATACAGAACGCTTGCCCAATCCAACCAGTAGCCTGTTTTCTCGGCACTTTATTGCTTCCGAAGTCAGCCCGTAGACAGTGAAGATGTCGACTCCTGGCGAAGCCGCTGTACCCTCGCGAGAGGCGACATCAATGTACGCGCCATCAACACGCTTCCCTTTCCGACAGGAAACGATTAAAACCTCTTTACAAGCGTCAACAGCCATTTACGTGGTAATGTGCTGCCTGCATGTTTGCCACACGCCGTGGGCTGCATGCCGCACGCTGCACATCTTCCACCGCGAGATTAGCCACGTCTCATCAACGCTTCAGCTTCCGGGATTCGCCGCCGGCCCACCGTTCGATGCTGCACGGAAGGGTCAAGGGCCTCGCGTGTAATTCGCGTGGGGGGCATTCTCCGAAGCAGCGTTTTCTTTCCGCGTTTCCTTCCGCCGGTACCGAAAGCCGCTTACACGGTAGCGGCACCGGCCGCAACGCAGGACGGATATAGCCTCTTGCGTCAGCGGCCAGAACTGCCCGCATCGGCGCGGACGGACGTTCGACATACCGGTCGCATCAAAGGCAGCCACCGCTCGCGCTCCTCCGCGGCAGGAGGTAACCCGCCTCCCCATCGGCGTTCCTGGCCGGCCGTGGAATGCCAGGCTGCTTCTAGCGACGGTGGAGCCGAATGCGTGCTGCGTAGTGCCGAGTGGCTTCGCGTACTGTGGAGAGGGGGCCCTTTCATACTGCAACCTCCTTGGTCCGGCAGGGCCCAACAAAAGCGTGAGCAACGGCGGCAGCGACGCAGCCGTGGACGAAGCGAAGGGTAACTGGCCAAACCAGTCCTCCTGGCATGGGGGAGGCTACCTGGCCAGCCGGCAAAGCCGCCATATTGAGGGGGAAGTCACCTCCTCGCTCATGGTGGCGGCACGCGCCCTCTCTTCCTTCGTTGTGCCGCTCGCAGCGTAGTGGCGGCGGCTGTGGCGTTTAATCCCGAGTGTGAGTTCACGGCGGTGTGGTGGCGCGTCTCGGTTCCCCTCCAGCTGTCTCTGTCCTTCGCCCGTTCCGCGCCAGCGTGCCATCGCAGCCGTCGCGTTCTTCGGCGGCGACGAAGGTTCAACTGCGCCGTGCGCGAACGACCGAGCTTCGACTTGCAATCAGGACCTTGCCGCCGAGTGGGCAAGCATTCCGCCGTCGTTTGGGATTGTGTGCGATGAGGCAGCGGCGGTGAGGAAGGAAGAAGACGACGACGCCGTCCCGCGATTTTGCGGTGAGCCCCCGGCGCGAGCGGCGGCGACGTGAAGGACGGTCGTGTGCGGTGAGCAGAGAGCGGTCAAGACGGCGGCGCTTAAGCCTAAAGCGATCGAAGCGGGCGCGATCATGGAGCCCAAGTACGAGTACGCGAGCGAACTAAACCTCTACCAGGCCAACTACATGCGCAACTCGAAGGCCATCGGCGTGCTGTGGGCCGTGTTCACCATCTGCTTCGCCATCATCAACGTGGTGGTGTTCATCCAGCCGCACTGGCTCGGCGACACCAAGGAGTCGCGCGGCACGGGCCACTTCGGCCTGTGGCAGTACTGCCACCTGATCCAGGACGGCCAAGACGTAACGTGCCAGGGCCGACTAGACGACTTCAGCTCGATCCCGTCGGCGGCGTTCCGCGCGGCCACGGTGTTCGTCGGATTATCGGTTGTCATGGTGTTGTTGTGCATCTGCTGCATGCTGCTGTTCTTCGTGTTCCACTCGTCCACTGTTTTCCACATCTGTGGCTGGATGCAGGTCTTCTGCGGTGAGTACAGCGCACACGGCGCCCCCTGGTCATCGCGTGATCAGGATGCGAAACCAAACTATCATACGCGTTATTTTCTCCTTGAACAAACCGATACTTTTTATGTATACGCACATCGAACTTTCACAATCAATGACTTTGTTCAGATCGAAACTCATCTTGTCAATCTACCAGTTTCATGGTCGCAAAGGCTTTGTGTCTATAGTTGCTGAAGCCGACATAACACATACTCCCAACGTCACATATTGTATGCGCATCTCCCATACACTCTGCCAACGTAGAAGAGCATGTAACATGGAACAAACATATCTAGCTGACGTTCCCTATTTTTGCCAGCATTTACAGCTTCTTTTTTACCGTGACAAGTTTATTGTCTTCGGTGTCATCTAAATATCTACCAGTTGTGTGCGCTGCTGTGCTAGTAGGTTTTTCGATGCTAGAAAGTTCAAGGACCAGGTTATGCGCGTCAGCTCAGAGTATGGCCAGTATGCTCATCTTGCGATGTGTGTGGCGCGGAAAATTATCTTAAATGAATTGTCCCTTGCCTTTCCGTTGAAATGTGTACTGCTTCTTCAACTTACAATCAGCGGCTCTAGTTACCACTCGTTTAACGATTCAGGCGAATTGCACGTTTACAGCGGAGCACCAGGATGATAACACAAACAGTCATGTCCTCAATTACAAAACACATAATTTCATACTTTACAAAAGAAATGAATCTGCTCACAACTACTACTGCTGAGTTCTGGCTGCGTGATGTCGTGCTCGTGTAACCCCTGTCGCTAGAGGGCTGCGGAGGGTGGAGAGGCGAGTTCTTCCCCTTCTCAAGAACTTTTTAGCAGTGTACATGCAACCATAGCACAACTAGACTTACCGGAGTGAGCTGTGGTTGTATGCACAGAGGCCCCATTAGTTTTAATAAGGGCTGGGGGAAGCCGAGGGGCCCGATTTTTAGTTAGTCACAACAACATGAAGCCAAGGAAAGCATAGAGGAAATTATTTGCTGTGTTAATAAATAATGGAAAAAGAAGTGATAAGGTAAAGAAATGATAAGGTAAAATAAGAATTACAGTGGAATGAAAGTTGCTTCATCGTCAATTTTCATTTGCCTTTACATTAGTCCTACCTTTCAGGTAAAAATAATAAGAATAATTTCCATTATGCTTTCCTTGGCATCATTATCTGTTAGCTCCATATTATTTTGACAAGGGCTGACAATATGCTCAGAGGTGAAAAGTATGAAATTATTTATCACATGCTTATGATGTGGTATGACAGCAACTAATGATCAAGACATGTATGACAGCATCGGGATGGCAGCTTAGGGGACACTTGTGGTTTGATTGCACCTTTTCAATATACTTCTGTGTTGGTTCTTCATTACATATCTACTCTGTGAGATCCCCCCTCCTCTCAGACATTCGTTGAGACAGTCTACAGAAAGTATGCAAATATTTTGCATTAAAGAATACAGAATGTGCAAAGGTAACCTGCGGACTTAAACAATCACACTTTTATTGGCTAATGTCTACAGACTTCCTGAAAACATGCCGTTTGATGTCTGTGGACCACAATGAGACCCAAAGAAACAGACCTCTGAATGACTCTTGTCTATACAGACAATGGACATATTTTATATAACCATAAGGGCTAGTCTATAAAAATGCAAAGCAGTCTACTTGGAGTCTACAGACAGACACGCTGCCTAAATTCGTTATTTAACTACTTTTACAATGATATAGTTTCTAGCAATAAAAAACAGCGCTAAACAACAAGACGAGTGAAGGGACACAGACAACAGCGCTGTGTCCCTTCACTGTGTTGTCTGTGTCCCTTCACTCGTCCTGTTTAGCACTGTTTTTTATTGCTGGTAATCATGAACCAACCAGCCCAAATGCGTACTCTTCTACATAGTTTCTGTTTAATTGATTCTTAAGGAAACTTACATTACGTACATGAATATACAGGAGGAGGTCCCAGAGCACATGGCTGAAAGGGGACCCCCTGTCAGAAATATATATCTTACGCGGAATACGTGACACGACAGAAAAAGCAATGTGATCGCACAGGTTAAGCGACTAATTACTAATAATCGACTAATGTTAATAGATTTTCTGCAAACGTGCCATTTGAAGCCTGTAGACCACTCTTAGACCAAAGGACACCGCCTTGTGTACATCTTTTTTACGTAGATAAACTGCGCACTTTATTTTTTCCATAACGACGAATCCGTAAGAGGCTAAGTAGACTAACTAAAGTCGTCAGGCTGATGATTATTTGCCTTCACTTCTATCATGAAAATTAACATCTGCGTACACCCAGCGCCTGTTCTAATTTCGCGAATTCAAGAACAGAGACCGTCAACTTTAACAGCAGCTTTAATAGTACGCAGCCTCGTTCCACGTAGCGTTCGTGTTGCGTGTACAGGAACATTTGCATTACGTATACCTTTTTTTTTTTTTTTTTACGTTCAAGAGCAGTAACCCACAACCTAGTTCCAAAGAGCGTCCGCGTGCGAACGCCGAATTATCTAACACATGAGCAACACAGCTATGCGAAAGCTGCATGCTGAGTGACCCAAAGAAAGAAAGAAAGAGCGGTCTCCATAAAAAAGGCCGCCGGAGAGCATCGATCCGGTTTTCAGGTTTTCCGTGTTCTTATACGACCACATATACCGCAAGGATGTTGCAGACAGCGTGGTGATCACGTTGCGCTGGTGCGCCCTCTGGTCGCCGTTTCAAGGCCGCCGTCCCAAATGCGGTGCCCGCAACAGGGCATACACGCCCGATGACCTCACGAGCCTGCTCGCCGCTTCTTTATTTTTTTTCCTCGCGGAACAACTTTGGGATCTTGCGTTGGTCTTTGCTTATTCATCGCGCAATGCCTGGCTGGCCTACTATATAGCGGGTAGCTTCGAAGACACTATACGTGGGCGAACAATTTCGGTGGTCGCAGTAAATGTCGCAAAAAGCCGAATATATACTTGCTTACGGCTATTATTAGGCGTGAACGCGTGGGTGGCCCGCGTGCAGTCTCCGTTTTACGTTCCGCATTCGCAGTGCCTGATATCAATGGGACACAGCCACCACTATAGTCTGGACCGAAACGAGTATTTTGCTGATACTTTAATTGCAGTCCTAATTATACAGCAGTCCCAATGAACTGCCGCGTTCCGCTTCACCAAATGCCGTCGAGCAGTGGCCAAGATCGTTATGTGGGGGAGTGGGGGGGTGAATTAAGATTGTGGGCTCGATTAGTCGCTTATAAAATGCCCCAATTGACAATTATACTGTGATCAGTCGTCACTGACGGAATCCTAACTGAATATAATAGTAGTAGTAGAAGTAGTAGTAGTAGTAGTAGTAGTAGTAGTAGTAGTAGTAGTAGTAGTAGTAGTAGTAGTAGTGGTTAGTAGTATGTCTATTTAAGCAATTTGATAAATAAAGGAAACGGAAGGAAAACTTGCTACTGACCTTAATAACTGTCTAGCGCAGTCTGCTGACACTCGTACCAGGGTCACCGGTGGAGAAAGGAGGGGGAGTAAAAGGAGAGGGAAAGAGGATACCAACCACCGTGTTTCTTTTTTGATATATAGGGCAGGTCAGTGCCTTCAAAGATAGTAGTGTAGATTTAGACCATACATTACTGAAATTGCGTGAGACCACTGCAATAGTGGTAAATGAAACTCAGTTGACGTGCTTCACATGCAGCCACTCCGTGAATTAGCTTATATACATCATGTTACCGCCGGAAGGGAAATAAACATTACAAAAACGCTTTCTTTTTTTCACACAGAGCTCCGATGTATGCCAATATATATTCGGGGCCACCCGATTATAGGAGATACGCACTAATTTTTCGCAGTAGTTCTTTTCTCAATGTCACTCTCGTTGCGCCTGCGCGGGAGCATGCTTTCTTTCTTCGGTGCACTTGGTCCCTGAAACATGAAACGTCCGCACGTCTGCTAAAAGCGCTTCAGCTCTGCGAAGACTCCCTCACGTGTGGAAACTCGTCTGCGTCGCAAACATCCCGCACACGTCAGCGCTTTCGAAGCTGGATACTGCGCTCGCAAACACATTCCCGGAGCTTTGACCACACTGTGTCTCTACGAAGAACAAGACTTCCTCTTCGACAAACAATAAGGGATCGTTACAGTGCGCCCATGGAACTTGCCAGGGCTCGCACGTCCCGTCCCGTTCGTGTCTCTGTAGCTGTTTCTCGTTTTAACATCTGGTAACTCACGTTTCCCGCATCAGGTCTACTTTAGCCGATTCTTTGCCAGTGAGCGTGATAGAAGTGTCTGTTTTTGAATTTCTCTTTTTCTTCTTCAGTCAGCGCGGTACGTTCAAGCATTCGAAGAACTTAAGAGCAAAAACAAGAAATAAGGAAATGCACGTGTGCCGCGGGCCATGAAAAGCGAGCGATACAGGAAGGTCCCGCGGCAGGAACGGGAGATCTCGTCATCGGAAGGAACGCGTCTCTGCACGGGAGAGGCTGCGGACGTAGAAGTGAGGAGGGGGGGGGGGGGTGGCGTGGAAAGGGATGTAGGCCACCGACGCTGCCGCCGCAGTGACACGCTCGCCGCGAAAGCCCCGTTTCTTTTCTCGACCGGTGTCTCGCTAATGTGGATCCCCTTTTATATGCGGGTTCCTCGGCCGCATAAAGAGACGGAGCACGCAAGAGCACGCTCCTATGCGAGGCGGCGGGATTCCTCTATAGTAATCAAGCGTACACAGCGCGACAGCTCTACGTCGTTGCACGCGAAGTGGCACAATTCATCGGCCTGCATTAAATTAAATGGTGGGCACAGGCACTGAGGTCAGTAGAGGAGATTTAGAAATGGTAGACCCAAAAGACAGCGTACGGTACCTTCCCTGGGTATACGGCTCCTCGCATGCGAGTGTTACTGGCGCTGCTGCTTCTTGCCAAGCCGCTTGTGCCCGCTCTTTCTTCAACTTTCGAAAGCTGTATACAACCTTCACATTTTAAAGCGAAGCCCGAAGCTGGACACGAACCTCGTTCACACTATAGGCCAACACGACACTGATTTCGGTCTGCCGACTTTCGGCGACAGCTTTATTTTTTTTTCTTCGTCTCGGCGCCTCTGTTACACTGTACCGACGTCGACAATCTGCCGACGGTCGGCGGAGAGCTCGGCGTCGGTACAGTGTGACTGAGTTTGACGTAGTAGTTCTGCGGAAACCAGCAAGGTGGAGAGAAGTAATGAATAAAGGGAAAATCAGACATCCACCCGTTCGTAGCAATTGCTACAAAGAAAACCCATACGGGTTCCTAGAAAGAAAAGCCTCGCAGTTGAAGAAAAATTCGTCCTGGTCCGGGACTCGAACCCGGGACCACCGCCTTTCCGGGGCAGCCGCTCTACCATCTGAGCTAACCAGGCGGCTAGCAGATGGCAGGGCGAAGTCGAATTTGTCGACAACACGAAGCAAAGGCAAGAGTTTGACGTAGTATCTGCCCCAAGCACACATATTTTATCCAGGTTGTCGCAACAAGTACACGATGACTGCTCCATTGCGGCAACTGGTTGTTGTTTTTTTGTTTCGCGTATCATGGACCGGTGAGAACAGCATTTCCAATATCATCAAAATCAATCGAGTGAAGACTTTAATCGTGGGGCACTCTGTTTTGAGTCTTATACTACCGAATGCGATCGTCTTCTAACGATGCGTTCGCTATTGTCGTAACGTTCGTAAAGACTTCTTTTTTTTTTTCCCGAACTTCGCGAAAAAAGAGAGAAACAAAGAAAACGTCGCTTCAATTGTCGCCTTCGCCAGGCAGGTTTCTATTAACCGGGGCTTCACAATAACGAGAATCTCGCACAAACAGGATTCCCCCTTCGTTTCGCAGAGGTCGCCAAAGGGGAGGCAAGGTTCGGCGCAGGCTACACAACGAGACGCCGGCGATAGCGGCAGGAATGCGCCTGTGCCGTCAAGTTCGGGTCTCCCTCGTATAGGTCGCTTACTGCACCTCCGTGCTGCAGCCTCGCCCGGTAGACACGACACCGACGTGCCGAAAGGCCTCTGCCGGCGCGCCCCAAGAGGAATGGCGGTTTAGACGCTGGCCGCGACGTTTGATCGATTCGACTGTCACGCCGAGGTTCCCTGAAGAAGCTCGATGCGTTGACTGGCTCTGATGGGTGACTTCCCCGCCGAGCAGGCGGGGATACTACGAATGGCGGGCGTGTGATAGAGACGCCGAGTGAGTGAATGCCTGTCGTTAGCCTGGTTACCAAGTTATTCTCGGCACTTCCTACCGAGGAAATTGTCGCGTCGGGGTGGAGGGGGGGGGGGGGGGGATCGTTTTTCTCTGTGGAATCGTAACGTGATTTCTTCGCGAAGTCTGAAATGGCGTTCATCGTCAATAAATGAAAAAGAAATACAGGAAGAGTGATGCGATGACTCGGTCACGGAGTCTATCAGCGTAGTTGCTGAGACTGTGCGACAAAAGAAAAGGAAAGCGTTCTAGATAAACCTTAAGATAACTTGAAGAAATGTACAGGAGAGCTATATGAATTCAACACGGAAGCTACGCACCTATGGTACATTTTCAGAAGCCGTCGTGGTAATCTCACCGTCCAGTCTTCCGACATTCTGGATGTACGGTTGCTGGACCGTTCCAAATATGAAAGAAAGTTGGTAGGACACTCAGGGAAAAGAAGTCCTTCTTGAATAGAAACTAAACGTGAAAGTTAAAATGAATTCGAATATCTCTCAGTTTGAAGCTCGGCGGAAACTGCGACTGTTCATGGCCGTTCGCAATAGAGGCTTCTCAGACGTAGGTTCGCGCACATCGCAGGTATCTCATCATGTCGACCTGAAACCAGCCTATCCTACCTCTACCTCGGTTGTAATCAAATTAGCATTAACGGCAGCACTACGTTTATGACGAAATATAGTTACGGCTTCCGCATTTCTACTCTGAATAGATCCAAATTGAAACACGGGTTGAGAGAGTCCAGGTTAGGAGTGAGCCCATCTATCACAAGAGGTTCATGCACTTTTGATACGCCGGATGAGATGACCTCATCGCCGCTGACATCGTAACACTTTTTTTTTTTTTACTGCCCACGCGTGTCGATGCCGTCACTGTCAGATCCGGAGATTAAACTCACCAGGTGATCGCCGTGCCCATACGCTCACCGCATACATCAACGGGCCTTGCCTCCTCCAGCTGTGCCTACGCTCATCTTCGTGAAACCGTCACCGCTCAAGAATCTGCCCACATCAACGACGACAGATGAAAAATTAAAAATCAAAACAAAACAGAAAGCATCATAGGCAAAGGAGAATACTCCCACTATACGCCAGTATAGAAGAGGGACGAACGAAAAGCAACACTTATAAAAGGACGATGTTTAGGGAAGATGTCATTCATAGCACACCTGATTAAGACGAGACACGAACGACGCGGCGGGTATCACATGGGAGCCGTCTTCCCAATTCGCGAGATTCTCCGGCGCCCCACTGGGCCTTGTCAATCCCCCATTCAGGGCGGGCAACGTCGCAGCAGCTAGCCGCCATTCTGCTTAGATTAAAGCCCCGATCAACAAACGACCTACTCCGCACCCAGGTGTGGACATAACAGCAGTCTCCTCGGCTATAGCTGCTTTTCTTACTTTTCTTCGCACTTCCAACCGTTCGTTTTTTTCTTCTTCTTTATCTCCGTAATCTCAACACCGTGACATCATCGCAGACAGTGTGTGTTCGTGCGATACACTTTCTCCCTTCCTCGGCAACACTCGCTTACACGGCTGTTTTCCGCTCTCCCCCCTTTCTCGGCCGCACGCTGTACACAGTCTCATCACGGACTCACTCCATCGCCCACGTACCGGTTTCCTCCGGCAATTTGAATTTCAAACACCCCGCTGCGACGACGCGTTGGATGGACGACGAGCGTGGGAGCGCAGCGAGCGAGCGAACGCGCGCGCTCGCGTCCGAAAGTGCTTTCGTTGATTGTGCGCGCGCTCTCAGCTAGACGCGCGCCTCTGCAACAACAGGACGCGCCCTCGGAAGCCTCGCGCACGCTGGGAGGCTCGGTCCAGCCGGAAGTCACCGGAAGTTCCTTCCTTCCTCGGCTCGCTATTCGCGGCGGGAAATTGGGGTCGCGCGCGTACGAGGGTTAAATGCCGCAGGCCCGGCGAGCGATCCCTGTGTATATCTCATCGCTCGGGAACAGCCTATATGGGATACGATAGAGGAGCGCTAGCTGACGCGGTAGCCACGAGACTGGTAGGTAGGTGGGTGCGGTCGGTAGGTGTGTTTTTTTCTGGCACTGCGCGAGTAACAGCGCGGAAGCTGTCCGTTTACGCGTCAGGCGAGGTTGAAGAATAAGAAAGCGTCGCGGTGTGCGCAAACAGCGGTGACCACCGCGGCACGTGCGGCGCGTTCTGCTCGTTAGAATTCCACGCAAAAAAAAGAAATTGTGCGGTAATTCATCGACGATGATTGCCAATGTAAGCGAATGGCCCGAACGAGCGAATGAGCGAACGATTATTTTCCTTGCCGATTACGACTTGCCGACCAACCACGAAAACGGGTGAGAGAAGCGAGGGAACCTATTCGCTTTGAAAATTACGAACTGATGACGTACTGTCGGACAACAACGTCCGGGGTCACAGCAGTCATCCGAAACGAATAAAAGGGCTTCACCCCGTTACCTTCAGCTTTGAGGTAAAGCCTACGTTGATGAGATCGACTACTATCGCAAGCATTTCTTAGTTAAGTGCTGCGTTTGCAGAACACGGAATTGTATTAGATTACTGGCACGGGCCTTTACTACGCGTACGCATTTTCGCCTCTGACAGTACAGACCGGATACATGATTGATGTCAGCAAAGTGTCTTGCAGTATGCAGTTGCCAAAGGAGCGGTTATCCTGTCTAATTCACTCATCTTTCTTTTCTGTGTGTTTTTTATTTGTCGTTCGTTCTTAATATAGAGTCAGTTTTTTTGTCAGCGGATAACCGCTTATCTCGAAATACATCGATGCTACAGCGATGTGAGCGCCAGAACTGCGCGCAAGGGCACAGGACGACTGACTGCAATGCCGGTACACATGTAGGAAGTGGCCTTTCCCCGCGATTTGGCAAGATAACGCTGATGGAGAATGACCTAAACCTGAATGAATAATTTCCACTTTGAGCCTCCATCAATGGCATGGACGCTTAATCATCCCCCATGCGCACAAGGAGCGTTCACATGCCGTTTTACCGTAAGGTTCAACCAACCATCACTCTAAGAAAAAAAAAATTATCATTCAATATGAGCCACAATTAAGAGTTCATTACGCAAGCACTAAACCGGCACTCCACGAGCGCGAGATCGGCGCAGCGCAGGACATTTCGCATCGCTCTGTGCATAGTACGCAAACGCCTTCTTTCAAATACATACTCTTCCCTATCATCCACACGGCGCGCTGACAGAACTGCAAAGTCGTTTCTATGACGTCAGCCGGCTCACTCTTCGTCCTTCATTATCTCACGCCCCCTCTTGTAAGAAAACTCCCGAGGAGGCACATCATAAAGTAGTATATACTCAAAGGCCTCCGCGGGGGTCACGCGCTCATCCTCTAAACGCAACTATATCAAAGATCTTTCTAGGTCGCCCAGGTGCAAGGAGCACACACGACGTGGCCGTACGCGCCTCGTATACATACCATGGAGGCGCGTACACGCGCGTCCGCCTGGTTTACGGTGCTCCACTGTCGAGCGGTCAAAAAAAAAAAAAAAAAAAGAAGAAAGAAGGAACAGAAAAGAAAGAACAGGGTAACTGCGAAGGAACAGGATAGTTACTGCAAAGCGCTGCGGCAAGAAAACAAAGGAAGAAATGCGAGGGTTAAAGAGTAGAACGCCTTCGGTGCGTGAGGAACTGCGAATGAGAGGAGGAAATGGGGGAAGAGCAGGTGCAGAGAGGGGGTGAAGGGGGGAGCGGAAAGCGGCAATGGCTTCAGCCGAGGCCAATTGTCACGCGCGCACCGTTCCTAACGATGGTGAGCGCTTCGTGACGGACCCGGCCTGGCTCCTCCGGTCCCAACAGCCGCTCGGAGCGCTTCCTGCAAACCTCCGCTGGCTCAGCAAGTTGCCGCTCCGTTTCGATCGTATCGACGCCTCCAGAGAATACGGCGGCACCGCCGGCGATCGCCCGGCTGACCTAGAACTTCGACAGACTGTTTACAATATTGGCGCCCTCCCCCCTTCCCCCTTCCTCCACACAGCTTCCAACCCAGTCCCCTTTTGCCACATGCCGTCCTATATCTGCGCGTCTCTGTACTCCGTGGGGCTACGGACTCGCAAGAGCCAGCGAGCTTCGAACGTAATAAAGAAATCTGAATCTGGAAGAACTCAGTTTGGCGCCCGCGCGCGCTCTCTTGAGAACTACATTGCGCCAGTCTAGGTTGTCGAGAAACGGAGATACAGCGGGCTTTCTTTTGCTCTTGTTGATCTCCGCAGTCGATGCGCGGCGCGCGTTTGACGATTCAGTTTCGAGAGGACAAGCGACGGGACGGGGAAGGTTCGTAGTTTTACAAGACAGATGTCTGTGGTGCGTCGCGGGGAAGCCGTGTGCTGAACGTCGTGGATAGAGGGATAGGAGTGACAGCGTGTCCAACGCTGAACATACCTGAGACTCGCGTATACGCTTCTCTCTTCAGAGGGAAGCGTATACGCGAGTCGGCGTACAAGTTTGCTCTCGTTTTTTCCTCTTCCCTTTGATTAATTGCTTACTGCGCTATAGCTTCGAACCGTTCGCCCAGTATGGCACTGACTGCCATAGCTCTACAGCTGCTGTCAAGCGTGGCGATCGTCCGAGCTGGCTAACGTTGTAGTCGGTTAACGTAACAGTATATATGTGCAAACAACATACGATCGCGATCTGGGCTGGTTAGCATTACATGTACAGAGACAAGAATAGAAACCGTAGTGGAGCGGCGACGTGGGTCGTCCTTTTCCTCGTGCGTCGCGCTTCTGTGCTGTACCTTGTCTTTTTATGACACAAGCAATTTCACAAAAGGCACTTTGCCTCGAAACCACGAGGAATTGAGACCAAGGCCTTGTTTCCTTATAGATTTGTGCATTGTTGGCTTCCAACTTTCCCTTTGAGTTCACCAATATCCATTACATAAAACAAAAGCATGGTCTCCAATCTAAGCTGTGCAGTGGGTTGGACAGCGAAGCTGTAAACGACAACTAGAACGAGTAACCATTGTGACGTAGGTTGAAATTATTCATGTGGCGACATTCACATGTAGTTTACCTAATTATTAGCCTAAGATGTTTCGACGGCCTGCAAATTGGCTTGCGTTGCTACTTCGTGTATCGACATAGGGGGGACCATAGAGAAGAGAAATTCGCCGCGCCTCGTATGCAAGCTGCTCTTCGGGAGTCCTCACTATACGTGACCTTCCCATAGCACTGTCACAACACAAACCAGTTACTAGGCTTTTACGTACGAAAGTGTAGTTACACTTCATATTTCGTATGCTACAGTCAAGTTGCTGTCGCCTCGACAGCTTGAGCAACAGTAATCTTTACCGGGAAGCGTGTGCGGAGAGCGCTATACGTGCCTCGCGCTGCATGTAGGCGCAGGAGCGCCTTATCAACAGTTATGTGGCTCAGATGCTTGTTTTGAGCCTGTTATTTATTGAAACCTATGTTCTTCTGTATGTTGTATGCGTGATTCGAGAGAATGTATGCACTGTCCACTTCACTTTGCTGAATGCTTGTAGCCTCTGCCTTACGGGGGTATGAGCCATTGCATTTGGGGGTATCAGCCATAGTTGTTGATAGTTCTCTGTCGACCTTACGCCACGAAGAAATCCCGAGATCCTAGCCATAGAGAGGTTCGCTGTGATAGAGGAGACGAGATGCATTTGCGAGCTTATTTCTCGAATTATGGCGTTCTAGGCAAGCAGGCTGCAAGATAGCTGGCTAGTTCGTTACAGTGAGTGTACCTTAGTTGAGCGCTGCGTTATAGCTTTCTAGCGTAACCTCCTGTACTAGATGTCTCTGCATGGATGTACTTTATAGTTCTAAAACTCTTGAATCTGGCGGTTGTGTCTTCTGTTCTTGTGAACGACAATGTGCAAAAAAAAAGTTACCCCTAAGAACTGTCCCACCTGCGCATGTCGAAAGTCAGCCTAAGAATTAATAACTTTGTTGCGAAGGCAGAAGCAACAGCAGAAGTATCGACAAAACATCCAGTTTCTAAGAATGCGTCGAAATTCGCTCGAATGATGGTATTGCTTTTTGCATTGAGATGTACTTCTTTCTGATTCACAAGACTGTATAGACATATTCGTGCGAATTTATTTTCTGTTTAATGCACGTTATGGACATTTCATTAAACAAACAAAAATGCCATCCGGCCACGTCAGTTGTAACAAGGAAAGACAAAAAGAGATACTACTTCAGACTAAAGAGATTTGCGTTACCGCTGTCCAATTATATGATTATCCAAACGAAAGCAATGGCATCTGAAATGGCATACGATAAGTTCACCACGATATACATACACACACCCCACATACACAACCATGCGCTATCAAAGCTGACCAGTGCCTCGTCGAGGTCACTGTCCCGTACGAAAGTTAAAAACGCTTTCGTAGTGTCACGGGTAGTACTGTTCCAGGGTCTATGCATAGATCTCGCAGATCTCGCACGCAGCTCAAGGCGTGACCCGCGGCATATATCCAATAGGTCAGCCAAAGCAACTAGCAGTAGCAATCTGCTGAGCGCCAGTCTGCCCATAGAGACATCGGGCAGATTTTGCCTTGAGGAGTGGCGTGTCGCCGGTATGCGACATATCTAGCCACTTATTATGCGTGTTTCTGTATCCTTTCAGCATTTCTAGCTTCACGGCGCATGCGCACGTGCGCTCGACCCGTAACGAGCTTGTTCTCACCTTCTCGAGGCACGCAGAAACATGAGAAAGGTGTCACCGCTTTCGGCTGGCGATACGCGGAGAGACACACTTCGGTTTCTGCCAAGAGCAACGCTTGGCAGCCTTGCTGGTGTGTATATATATATATATATATATATATATATATATATATATATATATATATATATATATATATATATATATATATCCCTACTATCGAAGCGAAATACGCGCTCGGAGACAGCGGTGTCATCACAGCAGGAGAAGGAAGTCGCGGACTCCTCGAAAGCAGCTCGCGTACAGTGAGTGACACATGCTAGCTGCTTGGAGAGAGAAGAATAATAACCCGCGCTGCGAGTCCCAAAGACAGACGGTGTCATCACGGTCGGGTCCTGATCGGCAGAGGCACACGAGAAGCTCAAGAGGGTTTCACGGTGAATCACGCGATATGCTACATACGCGGGGCTCGAAGAGAAGTAAAATGCGCCGTCGCCACCACTGGGGCGCCGCCACCGCGGGGCCCCCAATTTCCTGGTGACCGTGCTCGCTCGAGCAGAAACGAGAAATCGGACCAGTGAAAAAAAAAAAAAATGTACCACGGCGTGTGCATGCGGCATTGCCTTTGAAGGCGTACCAATCTGAAAAAGGACAACACAAGAAGAGAGAGAGATAGAGATTGAAGATAGTAAAAAATAAATGGCGACGCCCCGTCATCGTCGAAGCCTGCTCGTGCGCTCGAGGGGCGTGCTTCAAAATTCGGAGAAAGAGACAAAGAACGAAATGAAAAAAATAAGTGGGGGGGGGGGGGGGGGGACGAGGGGTCCTTCGCGGTTCACGGGTCACGTGTCGCTGGAGCGATGATGGAGAGCGCTCTCTCTCGCGGTGGGCCGGTCCCACGCTGAGCGGACCCTGGCATGCGTAACCGGTTGGCTGTACGTATACACGCATCGGCACATATCCGCGGAAAGAGCTCGTACTTACACGGTCGTTCTTCCTTTATACGTCTTGCCGCTCTGGTTGCCTCGTAACACTGATCGGTGTCGACCGCGTGGCCTCTGGTGTATTTCAAAGGCGTTACGCTGTTTTTTACCGCCAGCGCACCACCAAATGCTCGGTGCGCGCTGGTTCCGTCTCTGGTGGATGTGTCTACGTCAGTTGTCTGCCTTTGCGCTGCTTCGTTGCCTTCGGCCATGGTCTTCAATTAAAGTGACGATCTCAGCTCTCTTCAGACCCCCCCCCCCCCCCCCCCCCAACCTGATCCCCGGCCTTCACACACTATGTATAGTACGATTCTGTCTGTTATCTTTACCGTTGACAAGAGCGATAAAGTACAAAAATAAAAGAAAACGCCCACATACGTGTCTTCGATCAGCGTTCGCTATACTGGGCAACAATCTATCTAGATTATACACATTCTCGGCGAATGGTGATTCAAATGGCGATAGCATGCGGCTGCTTAGGAATTTTCTTTCCGATGCTTTTTTTTTTAATTATGGGGTTTTGCGTGCCGAAACCACGATCTGATTATGAGGCACGCCGTAGCGGAGGACTCTGGAAATTTGGACCACCTGGGGTTCTCTAACGTGCCCCTAAATTTAAGTGGACGGGTGTTTTCGCATTTCGCCCCCCATCGAACTTCGGCCACTGTGGCCGGAATTCGTTCGCGCGACCTCGTGCTTAGCAGCCCGACACCACAGCCACTAAACAAGCACGGCGGGTTAGAGTATATCTATGTATATAAATCAATAAGACTGAGCATCCGCTTTTGTTCTGTGATTATTTCCACCGGCTGCCTTTTTCCAGATTCGGCAGTTATAGCGAGCCGTTCTTGACACACCTGCGCAAGTTTAATGGAAACGAAGTCGCTGCGGATAAATAAAAAGAGGAACAGACATTTAGTTCATTCAAATTTATATATCATTCACTAAAATGAGTTCAAAAGAAAAAAGTGAAACTACGAGTTTCACTTCTGCATTTTCTTCAAATGTCTCCTTTACTTTTTAGGCAAGAGTAAATGTGTTGTTGTTCCCATTCCATCTGATTCATTACCAGCTAGCCATAGTAGACGTGCTCCATTTTTAGAGGGAAACCAAACCAAAGCAAATCAAACCGCTTCCGCTGCTTGCAAGAAAGCTTACTAGTCGGCAGACCGGAGCTCCCTAGTTATGCATATAGTCATTTTCTAAAGTTTTGAGGGCTACAACGATATTCAAGAGTTTCCTCCGGACGGCCAAAGGTAGCAGGCATGGCGCTATAGAGCTCAACACTGTGCGAATTGTTTCTCATTTCGTCTGAAGCTTTGAAGCACCAAATTTTCTAGAAGCTCAGACACACCGCCCAGCGAGAAGTTCGGTTATTACCGGAGTGCACTTCTAAAGCTTTTGCATTGGCTGCTCTGTGCGAACACCTTGCTATAAACACGAAATCCAGCCGTAGCTTCTTGCAGCATTCAATCGTGTCTGGCGCGGTCAAGACACACATGACCGACACAACTTGTCAATACGGCCAAACAGCAATGAAGACACACCAATGGGCCCGAGGGCTGTCGATCAGGATCCTCACTCTCACCGGATCAGTAGTTGCCATGGCAACACCCAGCAGACAGTTCACTACTCGTGGTGAGTTGCCCGATGTAGGGTGGTGCCGCTTAAAATCTTCCGGTCTGTCAGACCACTGATCGACAGTGTTGTTCGCCAGCTATAAACCGTCGTCAGATATGGATCGTAAGACGTGGCTCACAGCATTACAGCGCGTCAAACTGAATGCTGGCGGAGGTCAAGGGGGGAGCACCTTAGAACCGATTGCACGCTTACTTCCGCTTTTGACCAGCGCGGGCATGGAGCCATTATCAACTCATTACGCGAGCGCGACAGATAACCGCGCACACCTGAGATACGGGGCCACGGGGGCAGAGACACTTCCCGCGAGAAGATGGCGGGCAAGAAGTGCTCATGAAATGGGACAAAGTGACAGAGCAGCTCCGCGAAACGCGACGAAGACAAGGTGCCGGCCGCACTTTAAACGCGCGAAGGGTCAGCGTCGTTTTTTTCCCACACGGCTGGTTCTCCCTCATTACAAAAGGCACACTGGCCGCTCGCGCTGACAGCCTCTAGCTGGCTCGTTACACTTCCGGCCTCACTTTCTCCGCAATCACTGTGCTCGGGGTCGACTGCGCTCCGGGAGAAAGTGACAGCCAGCGAAGCCCTCGTCGGTGCGTGTGTATACGTCTCTTTTCGCCACTTTCTCTCTCACCGTCTTCCGGGCCACGCGGGGTGCAAGCGACACATGGCCGCGTACCCGGAACGAAAGCAAGCGGCCAGAACTGTTTCACGGCTGCCCTCTACGCTTTGCTTTTGAGCGTTTCATTTGTTGTCGTTTTTCTTTTTCTCTCGCTGCCCCTCCTCCGCTGTCGTCGTATACGCACCGCTGTGCGGCAAGTTGTCACGCCTGCGCGGCAGGACACCAGTGCGATCGGATGTAAGGAACACTGCGGTCGAATAGCCGATCACGCACCCGACGGTAACGGTTATCGATGCGTGCGGTTATTGTACCATCGTTGCACGGTTCGCTGCGTAAACGTGTGCTGTGGTTGGAGTTCGGAAGTCAAAGTGCTCAATGTCGGCAGCACAGAACCATTATAGCATACATAGGACACAGAGCGAGAGAGAGAGCTGTTTAATGAAACCTGTAGAGGTTTTCCTGGTGTATTAGCATGCAGCTCCAGGTGGGCAAGATTAAAAAAAAGAGATGAAATGATATGCACAGCGCACGTCGTAGGTACAAACACAAACGCAGGGAATTGTGAATGCCTGTGGGCATATAATGCGCTCAACGTTCCTGGCAGCGATGAGATTGTTTATATTTCTGGCACAATGATGCTGAAACAGTACTTTGAACGCCAAGGTACAGCTTGGAAACAAAACAAAATAAAACAAACAAGCAACAAACTTTATGGATTCATTCGGCTCTGATATCGTTTACTGCGACAACAGCGTCCTCCCAATGTGAACACTACCATTTATTTATTTATTTATTTATTTATTTATTTATTTATTTATTTATTTATTTGCTTGCCTGCTCTATTCTAATACGAATGTTGGAAAATAAGCCAGGACATATTTCAAGAACAAGGACTTCACGCTGACACGTACCGCACGGTGTTTAGGAGTGTGCACAGGCGAAAACGTGCTAATTACGCTATAAGCATCCGATTATCACCCATCAGCGAAATCTTTACCCGCATAATGTCACAAGCAGCAGTACCTACCGCAAGCTGCTCAATCGCGTCGCGTGTCAATCGAGCGCCCACTATACGTGCACATTAGCGACGAGCAGAACGGTTTCCTGCTCGATACCGCTACACGACAGCTAGCTTTCGAAACAAGCAGGCCAATCGATGCGGCAAGCGCGCTGCTACTGTGTTGCAATCTGCGGATTGGAAGCCGCTTCAGCGAAGAGCGCGGGCGCAGCGTTTAATGGAGGACGGAAGTGACCACGACGTTCCTTCCGCTAAACGATGTGCATAACGTGAGGCGCGGAAGCTACCCTTTTCACGCTACACTTCCGTCTGGCACGTGAACGCAGTGATTCTCGTCTCTGCATCCCCCCCCCCCCTACCCTCGCCCAAAATGACAGTCCTCAGTACACAAGCACAGTTTAGTCAACTGGCTCAGCAACGTAGATGCCAGGATGCAGCGTTCCCACATCGCCTGCTCCCTTCCGGTCGGTCCATGGCCGCGTGCCACCCGGAACCAAAACAAACCCTGCTCTTTACTGGTCATTTTCGGCGTCGCACATTACGCGCGCGGGCTGGGCCACCGCGCGCGTTTTGCGGGCACTCCGGGACGGCACAGCGCCCCGTTGCGATCGCGAGCCGTGGCCTCTTGACGCCGAGAGAAATTCGCACGCGCGCTAGCTTGACGGGCCGCGTCACGCGGCGGCAAACGCGCTGTCGCCGCTTTTTTGTGCCAGAGCTCGCGCTCTCGAAGGCGGCGACGTTTCTTGTAAAGCGGGTCAGGCTCGGTTTGCCCATTTCGGTAGCACGCGCGCCTTTTGTTCGAGAGGTCCGTTGTGTGCCGACGGAGTGTTTGAGGGGTGGTTTCGCGTGCTGTTTTTCTCGCACCAGTAAGCCTCGAAGAGAATGTTGATTGTCCTACGTCAAAGGGAAACACAGATAAAGAGAAAAAAGGGGCAGGTGGCAACACTAGTGCGTTCGTGCGTGCGTTCGTGCGTGCACCTCAATTTTCAGTACATTTTCATCCTCCTCTCTTCACTGTAATAATTAACTTGCGCGTTGCTGCTGCGCTGAATGATCGTGCCGCTGCTGAGGGATAAGTTAGTGCAGGCTGGAGTGACTGGCCTAGTAAAACGCCTGCCATGCTGCCGTTTTTTGTTGCGTAAAATGTGTACATCAAGCAGCGCTCTCGAAGAAAGGTTACGTTCAGAAATAAGATACGCACGTGAGTATGGAAAACAACGTGGCACTTCGTTACACTGGCTCCGCGTATCAACAGAGCGTAGATTCGCGATTGTTTGTGTTTGAACGACTGATTTTCGCAAGTCACAGACGAGCCGGTTGTTGGGCAGGTCGTACTGCACTGTATAAAGTTTCGGCACTGCTAACCTCCCTGCCTCTCCCTTATGACTTCTCTCTCTCTCTCTCCGTCACTGGGAAGCCCCAGAAAGAGAAAGGTGAGAGAGAGGTGTTGGCTTGCGCACTGCGGCTTCGGCACTTTTGATAAGCATTGACGGTTGAGGCGTACGCGTGTACCCATCATAGGGCATGCGACGTATACACGTGCGTTCTCTTGTGCACCTCTCTATGCTGACGCAGTGACCGCAAATATTTTTAGCGTTTGCTATAGTCGTAAATGACAGTTTTTCGAAGTGCAGTTAGAAAATCACATTCTTGAGCGAAAGGGCGCCACCTGTATTGTATGCATGCATATAAAAAGTCTGACAATGACTTGTCATCCTGTAAATTCATTTCAAGTGGGTACACCTTGCCAACTCACCGGTTACAATTCGCAAATTACAATACTGTGTACCTGAAAGCAATTACTTAAGAAGCTAATTAGTGATAGTGTTAATTAGTTGAATGCGTGTTTCAATTGCTCCTGCAAGTAATGTCCGTCTCTCTGAATAATCCCGTTCAAGGACTAGAATTATGTCATCTGCAACAAGCGATGTTTAAAAATAGGGGGAAAACTTAATAGATCACCCCGTATACCTTGGCGTTTTTCTGGCTAATGCCACATGATCGAATCCAAGTCACCGAGGCCGTTCCGATGGGTACAGAATACGCGAAATATAATGTGCTTAGATTTAGGTGCATGTTGAAGAGCCCCACGTAATCAAAGTTGATCCGGGGCCCCTTAGCTCACGCTAGCTTTGGCACGTTGAACACCACGAACTCATTACTCACCTGTGGTAGCATACCAGGCCTGTCACTATTGGCTAACCTCTCTCATATAATTAAACTGTCCCTCTATGTATCTCTCTCTCATGCACTGATTAGGATTACTGCTAATATAATTATCAGTTATAACTTTCCTACAAAGCTCAAAGAGCGCAAGCCTCTCAACTTCCACACAATGTGCAGCTACGTTACCTGGCGGAACAGTGCCAGAGGACGCGTGCGGTTCCTATGCTGGTGTCTGTTCCTACAATGACACAAACGCTCGCAACTCTTACGATCGCCGTTCGTATCATCATTTTAATCGTTCAGGACGGTGCAATTGCCAGCGAGGTTTACTGCGGGTACAATCGTTCATGCACGGCTTCAGCTGGATTAATACAATGAACACCGAACAGAGAACCATCAACAAGCCAACGAGGAATGGAGCGGCGCTCGCATAACCCACTAGCGTAGTCGGTACCCTGCGCGAACAATACGGCTCGAAGAAGTTATCGAAGTGCGTGGGGAGGCATCTCGAACGGCTCGATGCCCTCAACCTCCTTGGGCGCCCTTATTGAAAGCGCCGCGGCTTGTAAGGAACAACTGCAGCGAGAGTGGAGGGTAAAAGGAAAAAAGGCTGTTCGCGTCCTTATACCCCCGCGCGCGTAATGGTCTTCGAGAGTGGTCTCTAATGGCGCCCGCAATTTCTTCTTCTACTTCTTCCGGTCCCCAACGCCCCATCAGGTCGCGAGAAGAGAAATTGCAGGCCTCGGTCGCATGCGTTCTGCTAGGAGGACACTGTTTGCCAGCTGGGAAAGCGTTGTCCCTCAGTCCTTTTTTCTCACTTTTTTTCTTTGCCGTTTCTTGTTTTCCTTCGGTGCTTAGCAGCCCGCACTTATACTTACGGACCTGGAGGTCCTGTTTGTGTACACTCTCGCCTTGCGTTCCGGAACGCTTGTCTACGCGAACGAACTCCCCCCCCCCCCCCCCCCTTCATGCCACTTCGCGTTGCGCGACAGGGTCAGCCGGCGTGTCCACGTCCTAGAGCGGACAGGAGAGAGGGTGACGGAAAGACATGGGAATGGAAACCGAAACAGCTATGCAGGCACGTTTGTAGCAGGTACGGTTACTTTTCTTTCAGGTAAAGCTGCAGGTTGCGTGAAATGTCGTTCTGATGTGCCAGGATAGTGAGTAAGCCTGAGTGTTCTGGTGCGAGCTGTGGTGGTTATGTTTTGCTCAAAACGAAATGTGCAATTTCGCTCAGTCGAATCTAGAAAAATAGGAAACTCATATAAGAAAAGCCGACGAAATCGGCCTACAGTGAACTACTCCAGCTGGCTTTAGATGCTCTAATGGGATGCAAATGTAGAAGCCCTTGTAAAGCGTTCTCAGCCTTAAGCTCCGCACTCTTCTAGAAGTGCGTTCAAGAGAAATAGGGTTTCAAATTCAACAGAGCCTATGTTACTCCGCACTGAGGGAATTGGGAGGATCAGAGAAGGAAAGCTTTGTAGGTTGCCGGTGAGGGCAAAGAGTTACGTGTGTCCAACTAATGTTTCTACAGCGCAAGTAAGAATGGAACGAGAAGACAGACAGACAACGCCAGAGCGCGTGATACCTGCTTCTTTTATCGTCTCCATAAGCCGTCTGTACTAAAGAAAAACAGAACGTGCAGGGCATTAGTACGTGAAAATATGTGTGCTCGGGGTCTGTTCGGGGCAGTCGAAAGTTGAGACATGCACTGCTCCAGATCAAGTATATTTCTGTAGCTGGCATAGTTGATGTAAAATTGCCAACGGTTAAGCAGAGACTTGGCATATCGATCGACCATTTACGGAAACATCACATTCACTGTGTTTGCGCATTCGTTGTGTAACTCATTGACAGCACATCTGCTGCTTCAGCGGTGTGCAGTCTGGGTATTATGTCACGAGAAAAGGAAGAACGAAACTGGAGGTATTCCCGTAAGTGACCAATCCCATTATGCGAGGCCTTCAAGATTGTCTTCAATTGACGGCCTGTGTGATGCTCTGTACTGTAGGTATGTCAAATAGATCATAACTTAAAAGTGTCCGCATCTCGGAGAACATGCAGACGTATAGGCGTGCGAAGCTGCTTAAAACTTGTTCCGTGCGCATCCGCTTCCTATACGTTTTATTGCGGCTCAAGGTGGCGTTTGGGCCAGGAATTCACCAAGCCCATTGACGAGTACGTCCGGTAGGAGGAAGGAAGGAAAAATGGCTTATTTTACACTATTTACACTGGCTCCAGATACGGAAGCTCACTCCATGTAGGAGCATGTTAAATGTCTGAGCAATCATCGAATCGCTCGCAATATCCCGCCCATGGTGTCGTACAGTTCCGCCGAACTCCGCCTCCAATTGTTGCACATGCGCCCCCGCAATGGCGCAAGCGCGTAGCAATATGGGTCGAAGATGGTCCCACGGTAGCATTCGATATTGGTCCTTCTCATCGATTAATTCAAGTTGTCAGGTTGAGGTAGAGGGGTCTTTTGTTTACCCGTCGAAAGTCGGCGTCAACGTTGCGTCGACCTTTGGATAGGTGCTGAGGAAAGGGGAGGGGGGAGGGGGTGCGTTGCCTCATGGTAAACGTTGAAGGAATGCTCATCGCAGTATTGAGACGTAACAGCTTACAGTTTTCCGCGAAAAAAAGAACTGGCCGTACGGATGTTGGCGTGCGAAGTCGTTCGTAAGAAAAATCTGTCAAAGAAGGAGTAGTTGTGCTTGTATGGAGCAATTTTTTCTGTTTCATTCTTTTTTTTTTTTTTTTTGCGCTTGCGCAAAGCTGTATTTCTGCTTTGCGGAAGCTCTTGCGCATCTCGCACACGTCGGATCGCTCAGACTTTACACGGTACGACGTCGGCGATGGGGGGACCGTGTAAGAATCTATAGCACCGTTCCATTTTTTTTTTCCTGTAAACTTAAAAAAAAAAAAAGAGTACACAAGACAAGCTCTCTCTCTCTCCTGCTTTTTTTTTTTTTATATAGTCAGCGACCCAGGCACGAAGCAGGTCATCGAGGAAGAGACGACAAATTCGAAGGCACAAACGTCTCGCGCTCCCGCCTTTCTCCTTGTCCCGCGACGCCCTGCTATCGCGCGATAGAAAAGATGCCTTCGCGTCCCGTACGTTATATAAGGCTTTCCTTTCGATTTCCAGCGAAGAGCAGCTATATCACGGCTGGAGTGGAACTGCATATCTGGGAGCTCAACAATGGCGAGGTGTTCTGCCGATCCTCGACATTGATTCGTCTGCGAATGGTAGCTTCACTCTATACTTCCCGAAGTGGTTTGCTGGGCATTTCTCCGTATCTGCATATGCGATGGGGAGCGCGACAGCGGAAGGAGGGTGAAAAAAAAAAAAAGGAAGGCTCAATCTTAGCTGCGAGGATGCGTTGTGGCTTGTAAAGTACGAATCACGCTATGGACCAAGCTATACCATGTATTTACGGAATGAGCGGTTCTCGAAACAGCATCTCTTCTTCTTGAGAGGGAGTTTTCAATCTTCTGGTGATGTTGCTCATTGCTCTAATGCGTTTTGGTATCCATATATTACGGGCCTAAGTTTGTGCACCAGATAACTCTGTCGGTCGAGCGGAGATAAGTTTTGTGCCCTTTAAGACAACGACGACATCGTGCCGCTTCTTTATTTGCAATATGGGAAGTTCTGCGAGACCCTATTTTCGAAAACCTTGCTCCAGTTTTCCGTCGTGACGAAGTCGCAAAACACATGGGTGATTTTATTCCCTCTTTCCCGTCCACCAGAGTACGGTAGCCAACCAGGCGCATTTCTCGTTAACATCCCTGCCTTCTCTCTTTATTTCCTCCTCCTCCTCCTTCGTGGTGTTTTTGTGGGTATGGCATGTATCACATTGGCCGTGGCTAATAATTTTTCTGCTGTGTCTGAATTCTTCTGCGCCCGTCACCTATTTAATCAGTAAGCCTCGGTGACTATACTTGCTAAAAATATAGTATGTATTCGTTTTCCTATATATATGTTCCATATAATTCATCTTCTTTTGCCGCGGTAGCTACATTTTAGGTGTATCACATCGCCAAACATTTGGTAAGTGTATTTCATTAGTCCTGCGCTTATGCGCGAGGTCGTAGGATGCACGGCTGGCTTTCAAATGAACTGTGAACAGCTTAATCTCAACGTGCTAAGATACACTGGGACTATTCCACAGTAACTTAGCTGCTACTGTATTTTTCATCAGCATATAGACCATTCGTAACTCATTGTGACATTGCTAAAAAGCGCGATCCCATTCTGCAACGATGGCGATATTTTAGCGGCTAAAGGAGATGGAAGCGCTATACCGGCAACGCAAGGAAGGTAGTCAAGGTCTTACGCATTATACCGTGCTTTATCGATGGGAGTGCTTTCTGTGATTATGCAAACAACGTTGTAACGCGGGCGGAGCTTGCGCAAGTGCGTCAAGGTGCCACTTAAATTATAAAACATTCGCCGGCCCAGCAACCGTGTTTAATGGCTAGTTGAACAGTTGAACGAATTGAGCGATCACAAAAGAAGTAATCTACCAGTCTGTAGGCCGACTTGGTTTCGCGTGTGACGCTCATTAGTTGAAACCGTGTCGCTTGCGTAACGGGATGTGTATACGAGAGTCACCGCGCCTTGACATCCTTTACAGCGCAGTTTGTTCAAAAGCACAAGCGGGCATCGTCAAAGAAGCGCCGCTTCGACGTGCTTGACCTAGATTTGACCATCGCTGTCACAGTTTTTCTTTTCTTTTTCGGGAGCGGAGTTGGCATTCTTGAGCACTGTCACTGCGACATTTGTGTTGCCATTGAAGAATGCCTCAATCACTCAATGCTATTCTATATATATATATATATATATATATATATATATATATATATATATATATGGATAGAGAGAGAGAGAGAGAGTTCACTAACAATCTAGATAGAAACTGTTTGTCGCACCAACATTACTACATCGCTTCAGCATCGTGAACGCCCAATTCCTGGCTGAATCGCCCGCAATAGGTCCACGTCACTGATTACCCATACCAGCTGCCGAAACCGAAACCTCACCACCACCTTACCACCACCACCACTGCAACCGCCACAAACGGCAAGAACAAAGACAACGACAACAACAACAACTACTGATTTTCCGCACTCATCCCCGCGAGAACAGCGACCTTTACGTAGCATTTCGGTTATAGACGATGCTGTGCCATGCACACCGGAGTTCGGGTGTCGGACCGCGTCACGCCTGGTCGAGCGTGCCGTGGCCGCCCCTACGGTTCCTGCAGGCTTCAAATGGAGCGTGCGAGCGCGCGCGCCAAGCCCCGAATCATTCTGCTACGGCCGCGCAGGTGGAGGCGGCAAAGGGGAGCGAAAAAAAGCTATAGAAAGACGCGAGAGCGAAGTCTCAAGCGCGTGGCGGGGAAGCGGTCGCGCGTCTCGTGTCGCGGCTGACCCCGGCCCCTCCCCGTTGCCGTTGCATCGCTGATGCGTGCGCAATCAGTAATCGCATACCGCCATCGAGAGCGAACCCGCGCGATTCAAGGACGCGTGTGTGAAGTCGGTGCGCGCGGCTGCATATATGCGACCGCTCGAGGTCTGTGCTTGGAACTGTTTCGCTTGCCGCGCCTGCCCTGTCGTGCGACACCTTGTCGTGCCCCTTACATACCTGGGGGTAGGGCGTGCTCTCTTTTCTAGGCAGAAGCGAACGAGGCCCTACTAGCGTGCACACGATGCTCTATAATCACGAGATTTTGTTGGTATAGCGCAAATATTTGTCACTTTTTGATGCTCAACTTTAAATTTTCTAAGCAGGAACGCGTATGAGAAATGTTCTTCTAGATCAGAAACCTCTTTTCGCCACAACTTCAAGTCTATTTATTTATTTATTTATTTATTTATTTATTTATTTATTTATATTCATACGAAAAGAATCATCGCTCTCTATGTAACCAGCGGGTGCTATATAGTAAAAGCTTGATGCCGTTATATGCGACCGATCTGTCATTGATTAAGGCAAACCTATCGAGCGCTTATATGCACTTTGTTGCTATGTACAGTCACCTAAAAAAGTATTGTGGGACACGCTAACGCGTGGAAGCGTATTGTGGCGCGGCACCGCATCAAAGCTAATCTGCGCAGGCGCAGTGACTTCTAGAAGCGTGGCTTCTGCTACAATGTTTGGGCGCGCCGGTGGAAATGCTGACTGGGGTCGATGACGCAGTGTACGGGGTTTGAGGTGGTAAAACCACTGTCTATTCGCATAGGGCACACAAACTCAAGGTTGACTTGCCGCACAGGCGATATGCTCCCGAAAGCAACATTTTTTATTTATTTTTATTTATTTATGCAGCTTCTTACAGCGCCCTTCTGGGCATTAGTGTCGGGGGAAGGTATGAAATGTGAACTGTAAACGTGCGGTGTAATATGCAAAATACATCCAGGATACGAATTCGCCTCACCGCACTAAAACGCTGGGACGCAGGCTTGGCGGGCCTAATCAAAGTATTAGACGAAAGCTCTTTTGGGATTGGATGTGGAAAAAGCTTTTGATCGTATAAAGCATAAGGCAATACTTGGCGTCCTCTCGGAGATGGGGTTAGGTAAGAGACTTTTTAACATTATTAAGGACTTTCTTAGAAATCGAACTGCACAACTCATGGTGGGTGAGCTTAAATCAGAAGTTAAGAATTTGGGAAATAGGGGCACTTCACAAGGGGCTGTGCTCTCACCCATGCTATTTAATTTAGCAATGTCCAAGGTTGCAAGAAATCTGGAGAAAATTGAGGGTATACATTATGTGGTATATGCCGACGACATAACCATATGGAGTGCCAAGGGTAATGCAGGACAGACAGAGACCAGATTACAGGAAAGTTTATATGTTGTAGAGAACACACTGAAAGACATGGGGTTGAAATGCTCGGCAGCCAAATCAGAACTCTTGGTCATTAAACATTGCAGAAAAGGTCGCAAACCAAGAGGTTACATTCCGGAAGATGGGCCAAGAGTGCGCTTATACACTCATGAAGGATCCGAAGTCAGGCTAGTTGAAACAATCAAGGTTCTTGGGTATCACATAGACGGAAACAATGCTAACTATAGAACAATACAACATATCTCGAATAAAACAGATGAAGTCATTAGGTTACTAAGGAGAATTACCAATAGACACAGAGGCTTAGGAGAGGACAGCGCTTTGAGGCTAATACACGCCTTTGCTCTCTGTCACTTCACTTATGTGGCTGGATTATTCAAATGGAAGCAGGCAGAACTTAAACTTCATGTGATGCTCAGGAAGCTCGTTAAAGTAGCCCTAGGGATACCCAGTAACGCTTCAACTGACAAACTCATGAGTCTAGGGGTGCACAACACAATGGGAGAAATCGCGGAGGCCCAACAGCTAGCGCAACACGAAAGATTGACAAAATCACGAGCTGGCAGGAACATATTACAGGCAATAGGTGCAGAACTGAATACATCAAGGAGCCCAATAGAGGCTGAAGTAGAATTAAGGACTGACGTTAGGAACAAGATCAGAACCAATCCTCTCCCCAGAAACATGCATCCAGAATATAATGTCGAAAGGAGAAAGGCAAGAGCTAAAGCACTCTTGCAGGAAATAGAAGCGCAGAACCAATTGGCAGCTATAGTTGATGCAGCCTGGGTGAAAGGTAAAGAAGCATATACGGCCATTGTCTCAAATTATCAAGGGAAGGTGCAAGATGCTATCACTATTTTTACCAAGGACCCCATGGTGGCGGAACAAGTGGCAATTGCTCTGGCCATCAGGAGTAATAAGTGGGCCTGCATTTACAGTGATTCGAAATCCGCTATAAAGTGTTTTGATAAAGGCTACGTAGCTGGTGTTGCAGCTAAACTTTTTGAAAACATTGTGATTATGAGAACTGAAATTCGATGGTTTCCTGTGCATATGGGAAAAGTGGACGAGACTCGGATAAACCTCAATGAGGTTGCTCATGACTTGGCTCGAGGACTTGCTAACCGTGACAGTCACAACCGAGCCGTTCACCATCAAGCGAGGGAATCTAGAGATCATTTAATAACATACAATGACATTACCAAACACTACTATTTAGGACGCAGGCAATTCCCATTGCCACATTCAAAACTGAACAGGGCTCAGGCAGTCTCACTGCGCTTATTGCAAACGGGTACATATCCCACACCGTACACCATTCATAAAATATATCCAGAGAGGGAGATTAAGATGGACTGCAACGATTGTAATGGCATCATTGGAATCAGACATATGCTGGCGGGGTGCCCCGCGATTCTCCCCAACCTCGTTGAAGAATGGACACAGTGGGAGAAAAGGATTCAAAGCCCATTGTTTCAGGACCAACTAAGGGCCGTCGAGAGGGCCCATGATGTCGCTGAAAGGCTTGGCCTGACAGTGCCAACGTGGGAGCGGCCCGCCTTGACTTAAGAAGTCGAGCCTCCGGACCTCATTCCAATAAATGTTTTCACACACACGAACATGAAGCCACGCCTCAAAGCGTCACTGTGCCTGCACCATGGTCTCCTAGATTCGGAGGCCATGCCTGCACAGATTTGCTTCGGTGCGCGGCCGTGGCAGCTGCACTGGCGCTCCGCGGAGCGCAGCTACGCGTTCGCGTGTCCCGCAACATTTTGCGCGAGATAAGACATGGTTTCTTCTATCTCTCGGAAACTCTTTGGGTATTCCAAATTCAGCAGTGTACTACGCCTAAGCGGCGCTTTTGCACTGAGACCATTTTGCAAAGTGAGATAACGAGCCAAAGTGATAACAATCAGGCTACCGGCCATGCGACGAAAGCGTTTGGTCGCCACGTCTCAAGCTTCGTATAAGTTTTCCCGATCCTTTTTTTTCCCTTAGGGTGCACTTATCGAAGCACAGCTGGCTGTGCGAGCATCCGCAAAAAATTTTTTTTTTGTTTAATTAAAAAGTATAAATCCCCGTCCCTTTTTCCTGCCTCGTGCGCAATCGCTCCTGACCAATCGCCTTGGCCCTTTTTGCAAGGCATCCCTGCCAAAGAGGAAAGCGACAAGGACTGTTTACAAAATAGAGATATTGAAAAAACAAAAAACTCGATTCCCACTTCTTTCCGAACTGCACTTTGTAATAACGTCGCCGTATTCGAAGCCCACGCGTGGCACGCCGAGATGTGACAAGAAGAAAACGTCCTTTCCGCACTCCTATCTCAGCATGCGATTATAAGCATCCGCGTATATAACGCCGCCGTGGAGGAAGCTAGCGAACGTGAGACGTCGCTTGGAACAGAGATGCTAGGAATTTCCAGCGAGCCTCCAAAAAGAAAGTGAAAGTGGTAATCTCGCGCACCGCGGTGGCCCGTCCTTTCGGCAACGCCACCGGCCGCCAGTTGGCAAGATCGTGTCGCGTATGGCCGGATGTGTGCAGGCGGGCGAGGTAAGACGTACTACGAGGTGGCGTGGCGCGTCTTGGGAGGCTACCAATATCTGCAAAGCAGCTGCCTGTCGAGGAAAATAAGAAATACTCAGAACGGGGATGCGTACGTGATGGCTCTCCCACAGTCGGCGTGGCATACAAAGTAGCCTTGTTTCGAGCGAGAATGCGGCTTACGTATCCACGGCCCAGTGAAAAAGACAGGCGCACTCTCGCTTGGCTAAGTGGCATGAACCTGTTATCCGATAGCTGCTCGACAAGGATAGACGAGGTAGACGTTCCTTTCCTTAAAGAACAACATTGCGCAGGAGAACTCGAGCGCTAATGAACGTTGCTCTCCGCAATCTACGGCGCACGGCTAAGACAGTTCGTTCCTAACGTTAATGGATTAATTGCTTTGCTTTAACGTCCTAGAGAGATCGAGAGTGATGTAATGAAGGCAGGGATATTAACCAGTCAAGAGTTCCGGTTGGCTACCCTATGCTGGGAGAAGGGAGAAAGAGAAGAGAAAAGGGAGAGACAGAGAGGGGGTATAGAGACATATGAACGGACAGTACTAGAGTCAAAGCCGCTCGTACAAACCAGACGTTCTCAGAAATCACAAAAGTGCCTTCACTGCCTTCTGAGCCCATGATCGGTGGGGACGGTGCTCTAGTACTGTCTGTCCACTCAGAGGACGATCATCTAATTTCCTGAACATCCTAAAGAAGTGCTTGGGCTGTGAGGAACATCATAGCTGCTTAAGTGCGTGTGTCCATGCCTTTGGTTGTGTGTGTGTGTTACACAAGCATTTCCCTCCCATATTCAATATGCAGCCGCGGCGGCTAGGAGTCGAACCGGCAACCTTGAGCAAAGAGGAGGAACACCATGTTCGCTGAACTGAATCGCAGTGGTTACACGTGAATACAGCTGTAGAGAGGGGGAAAAAAGGAGGGGTGGGTTGTAGTGATGGGGTGAGTATGTGTGTACTGCGAGGGCGAAGGGGAAAGGCGCTCGTTATCGCTGTCTTTGCAAGCAGGCACTATTTATTTATTTGCAGCACCCTCAGGGTATATATAAATTACAGAGAGGAGGGGACATACTGAAAGACTATGTATGCCACTACATCACTACAATGTCACCACTCCTAATAACAAATGCAAGAAATTAAAGAGAAACAATGACAAAATACAGTAATTACTCGATGGCCTGGGACAACACAGCTCTTTTTCCTCCTACTACGTAGTTGCGAGAATAGCGAAGAAACAAACAAATCATAAAACATTTCTGTGAAGTCCTTTGCATGCAAATGAAGGTAGCATCAACGGAACGGCTCAGTTTTTCTTCTTTATGCCCTTGGGAAGTCAAACGCGCTGTTTTCTCTTACTTCTGACTCTACCAGTCCGGAGGTCGCGAGAGTCGAAGCATAACGATTGAGGAAATGCATCGCCTCGTCCGTCATCCCTCACAGGTCGTAGTTATATGTGCATCGTGAAGCATCGTGGACGTGGTTTGGCGTGGTTTTGGTTAGGGCATACCGCTGCAATGCCGTCATGTCGGCAATAATAGGCAGGTTCCTCAGGAAAAAAAGAAAAAAAAGAAAAATGTTCGGAGTAGTTGTCATCGCAGGCGTCCTCTGGTATCATTCATCGAGCAGACCAATTTTAGAGTCCCCGAGGAGCTCGCAACATAACACTTCCTCGACGGAAAAAAAAAAGGTGTCTGTCGTCGGCGATCTTGATGGCACGCGTCGGTATCGCGCACTGTTTGGAAGCACGCACGACACGTCTCCGGAGCTCAGCATGGGACAGTTTAAATATAGAATTTTGTTCTGTCATCTATAGCTGGCGACAACGTGATCAGGAAAGCGCTGCTGTCGCAATTTATTATTATTCCTTTTTTTTTCTCGAGGACTTGAACTGTCTCATACACGATTGCACATGACAGGCCTGGTTGTAAATAGTTGGCCAGGCGGTAGATGCTATATAGTGAAGCGCGTCATACGCGCAGAGGTTTCGTGCTTGAACTTGACGGGCTCGCATGCTTCATCACTGGATAAGCTCGCGCGCAAGGCACGAACCAAGTTATAAAACGAAGGAATTGGCGCCTTACTTCCGTTCTCCTCGCGTCCCCTTCTCGCCTCCTCGCCAGCCCCTCTGATCTTGGTCTCTTGCTGAATTTGTGCCTCGATACCTGCTTATCCTGACACACTTCGGCGATTTTTATTGCCATTTATTTAACCGGCATGATTGTGGCGCTGAGTGAAATGATTCTCTTGAGGCATGCCAACTTCGCTTTGAAGTGAGTAATATTGCGACATGCTCCGTGTCATTACTATTTTTACTCCTGGCAACAAAAGAGACGCAACGAAACGGCTAAAGACTCGCTCAAAGCTGCCTGCATAACACGCCAGGCACCACTCGGTGCAGTGCGGTGTCTCTCTAACTCAGGGTTACCGCGCAGCCTCGCTTTGAGTCGCGCGGTGCATACAGTGTAGTGCATACGTGCGTACACCCAACGGGACGATGCCGGCGATGCGTGCAGGGCGTAGCGAAAGGCGGCAGGAAGTGCGGGCGTGTATATAAACGCGCGCGCGCATGCGCGTTCCGCATGAGAAACCTCGGGCGTGCTGCACGGCGAAAGTCGCCCGCGTCCGACGTCGCAGCCGTAGAGAAACAAATGCTGAGCGTGGGAGCAGCGAGGGGCCGATATACGCCAACACGGCGAGCGTCGCAGGTGCGCAGGAGCCTCTTCACCGTCACCTTGGTTGTTTTGTTTTTTTCTCTTTCTTTCCTGCCGTGTAGTCATCGTCGTCTTCTTCGGCACGCTTGGCTGGCTCGCGTCGCGAGGCACCGGCGTCCCCCGCAAGCAACTTTCTTCGCAAAACTGCCGCCATTCCGTTGCGTCAGCGAGCGGTGCCGTCTGTTCCGGCGTGGTCAGAGAGGAGCGCGATAGTGAGCTGGCTGCAAGTGCATGAGGCTGAAGAGGGCAAGCCAAGTGTCGCCACAAAAGAAGGAAAAAGATAACGACACTGAAGTGCTCGTTTACAGTTTTTTGTCAAAAGTACGCGGGCTACGTTGTGTGCGACCGCAATGCTATATACAGGCTGTTCAAAGGAGTTCATGCCATAAGTACCAACGCCATGGGCAATGACAACATCACACTCAAGATCTGGTGATCTGAAGTGTCGGGAGTTGGATGGAAACCGCAGCGCAAAGCGGAATGACATATATATGGTGAAGGTGCGGCAGGAGAAGCGCGTATATACTTTTGACAAATGCTGTAACGTAGGGCAGCGCGTACTTTTTCACCTCGGCAGAGAGAAGCCAGGCGAGCGAAAGTAGAGAGATGGAAGATATTGCGCAGGTGTTCTTATCTATTTGATGATACTGGAAGCACCGGCAGCGCAGGCATAGAGAATATGGCTTTCTTCTGTTGAGCACGAAGTCCCGGGTTCGATGCCCGGCTGCGGCGGCTGTCCCAGGAATTGTCCAAATTAATGCGGAGATGTCTTAGGGCGTTCCTTATAACCAAATGTGCAATTTCGCGAAGTTGGACCGTATAGCTATAGGAAATGTTGGTGACTTGCATTTCCAGCTTTTCCACAATGGTTGACTGTCAAATGCTCAATAACGACATGACAAACTAAATAGACGCAATCACGCACGCACGCACGTACTGATGACCATTTAGCGCAAACGCGGTGAGAACGACGACCAATATGGTCGACTTCTGCTTCTTTGCGTTTTGCTGGCCCTTAAAATCTCTTCACGCCTTCCCAGAGCATAAACCAGATCTTGCTATCAGTGCTCGATGTAAAAACAGTGATGACTGCTTTGCACGTAAAGAGAAAGAGTCATCTAACGATACACGTGAACACGGCGGCGCTGCACTAAATATGGAAGCCTCAGAGAACTGAATGATCAATGGCGTTGCACAAACGTATTGTGCTTCTAGCTCTTGCAACATAGTAATCAAAAGCCGGGCCTTACAGCGGCTAACCGCCGCGTTTCTATACCTTTCATGTTTCCCTGCAGACATTCGGACTTCGCGGTGCTAAAATGACAAAAAAAACATCATTTTTCGAGACTAATCTAGTGAATAATAATGTGCGTAGAAACAGAAAGAAAGCAAAAGCTGCTTATAACGCTGCAACTTGGGCATCCGAATGAGTGGTGAGTGTGCGGTGCAATATAATATATGCATATACCTAAACAGACGAGCAGTTCGCTTTATTTATACGCCTGCCCATCCGACATGGCGCGTTGTCAGCGCTTGACTACGGCATAGAGAGACAGACACACGCTCTGCGCGTTGAAAAGCCAACACTAACATGCATCAAATCCGGCCATGATTTCCTCCTAGGCTCATAGCGTAGCAGCTGTCTGCAGGCCGACGCCGTCACGATAGATTCAGTTTTATTCGTATCCGCACAAGCAGGAAAAGAAGACCGCAAGCCGCGATGACACGTCTGCATACTTCCTCTCGCTCGCAATCTCGTTCTCGATTTCTTTTCCTTTTTTTTTTCTCTACAGACGCCGCCAAAGTCGCAACGAGGAAGCCACTCCGGCGGCCAGAAATTGTTTTCCCCTTGAAAACCGCAACAGAGAGCAGACAGCGGCGCGAAGAAACAGCGAGAGTGCTTCCCTTTTGGATCGGCGAATAAAGGCGGTTTGGTTTTGAAGCTATAGTTTCGGACCGTCCGGGGCTCCCGACAGCTCGGCGCCTTCATATCGCGTTGATCCCATTCCAACACCCACTGACCGATCCGCCCCCTTCCGTGTGCAGCTTCTTTTCGACTGCCGTTCTCCGTTTCTCTCTTTTTTTTTCTTTTGTCTTCACTCCTTCGCTTTGCATTCGTACTCGGGATACGGGTCGTGCTGTCAGTGCACATATACCGTTGTTCATGCGACAAGCGCGAGTCTCTTGCGCGTCTACGGGGGAGGACTCGCGAATCTATTTCAAGAGTCTAGCCTCTCCGCCCATCCGCTATTCTTTGAAATAAATAAGGAGAAATGTGAAAGGCGTCCGCTGGGGTGGTGCGCGCATAAGGGAAGTAAGCACGCGAACGGCCCCTTTGTTCCGAATCCAGTGGGCGGTCGGCTCGTAACACGCGCTTTCGGAGAAGGTCCCAGGAAGAACGCGTTGCGTGCGATCGCCCGAAAAACATGTTCTGAGCAGAAACCGGCCGTACGGTTTTCTCTCATTGATTTCTGACGCTTCTCAACCTGACGCAGCTTTCTCTCTCTCTCTCTCTCTAACGTGAAACGCGCGCTGCTAGAGGAGAGTTCCTGTACAAACGGTCGAGATAATACTTTTTTTTTTCTCGAGTCAGAAAGGATGGTAAATTGTGAGGAAACATTCGAAGAGCGTATAGGCATCTGTCGGAGGCGCATAGATGCAACCGCTGTGAACGTCAAAAAGATATGCGCGCAGTGAATCGGAGACCCGAAACGGAGACGCCCAGGCGAACGTGGCTACCCGCCTGCAGTTCCGAAGCTGCTCGATTGCTGCGAATAAAAGCGTTTGAAAAACGCGACTGCATGCGTTGTTGGCAGTTCGCTTTCTCGGGGCTGCCAAGGCGCGTTAGCAGCGGTTGCGCCGCTGTGCGGGGCTGTGCTGCGACATCCCGCCGTGCGGAATCAGTGTGAGTCACGCTGTGCGCGCCCCGTGCGACCGACCAGTGGCGGCATAAGTGAGACGTGTGGATGCAGAGGTGCCGACTGTGCAGGCAGCTTTACGCTGAATAATAATAGTACGTAGAGAAGGATCGGCAGACCGACTGAGCCTGATTCTCTCGGCATTTCTGTTGTCGCCATTTCAATTAAATGCACAATTGCGAGGATGGACATCCTGCGGCAAGTAGAATACAAGGATTGATAGTTAATTAAGAATGATTTAACCTTTTAAATTAATGTAGCTTATTAGGATGAATAAACTAAAATAGGTATTTTAATGCGTATGAATTTTTGCTGGGTACTTGCTTTAGGAAAAGCAAGAATGGGAGTATGTTAGTTTTACTGTTAACGGACGAAATGAGTGCTTAAGAATAAAGCTAGTTTGTTACAATATGGTATTGACGCTTCAGAAAGCAGAAAATACGTTAAACAAGTGCTAAAATCTGTGAATATTCAAGTTTATTTGCTCATGCAATGGTCGGAGTGCCTAGCAATGGTCGGAGTTGCTCTATGTGGACTATATAAAATATAAACAAACAAGATAGCTTTTGCAGTCATTGAAGATAAAGAGAATACAAGAAAATTAAACTTCTAAAGGAAAGAACAATAACTTTAGTTTGAATTACCTGATAAAAAATAACAATTTCCCGTTGCCTTGTTCTTTTGGTTGTTCTTTTGTATGCACAGACGAGGCACTAAGAGCTGGTCACCAGCAACAAATGTTCACGGACCACGCTGAGCCGCGAAAGAAAATATACTATGAAAGGAACTACACTCCCCGTTGAATTAGGCGCCGAGCCTGGAATAGAAAGTTGTACTTGAACCATTAAATGCGATGGTGGCACCTGTGAATGCAGATTGGGCTTCTCAACCGGAGAATACGCCTTAGCGACGAGGAAATGTATACTTTCTTCGTTGCTTTCTTATCGAACTTTTTTCTTTTTTCGCAGCTATTGAGCTTCCTTAACTATTGTCCCTTGCGGCATAATGCAGTTGGTTCTCGTTTGGTGAAGACATCCGTACTTTTCCTGGCGTTGGACATGGCCCCGTTTCTTATCGTAATTGAACATCTTTCTTATCCTTACGCGGTGCAGCGCCCCGTCGCAGTTCACCCGCTATAGCTTTCCCTATCGCGGCGGTTGATCAGCGCGTTGTGAACATCGCCGATTAGAGGTGTAGCTTCGTGGGTACATTCGAGTTTTTCCGGCAGGTTTGCCACCTTACAGTCCACATTGGAGCTGAGCATCATTTGTTGCCACTGGGCGGAAACAAAGGCTCAGCCTAGAACCGATCTTCTTGCTTGTTAATGAAACCAGACGTATAAGCACAGGGATCATAAATTAGTTCCACGTGCTATTTAATCAGTGAGCCCCATCCGTGCGTTTGTACATTTCCTCTTCACGTTCTACTTCCGGTATAGAGCAAGCCAGAAAAACAACTTTAACTTAACAAGGCAACCAATTCTCCGAGAATCGAGTTATGCAATAACAGAAAAAAAGGAGAAAGAAAGAAAGAAAAGAAAAAGAAAGAAAGAGAAAAGGAATGAAAGGAAGAAAACTAAAACGGAGAGTTGCTTGTGTTCATGAACACTGACAAAATAATGACCGATTAGTGTTTCGTTTGTGACTTTTCGGCGTTAAAAGGAAGTAGCGCAGGTTTCGACGCATTTCTGCGCTAATTCACCGCGGTGCTATAGCTGCACAAACTAGCACGGGTAACGCCATTGTCGACTTGCATCACGAAAATTAAAGAAAAAAAAATTAAAACATCGGGTGCTCCCACGGGCAAAGTATTTTAAGAGAGAGAGGCAGAGAGGCCTCCGTGGAAAACAGCCGCTTTGGAAAGCTTCCTTCTCGAATCTTCCTTTTTTTTTTTTTCCTAAGCTCGAAGCCTACCGGGAGCGGAGAGTGACCGACCATTTTCGCTGCGCGCAATTACGATACAAGTGTTTTTTGTTTATTTGTTTATTTTTTATTTTTAGAGAAAGCGGGCGCCCGCACTTCGCCGACGTTCTAGCTGGCGTTTCTCAGGTGTTTCTCGAGAGGATCGCGGGTAAGCCCTCAGCGAGCACTGGCCAGCGGCGTCCTTCCTTCTTCGTGGTGCGCGTATCGTTGGCTTTCTCGGCGCGGCAGTGGATAATCAGAGCGTGCAGAGCACGTGTCTGTGTACACACGACACGTACGCCCTCGTAAAACAAGGAGCCGATTCGGTCCGAGGCTTTTCAGCGTGTGCGAATGCATGCGTGGGTATACGTTTGTTTTACCACCAGACCTACCGTAGTGCAGGAAAGCGTTGCAGGCACAGAAAGAGCCTGAACATTGCCGAGTCGACAGCGAAAGTTTGAACTCTGCCTTTGCAGAAATGTAGACTACTGACGTTCAGTAACTCTTCTATACAGGGCTCATTAAAGGCTATAGTAATTCTACAGAAATTCTTTAAGATGTCGACAAGTACTTCTGTAAAGGATCCGTCCTGCACGTTGGCATATCAGCCGTGGGGATAATGAGGGAATCCGCAGATGTGCACATTTTCTAATTGCCGGGACGCCAAGATTTACCGTACGACCACTTAGTTAGCCTTTCGTTACGGAGATACAAGGTGGCTGACCCTCTCAATCTATACTCTAAATACGCACAAAACTCAATTAATGGTTCGTTATATTGTGGTAGATGGCTTGACGGGTTGGGTTAAAACCAATGTCGGCCCACAATATCATACCGCATTGCAGTATCGCTTCACGAAAGGTGTACGGGTAGGATGGAAAGTGACTTAGAAGAACAGCTGGAGTTCACTGAAGTACGTACATAGGTTTGTATACGTGGGAATGCAAGCACCCTCGCCCGTTGCAGCAAGGCCAAAATGAAAAATGAACTGCTAACAATAAATCATAGGTTGAAACGGACCATGTAACACTTAGTTCAACCGTGAGTCGCTCAGTGCCAAGTTTAAGTCAAATAATTCCCCAGTGAAGTTCTGATTTACTGCCCGTCTTTGGACGAGATGGCCGCATGGATGACGCAGTGTCACTAAGTAACTGCTGTGTGTCACTTTGGCATAGGAAATGAAAAGTATGTAGAAAAAGCAACTGATAACGCAAGGTACTATAGTGCTGAAAGAACTGAAAGCTTTCGCAGAGCCGGACCAAACCATACATAATGCTGAGGCCGGTTTACAGCATTTCAAACAAGACTTATGCTATCTACTGCGTACACTAGAAATGAGAAAGAAATTTGCCCGGTTTGTAAGGTAAATTAATTAAATCATAGGGCTTTACGTGCCGAAACCACGATCTGATCATGAGGCAGCCGTAGTGGGGGACTCCAGAAATTTGGACTTCTTGGGGTTCTTTAACGTGCACCAGAAGTACACGGGTGTTTTCGTCCGCATCGAAATGCTGCCGTCGTGGCCGGGATTCGATCCCGCGACCTCGTGCTTAGCAGCCCAACAACATAGCCACTAAGCAACCACGGCGGGTAGCACCAAAAAGAAAAGTTGTAAAATTATTTCTTGTCGACTGCGCAGGCATTCGAGTACGCGAATGCCTGTCCGAATGCATTCGAGTACGCGCATTAGGCAGCTTGTCCAAATGGCCAGGAATTATTTCTTCGACAACTTCTCTGGAACACCTGTTAAACAATGCAGTTCTAATTTGCATCCTTCCTGCATCATAATAATGCAAAAAGGTTTCGGGTGCAATACCCGCTTCCTTTTTTTTTTTTTTTTTTTTTCGAGAGGCCCCTTCCGCACGAGAGCGCGCTAATACGCAATACATCCAAAATTCGTTTCAGCTACATCCTAACCGAAAAGGTAGGGGTTTTGTTTTGTACTCTCATGCACCCTCCTCCGCCAAACGCGTGTTTCTTTCGGCATTCAAAACAGCCCTATAGGCAGGGCTTTCAGCCAACTGCGAAGCGCCGCGACGTCCGGCTTAACGATGCTACATTGATAACGTCTAGCCGCTTTTCCTCCTCCGTTTGGAAACGTGGCGGCGTAGGCACGCTCCGCAGCTCGCGACTTGCATGCAGCGCTCGCGCGCGTTCGTGTGCATACATACTTACGCGCATCTACACGAACGTTCAGGCTTCCCCCATAGCCTGCGGCGCAGCCCGTCCGCGCTTACGCAAGCCTGGTTCCTTTGTGCTGCTCATATAGCGGCGTGCCCGAAGAAGCGGGCCCGAAAGCGTCGCTGCGCTCTCGTGCCAGCGCCGCCGACGTGCGCAACACGTTTGGAGCCGGCGCTGTATACAGCTGCAGGGTCAACCTGATGCTAATCGCCGCTGTTGCTTGCCGCCGCCGCCACTCGCGAGAACCTTTGCAACGCGCGTTTCTTTGGACTTGTAATACGGAGCCGCTGCGAGGCTGCTGTAAAACCGGAGTGTTTGTGTTCGCGTTCGACTGTGTGCTTTTAACTCTGGGCGCGTTGGAAAGCCCAGCTCGCCAAGACGCGCGCCAGCGCCTCCTTCGGTATAACCCGTCGCTTTGTTGAAAAGCGCATAGCGAGGACCGAGGAGCGTACAGAAAACACAGGGTGTGGGGTTTGAGAAAGTTGGCACGACATAATTCAAGACGTGAAAAACGCAAAAGAGGACGGAGGCAACACGAACACGAGAAATGGGGACGTGCGGACTATAGATATATTGTGTACAACTTTGGGCAGAAGCATGAGAAGTTTACGCGAAAAAAGAAGAAGAAAGAAAAAGAAACGTATTCACAAACGGATGTTTACTTCAGAGCGGCTCTTAAGAATACAGACCTTACGACCAAAAAGCTTTGGGAAATCGACACCTAAATTTCTTTGTACGTCAGAAGCAAATCTTTGTGGCCACTGCGGCGCTGGAAAGGTGAAGCTCGAACTGTTGTACTCAATTTCATTCTAAATGTCTGGGCTGCAGGTGTGCACAAATGCGGCGTTTTCGCCACAACCCTTAATTGATTCAGAAATTTTTCTAACAAGTGCACGTGTCCTTGCGCGTGTCCTCATTTGCGTGTGTGCCGCTGGCATGTGCTCTTTCTTGTGTTATGAAGAGAAGATGTCCTAAGCTTACCTCGGAACGATTGTTCGGCTGCTTTAGCACTTAGCGGGCTATTATAACGCCAACATATCGCCATCTGCAGTGGTTAGGTTAAGCGGACGAAGATAAGATCTACGCTTATGAAGTAGAGAAAGAAGGAGGATAAATTGTTAATGTCAAGTGCTGACTGCGTGCCGATGCAGTGTGCACATTTTCTTCACGCACACATGAAATGCAACATATGAATGAAGACTATCATGCGGTAAGAGAAACAAGGGCATATGCGGCTAAGTAGCAGGGATCATTCGCGAATTATTGTGGTGCTGTTGTGCAACCTGCTGATGCAATGTGCACATTGTAGGCGTGCGAAAAGAAAAGCAAGCGTCTCTTGTAAGTGGGGGTTCGGATGCTAACATATTTAAAAGCAAGGCAAACATAATCTTGTTGAACCGAAGCGATGAAGCTACGGCTGCCGAAACGTGGCCGTAAAATTATGCGGACACTGTGTGTGCTGAAGTCATTCTTCTGCAGAGATGACGACAATTACACGAGTTGAGCAGGAGTAACAGAGCAAAACAACTAATGGCACCAGGTACATCGAATGGCCATGCGTACATAAACAATTTTTAAAAAATGTTCTCGTAAATGAGCTCCTTCGCACACACGACTGCACGTTTCTCCACCGCAGCTTATTAGTATTCAGCATTCATCTCCAAACTAACTCGCGGTTAACAGACGACACGCCTTCACGAGTGAAAGGGCAGGGGCGTCAGCATTCGAAAACCGGAACGCGGCTTCGTCCACACACTTCTCGACCCAAGGTATGCGTACTGCCGCAGGAAGGGGTGGCCGATTGGAAATTCTCACGGACCCCGCACAGGACAAACACTTTGAGCGCGCCCGGCGCAGGAGCGCAAACAACATATCCCGCAAGGTCCGCAAATTACGCTTCGCTACTCGCTGCGTCGAGCAGCGAGCGGTGAAAGGATTCCCTCGGGGCCTTTGAGTAAAGTGAGTTTACTTCCCTATTGCACAACCGACAGAGGCCTTGGGCGAGTGACTCTTCAATAGCCGTGGCGTACTATATGAAAGCCACGTCGTCAAACAACGGTTCTTAGAATTCCATGTACGCAAGCGCACTCCAGGAGTTCGTCGATCTATTCCCTCTCCCTCTTTCTTTCTCTCTCCCTTTCTGCCATTTCCTAGAATAGCAGATGATAAAAGCACACTCCTATAGATGTGAGTTGCCGATAGTGGACTTGGCAAGTTTCCGCGTCCGGTAATGTCTGGCGCAATAAAAAAGACCCCCGAACGCTCCACCACCCCCTTTCTTATGCCATCGTATACACCAGGGGTATGCGCGCGCTCGACCAAGCGTTCGCACGTACGTGCCGTTAATCCTGCTGCAGCCGTGGTTGCTTCAATGCCAAAGCGGCGTGCGCGTGAGATCGATTGGCTGCACGTTATAGCATACGTACGATGCAGCCGTCAGTCGTTCTGGCAAAGGAAACGAGGCAAACTTCCGCACGTCGCTCGCGACTATAAATGCGGACGGACAAAGCCATAGCTCGCGCTGGAGAGGCGTCGCGATGTGCTTAGTGGGATCATTGCCTCCGAGATTTTCGACGCTGCGCGAAGGTTGCGGGGAAACATGCATGCACCGCGCCGACGATCTCGGAAGCCAATACGAAACAATGAGTCTTCGTGGAAATATCGCGACTAGTGAAGTCTGATGGCAGTGTTTGCTTGACGCGGCGATGTGGCGCTCCAGCCATCACAGGAATTTAAGGAATTACTGCTTTTTGTACTTGCTTAGACTTTCGCTGTTCAAATGTTCTCGGGAGTTGTTTCTTACCACCGCGAATTTGTTAGAGATGGTTAGTTTGGCTAAGCGTCTGTGCGCTACTATTTGACTACTTTCCAAGATATTCAGAGGGAAGTCGTCGCTTAGATTCTGAATAGTAACTCACCTGTGATGAATGTTCGTTGCTCGTACATGGCTATACGCTAGACAGTTTCTATTTATTTAATGTGCCTAAGGTTCTTCACTGAGAATGCGATTCATTTATTTGATATAAAGGAACGTTTCGAGGCATACAAGATACACTGTTGCACTTAAAGCTAATAACCGAGGAAACCATAATTCTGCTCTTAAAGAAGACACAGCCTCCCAAAACGAGAAATATTTCAGCACAGCACGAATTCATCCCCTCGTACTCCAATGATTCTTGTGGTGGTTTTACCAATTCAATCTCAGGCATTCCTTTATTTTCGATTGCCGAAAATAAGCAGCCTAACTCTGTGGTTTAGCTCGAACTATAAACAGCCGAATGTGCCACGCTCTATTCGTTAACATCTATCTGCATCTCTTGTCGGGTAGTGTGCTCGATTTATTCCCCTAGGGCCCTTGGATTAAATTCTGAAGAAGACCGGTTAATTTTGTTCATTTCTTCTTTTTTCCTGCTGTCTCGGTTTAGTGATCTTGACTTCACTGTCTAGTCTGTACGCGCCGTCCAAATCAGAAGGAGGAGTCCACAACAGCTATAGCTGCAAAACTAAAGCCGAAAGAGCGCCGCTGTGATCTAGGGTTCCAACGCACTGCATCTTCTGTATAGGCGACAGCTCGCAGAGTCATGTAGAAAGAACTGCGATGGAAGTGCGCGTGCTGGTAGAAATAGTCAAATGCCTTTCGCTCGTGAGTTGACACTCGCCGTCGATCTGCACACATTATGCTGGTCTTCCTCGGGCCCGTTTAATATTTCGGCTCACGGTATCAGGCCATATAACATCACTTATATCGCACTGCAAGATCGTGTGTGGTCCTCCAATATAGCGGATACCGAGCGGTCGACGACAGCCGCTCCTTTTGACAGGATGAAAGCCGCCTACACGTCGGGTACAATGCACCGCGGGGGTCAAAGGAATCGCGGCCTCTCCGCGATGCATTGTTTCTGCGTCCACGTCGAGGGGAACGTCGGGCCCGGACGTTGATCCGTGACTAACTGACGACTCGCTGCGAGCCAGAACAAACACATCCACGCGCGCTGTGCTCGTTCCCCAATGCGAATACTCGCGGTGCGATGATGCGCCGCTTCCCCCCATGACTGACAAGCGCGGCGAAGCAAGACCGTAAGACGCGCTGTCGACGCCCGACAAAGAAAAGACGATACACCACGAGAACTGCGCGCATAGTCTTCCGTGGTGAAGAATAGAACGTATCGCGATGAGCGAAGTTCAGTTTTCCGGCAAGCCACTGCATGGACCGCAAAAGTCAGGTAACGAACGACTCGTATACAGAAGGTTCGCATCAATACAGGGCTTATCGATGTATAAAATCATTCTGTGTACGCGAAGAAGCACGGCTTCCGAGACGTGGTACTTACTCCGTCAAGACAAGATTGGAGATGTTGAGAGACAATGACGGCGCACGTACGGTACTTTATTTCATCCGAGCACAACCGACTGCCGCGAAACTCCTGCTTCCGTATCGTTACTCAAACCTACAAAGCCGTATAACTTAATCAACAGACCTCTAGCGTGACGACAATGTATGAAGAGCAGCAAACTTTGCGGTCAAGAGGCGAATACTCGAGTGAGGACTGAGGCGATCGAGGCGCCCACGACAATGGGCCAACAACAAGTGCAAACACGGCGAAGACAAAGTGAATACAAAGTCAACACGAAGTCGACGCAAGAACAAAGACGTAAGAAAACAAAAAGAGCAAGATTCCAGAAGGCAAAGAAGCACGCCCCACGCGTACACATACGTGACGCGCCAGGTTCGAGCCGGCATGTCCGCTGGCGAGCCTTAGAACACCACCGAAGTTGATCGCGCTGTGCGATCGAGCTATGGGAGGGGGCGAGTCGAACGCAACAAAAGAGGAAAATGAAGCTAGTAAACAAGTAAACGAAAAGTTCGGTGGAGGTCAGGCTCCGGCCTATTGTGTTCCGGCTCATCGCACCTCGTGCGCGCTCACGCTTCCAGCCACGTCGACGGCGGCGGCGAAGCGGTCTGCGCGCCTCTGTTCGGCACGAAGCACGGGGCTTCGGGAGTGCGTGCTCGTCAACAGCCGCTCCTTCGCCTGGTCCGGCATGCGATCCTCGTACTCCGCCTCCCTCTGCATAAACGCCTCTTCCTCGTCCTCCTCTCCGCACACGGAGACGGCCTGCGTTGCGCAATGCGAACGAACACTACGAGCGGCGCGAGCATGCGCACGAGTTATTACACGGTCCGGAAGGCGCGGTGGCGAAGGGCCACTAAAGACAAAGGGGGGAGGGGGGGAGGCGAGGGTGACGCGGGCAGCACCTGTAACCCCATTGTCTGGCCACGCACCCCACCTTTGGTTCCGGAGCCCATCGGCCTCACGGCGCAGTCGGTGGTACGTGGGAACGCGTCGATGGATCGCGTAGACAACGGTGTCGCGGTTATGAGGTGGAAAAGCGTTCGATTGTGCCGACCGACTCCGATGAATCGGTCGGTGCATTTTTCTTGCGCTCGTTCCGGCGAACTTAACTTCAGTATTTTCTTCATTGAAGATTTTACCATGGAGACTCGATTGATTGTGTAATTAATAAAAGCGGTTTTAGCCTGATTACCCAAATCGGTCCGGAGGTCCGCGTGCACGAAACAGGAATTCAGGTTGCTTCCACCTTACATGAACTGAAACCAGATGGAAAAATTTTGAAGCACCGTCTATCCCAAACCTTACTTTTGCCAGTATTACATATTCGCCTCCAGATTTTCCATACGCATTTATTCATCGCTGGCCTTTTTGGTCTGTTGCACAGATCAAAAAGCAAAAATGATTTTTTTTTTTTTTTACAATGCCCTTGAGAAAAGGAAACTGAAAGATCGAAGACATAGCTGAAGGGAGAGAGAAAAAGAGTGAAAATAATAAATGAAAGGCAGGGAGGTTAACCAGGACTGAGGCCGGTTAGCTATACCCTACACTGGGGGAAGGGGATGATGACGCATAACTACAGATCCAATATAGAACACGCCCCTTTACTATAAATGAGCTGTACAGAAGTAGCTATAACTTGCGATGACGGTGGAGAAGCTGCATAGTACAGCAGTTGCCCAAACGACTGCTACCAGGTGTGTATAAGCATGCCGGGAAGAACGAACTACCCTGGCCGTGATTGGATATGCTTGCTAAATATATGTACAGCTAAGACAGAAAATGATAAGCACACTGTATTGCACAGCAAACAGTCTGGCAGACTGGTTCCAAAGCTGCATGCGAAAGCAGCATCGTTTCTTCTTTCTTTTTTCTTTCTTGTGATTAACAAGTGCGTCAACGTTGCGACCAACAAGAATGATTGATTAGGAATATGAAGAGGCCAGCACTCCAGGGATGTGGGAGACTGGATTAGTTCTTCATTATTTCTTTTAATGAACGCAAAGAGAGCAAAGACAAGTTGAGGTTGGGACGGGCAGAAGGGCGCTTTTTTGAACGTGGACATCGAAGTATAGCCGCCGCATCTGGGACAACACTAAACAGGAATCGGGCTTTTCTTGAATGACTGATTTATCGGCGAATATTTAACGGGTTGCAGTCGCGCCGGCGATGGGCAAGTGTCAAAGCGACGCAAAGTGGGCCCTTCACCGACGCCCGTCGCAATTCGGAACAGCTTGCTCTTGTGTAGATATACCATGGCCGGTTCTCAATGCAAGTTCGGGCACGATCGTTTATCACTCTCCTTCCGGGGGGTGTATTCTTTCGCACTTCCGCTTTGGAAAATTCAGTGACCCACTATGCGTCGGCGGCGACATCGATGTTGTATGAACGGCATGTCGCGCGTCTCAGTCGCGGCAATCGCGTCCAGCAAATCGGCGACGTGACCGAAACGCTTGCATGAACGTGAAAACGGGGTCGTCACTATGCGTGTGCCATTTAGCCCAGTTTAGAGCCTTCCGTTATGACAGGATAAACAAGTGCATACAGAGAAAAATAAAAGACAAGTTCGAAAGTTAATATGGTGCGTGAACGCTCATTTGCAACAGCTTATATTATACAGGGAAGCCTTGGCGTTGGTCTTCGGCTTAGAGCGAGTTTCATAAGTGACTGCATCGCGACAGGAAGACGACGGACAGAGACGCAGTGAATGCACGGAGCGCGCTGTGTCCGTTTTTCTTTTTTTCCTGCAGTTAATCAACACCAACTAGCACGACTTCCAGTTCTTCTAGTGAGAGTTTGTAGTTTTTGCAAAGTTAACTTTGATAACCATGGTTAACGAGCTGATCAATGCTGATATTATCCATCACGAATTGCACGAGTGTGCAAAGGCGCCGTCACTGTCTTTAGTCTTACTATTTATTTATTTATTTATTTATTTTCGAATACTGCAGCTCTATTCAGGGCTATTGCAGGAGTGAGATGTACAACAATTATCAGTGGGCGACAACCCAACTTTATCTCTATGCCATTAAGTAAGGGTCCCTTTGTTTACTCAATGATCTCGTCTTCACCTGCGCCTGTCATTGTGCTTACTCTACCTGTTATGAACTAACCTGACTGCTCCACAAGCTAACGAACTTTCCTGACGGAGGCTTCTGAAATCCTGACCTAGCTGTCAAGTCACATGCACTCAAAGCATTAGCGGCAAGACGCCTAAACAGTGTTACAATGCCTATTTTGCACGCTCTCCTTACGTTATACGCGATATAGCGCAGCATACAATTGAAAAACAAGGAGGCAGCTATCAAGTGTGCCGCATGACGTATGTAACTTAGTATAAAGAGCGCACTTGCTCGTGCTTGCGAAGGCACGCACCGTCGCTGACGTGACAAAAGTAACGCATGTGCATTTTTATATTATTGCATCTGACGTTGCATCTGATGTCGCAGTCAACTGACGGCTAGCGTCATTTACGTCACAGAAGGTCGAGACCGCAATGTCGAACGTTCTTCATCTTCGAGTGTAGTTTCCATCACGAGTTAACCAATCCCGGGTCGCGAGCCGCATCGACGACTTGCATATGATCCGTGCGACAGGGGTGAACTATAACCACTGCTATTTATGTCGAGTATAGAGGCCCGTCTCAGCCTCGTCATATATTCGTGTTCCTATTCCTTTTTTCTTCGTCCGGCTGTTTTTTATTATTATTTCATATTTCATAGACAGTTTCGTTTCCCGTTTTGATCCCTTACCGTGCTTTTCTCAGAGATGCACGAAAGCTCTGCCCATCGCTGGCCGATCCCGCCTTCGCCGGACGGATCACCTCACCCCCCTCACCCCCCGTGGTGCAGCCACTTTGAACTCGCAAATAAGGAAATATCAGGGTATATATACCATTCACACGGTGTGCGTGCGCGACGATCTTTCTATATTCCGAGCCCCCGAACCTCGCCGACGATAACGGCGCGCGCCGTCTCTTCGCCATCACTGTCTTCGTCTTCCCGAGAACTCTGACCCTTCGCGCCGAAAAGACGCTGGACGCCGCGGGACGTCGCCCTCCTCCAAACGGGACGAGGACTACACAACGGGCCACAGGTTCCGAGCACCTTATTCGTGCGCGAAAACAGCGTCGTCGTCGACGCCGGTGTACATAGCGTACGATTCCGTGATCACTCCGAAACGGATCTAGAACGTCAGCTGCCACTCACGCGCGTGCAGCCCGCTCGGAGCGGGGTTCGTAAGGAACGCCTCGCTTCGTTTCCCCGCGCCCCCGACCTCTTCTTCATCTTCTTCTTCCTCTTTTCCGCGAGGAGGGACCCTCTTCCAATTGCGGAGGTCTCGACATTCGCGTGCCCCCTGAGTGCGGCGAGCCGGGTGTCAGGGTATTATAATAGCAGTAAGCGCGCAGGGGGTACGGGAATAGCGCGCCAGTTCTTGAGAGTGCCGGGGTGACGCGATTGCCTTAACAAACGCCACGAGCGAAGCGCGAGTTTGCGCGTGTGTCCGTTTGAGCGCGGCTCTGCGCCGCCTCCGGGGCTTTGAAAGAAGGGGACTCCAGTAATTCGGTGATGTCTGACGACGGGCCCGGCGCGAAGTGGCGTATTTTCTTCGTTTCGTTTATCGCGTTCACCGGTTGCTATAAATTTCCCGGATAACACGTGGCTGCAGTGATTGACGTGCGGTTCTTCTTCTTTCGCATTATGCCGCTCAGCGCAAAGAAACAACAACAAATGATCGGACGTCGCTTTTCTCTTTCGCGTTTATTTCTAGCCTTTCATTTTCTATTCTTCTTGATGCGATTTCAACTTTCTCTTCTTCCCCCCCCCCCCCCTTCCCGTTCTCTCCTGCCCTCCGTCAGCTTTCTTTTCCTGGACTCCTTTATTGCACATTTCTCTTTTGAGCAGTTTAACGAGATCCAAGACAGAGAAGCAAAGACAGAGCAAAGAGCTGGTCTCGCATGACCCAATTTTGGTTTTGTAGCGATTCACAAATCGCAAATGAATACTGCCTGCTGTCCGCAGATTACGATCGTGTTTAAGTGCTGCATGCGTTTTCTGAACACAGAATCAGCGATAATAATTACTGCATTCACCGGTTTAGAGCACTTCTTGAGTCACGCTTCCAGCACATGAACATACTATGCGAAAGCGTGCTTAATACTGCTTCTTTACATATTTACGTTTCCGCAGCTCCGTGTATTACACTGATGCAGGATCGGAGGCAAGGCTTCTCCCTACGGAATTCGGTGTATCACCAGAGTCGCACAAACAGTTATTGTCTGGCATTTTGCGACACTGCAACAAGCGGTATATAGTTATGTAGCGCTCTAACATGTGCGATCTTGATAACGTCTACAATAGCGTTACGGTATGGAATACACGAAAACTGTAAATTAATTGCCACCTCGCAAATGTACGTAAGGAGTTGGCGGGCATGTTTGATGTAAAGTGCCGTGCGTATGTGGTGTCTTCTCCTGTCCCCTTCGTGTTCTTGTGTTGTACTCGCAGGCATTTGAATGACCAAGAAGCCCAACTTACGGCTATCTTGGATTTAAATAACTTGCAGCAGCTTAAGTAAAAGTAGAAGCCAGAACTTCTGACTATAAAGGGACATCGCTGGTCCACTAGCAACTGAACTGCGCGTGGACGCTCCTTTCTTTGCCTGTGAATTTTTTTCGATTGGCGTCCTAAACGTCAATAAATGCGTGAACCAACTAGAACAGCAATAAGTACTGCTAGACTTTCTGGGCTTTGAGCTCTCGAGGCACAACCAGCGCTGAAAATCCACATTGGCCTCGAAGCATTCCGCCACCGGCGACTAGTACTATCCATGAAATAAACTTAGCATAGGTTCATCTTACGGCTATACCTTGTGGGAGATACGTGGTTCTCCTCCGTACTCTTGGGACAAAGGAACGACAACACAGTAGTGCAAACAGTCACAAGGGCATTTATTGCACCTTTCATAGATCCATGCCTGCTAGCCGAGTTCATATCCCCAAAACATGCCGATAGGCGCGCGACAAATCTAGAAGTCCGACTCACCGCGTCCTCGCGAGCGAATATGTTCGCTCCATGCTGGATCCCAACGCCTGGTCGTTCGCGTGTATAGTCACGCGAATCGTGGCGCGTTCCAAGGCGGCCACGCGAGGCGGTCTCGCAGATCCATCGGTCGCCGCGCGCTCGCGGGAGACGTCCTCCGCCGCGCGCCGACCCGCCGGGAAAGAGACAGTCCCTTGTCCCTCGGCGCCCGAGTAACCCCCGCCGCGGTGCGACGGTCGCGCCATCTCTCGCACCGCGCTTGTACCACGCCGCGGGCGCCAGGCCACGCGAGCCGTGCGGGAGAACAGCATATCAGGGGATGCGCTATGCGGGAAAACATCAGGGGACGCGCGAGAGTCGCGCATCCCCACAACCTGGATTATGAGTTTATATACGCTTGCTATCTCTCTTATTTTTCCTTCTCTTCCCTTTTCGTCTAATTCTCTCTCGCTTCGATAATAACAGATGTCGGGCCGACATGTTTTGCCGAGTTCGTCGTTCCACGGTGCCGTTTTTAACGCAGAGAGGCGTGAATATAAGACAGCGCGAAATGCCACAGGGCGCACGCTATATACTACAGCTCTAATCACGAACCGTCTGTCTCTCTCCGTCGTGCCCCACATTTCGTATCGCCCGAGACGCGCCTACTGCACGCCCCCTTGTGCTCTGGACCCGCCGCGAGCAATACTATGGAGGGAGTGCACGTCGAAGACAGGTCATGATACGGCGCGCCGACCGGGGACGCGCCCGTAATCGTCTCGTCCCCGAGGCGCGCAAGCCGCCTTCCGGGATGGCGGCATGCCATCGCCGCTGCGTGCGCGTGCGAGCTTCGGGACCCGGTTCTCGGGAGAAGACTTCACAGAAGGCAGCTGCTAATTGCGCGCGAAGGTCACGAAGACTGCGTGTGCCGCACGTCCTTTCTCTTTTTCCCTATTTTCTTAATTTTACTTTATTTTTATTTTTGTCGCATTGTACTGCGTTGCTGGGTGCGGTGGCGACGGAATTTCTTTTGGCGCTCGTAGTTGGCCACAATGCCGGATGGGTCTAACGAGGCAACGTTGGCTTCGACGCCCCTCACGCTCCGCGCATCCGCTGGCAACCTTACTGCAAAGCGGAAGCCGCTTTTTGGTAACGTTTCAGCTGTTTTATTCTGTGTTTGTGGTGACCATATCGACAAATCTTTGGAGCCGGTGTTGAGAATCACTGCAAGGTTCAGCGGTAAAATGTTGTTAGCAGGAGCCTAGCTAACTCTGTCGTCGAAGGTTTTCCCCTCACGTCAAATCGACTCGCTGCAAGCGCGGTACGTGGATCGAATCCGCTACAGCATTTGTAATACCACATTGAGCCTAGACAGTGCACACTAACCCTACAAGAAAGGATGGCGGACATAGCGCAGTCTTCTCCGCCAGATGTACGATGGCTTAGTTCTAATATCACTATAAATACGTAACAACATGCCCAACAGCAAACTGTCCTGAGTGATGGCAATGCGTTTGCTGAGTGCAGGGAGGGCGCCTTTCAACCTACGACTTGGGTATCAGCCAAGGCCTACGGCCAGCAAGCGTTTTCGAGTTTATGTTAAATTATTTTATTTCCTGTCTCTCTGCGACTCTAAAGAGATGACTGACATGACGATCGCAGGCTTCGCCCTGTTTGGTACCGAGAAGGCGACCAACGTGGTTTTTACCATCACTGACATAACAGAAGCAACAGCGACGCAACGGAATCGAAGATAGCTCACCGAAGACTGTAAGAGAATAGGAGAGCCGGAAAAGGTGTTTCTTTGCCGGCGATGATTAAAGCACGCATGCACTTGCTACTGTGGACTAAAGAGCTTCGACAGCCTCTCGGTTACGCGTCCGCGCAGCTGTTCTTCTTGGTATCTCACACGCTTATTCGTCAGAAATAACGCCGTCACGTGTGGTTTGTTCACGTCGCAGGTTATATCGTTTTCTATCATCGACACATCGTCCTACGCGTGGAAAGCACTGGCCAGAGCTACGCAGCCATGTAGAGCTGCTCAAACCGTAAGCGTACGGAGAAGCTGCCTTTGAGTCGAAGAAAAGATTTACGTCCCTTTTATTCATCAAGACTTCCACGCCTCCTGGCCGACTGCCCGAACAGCGGTCACACAGCGGCCCGGGTGCCTGTTAACCCCGTTCGCGAAGGCAAACATTCGAGCGCGCCGCGCCGTATGAAAGCGGCGCACCCGTTTTTCTTCTGTATGAGCACGTAGCTTTCATAGCTGCCGGACCCTCCAACCTACCGTTCGGCAGTGTGTATCAAGCGCGATCGCTGAGGAAGGGGAGTGGACAGTGGCCACAGCCTGCGGCTTGCATATATACTGTCCCGTGCAAAGCAAGCGCGGGTGTGCTCTGGCGCGGCAGTCGCGGGAACTGCATGCCCTGTCGCGCGTATTCAGACAGACCCGGCGATGACCACTGTCCCGCGCGGCGTAGGTGAGGCGTGAGAAGAGAGACATTCGGCGTCTCAGTCATGACCTGAATACGTCAATATGCGCGCACGCCTTTTTTCCACGGTGCTCTGAGCCGCGCTCCAGGATAGGACAGGTCTTGAGAAAGCCGAAGGGGGTTCGAGTGGTCCCCGCGGAGTTGGCCGTTCGCGTCGCGAGCTGCAGGCCGCCTGGCGATGCTCCGTGTCCGGTATATGACGCGATGCGTCCGTTGTTCACGAATTGAAACAACGACGGGCGTGTACAGGGGTAACCCGAGCGGGAGCAACATAACGACTCGATGAAGATGGCGAGAAAGGTTGACAGGGCAGACAGACACCACGGCATTCGTCGTTCATTTATATACGCTCTCTGCTTTTCGCACGTTGGCTGTCTATGCGCGGGCCGCACGAACGACTCGCGTGTCTTGAACTGGTCTCGCAGTGACTGACGGGTAATTTGTTCCGGCTCCAGGAGGTTATTTCTAAGCTACCGTGATGCCCTTCATCTTTGCCTGCTGACAGGCATGGATCGTCGGCCCACATAGATTACGATTTCTTCTCATTGCCTTGCTGAAGAAGAATGCGAGAAACGGGACATTAAGAACAAAAGGCTTCGTAAGGCAGGGGATTAAAAAAAATCACAGAGTCTCTATGTAATCCCTAAGGCGACCTAAGGCGAAAGCCCAAGTGCCGATGCAATAAAGACGGACACATGACGTACACATACCCCTTAATTCGCTGTCTACTTCGCTTAGTCATGTCTCTTAATTCGCTTACTCATCCTCCTCATTCGCTTAACCATCTCGCTTAATTCGCTTAGTGTACTTCGCTTAAGTCATCCCTCTTAATTCCAAAGGTCGGGGTTTCGACTCCCACCCAAAGTCACGGGTTCGAGTGCCTTAATTAACTTTATCTTAATTAACTTCGTCTTCATTAACCTCGCCTTAATTACCAGCAAAAGTCTAGCGTTCGACTCCCACCTAAGGAGGAGGCTTCGACTCCGACCAAAGGTCACGGGTTCCAGTGCTTTAATGAACTCCATCTTAGCTACTTGTGCCTTAATGAACTTAGCCTTGGTTACCACCAAGGGCGGTGGGTTCGACTCCCACCAAAGGTCGAGGGTTCGTAGCCTTTTCGCACCTTTCGTGTCGTCGACGCGTTTTCGCTCAAGAATGTTGAAGGTCGACTGACTGATGAGGTATATAAGGCTTTCGCCTTAATAAGGACTAACCTGAGCAATGTGTAGCAAAGCAGAGGGACATTCACGTCGGACGAAGTGTGATCACCTGTCACCGGTGCTCGATGCTTGGAGCTTGCGTAAGTGTTTCCGGAACACTCGTAACAGTCGAAAAGCTCAAACAGTCGCGACAAAGACATCTCGGCGCAGGTGTATTTCATTTAACGCAATATTACCATTACCACAAAGGGAGTCCTGCGTTGGATGTCGTAAGCAGTATATATGTCGTTGCAGTAAAAGTAGTTCCAAAGGTGCTCAAACGTGCAAATCCTTGATAATTGGACGTAACATCAATTTTAATGCAACATTCATACAGATCGATCTTTTAAGGAATATGTGACCACACTGCAGTAAGCATACCATGTGCAAAAAGAATCGCCGAACAAAAGGAGCCTCAGCCTGGAGCCAATGATTCGACAAAGGGACGTGTCTTCTCGTCAGGTTTTTCCTGAGAAATACATGTCCCCTTATCGAATCATTGGCTTCAGCCTGACACTCCCTCTGTTCGGCCACGGTTTAAGCTCTCCATCTTCTCCCGAACATCCGTCTTTTTTCGAATTTATAACACATAGACGCATTCTTGATAAAGCAAGTTTGGGAGGAAGCGACACCGTAGCAGAAAGCTGGTGGTATTGCTTAACAGGCAGAATATTCTTCCCCGCGTCGTTTCGAACTACGCTTAAGGATACCACAGCGACAAATCATCATAACGACAAATTACCTCATCGAGCCGCACACCGTACAGCTTCTCTTCGGTGATGTAACGACGTCTCGCTAGATATGTGCGCCGCTTAAGTGCTATAGGCGTGATACAACGACTGCGCGTTCGCATTATCAGCCAGCGCCACTGTACGAGTTTCGTCTCGCTCTTTCTCACTTCCGCCTCCTCGTCGTTCCGATGAAGCGCGCGAAAGCTCGAGGAGACGCGGACGCGTGTCGCGTTCCCACGCGCGTGGCGTTGTCAAAAGGGGGAGGGGGGGGGGGGGGGGCTTAATCACCCGCGACTCGTATACAGTCCCCCCGCGTAGCAAGCAAGCGCATATCTGCATTCGACGGCCTCGTAACATGGGAGGCACTACTACGCGGTGGTGCGCGCACAAAAGGCGTTGTCGTCCGGCTTGAATCGCCCGCGTGTGTTGCGCAACGGCTCTGCGGCCTAATTGCCGCCTCGGAAGACAGGGTCTCTCCGCGATGTAGGCTGCAGAGGCGAGGCACTCGCCTGTCACTTGGGGCGCGCAGTTGAGCGCAATTATCGGGCACGCGACACGTGCAGCTTCGTCTCCAAGCCCACGTATATACCTCAGCTCGCCTCACTATATACCGCAACGTTAAGCGACACTTTCTGGGAAGGACTTAAATTTCGTTTTTCTTTTTCGTTTCTGTTCCACAAATTGATGTTACTTTAGCAAGATATTGGCGTCCGTTGGAATTGTCGGGTAGTCGGTGGCTTGTCGCATTGCGGTGTCATAGGTAGCGGTGATCGCAGCTGCAGCGAAGCGCAGTGTATGCGAAGAATGTTATACGATTTCTATTTTTTTTGTATAATTTTTGACGCAGTATCTGTCTCTTCTCACAGTTAAGCTTCGCCAGAGTGAGCGTCGACATACCGATGAGAGCCTGTTCATTGACGAAATCAATCGATCGCATCTTTTTGGAACCGCGCGTGAAACGAAACGATAGCGGAGAAGTATACGTCCTCGCGCATTGGCATCACGGCAGACTTATGCCCATTCGTGGTTCGCTGAAATAAAAACATGTCTTACGATTTTATCTGTGGTTTTAATTGTTATCGAAGTAAAGGTAAACTTTGCACTACTACATCAAGCCATGCTTGAGAGCCCTGCCCTACAAAGTAACTGTGCATACCATTGCATGACAGAACAGGAGTGCGGAGGCAATGAACACAGAGGAACAGAGCAGTAGCGCAGCGAGAGTGCGACGGCTTGCTACCCCAGTGAAAGGTTCCATAAGTTCCACGTAATCACGTGACTAGATCCAAGTTCCATGAGATCGCGTGACCAGATAGTTTAACTTCCCGCGGTGATTATCACGCAAACTCCGCTTCCCAGCCGTGATTGCTACCAATGACGGCAGACCAAAACAAAGTATATGACGAGTTTGCGTCCCGTTACTTCCATCGCACTCCGCTTTTCGCGCGGGAGCGAATCGAACTATACTTTTCGCTGCCCTCGACGTCACCAAACTGCTCCTGTTCTGCCATTGGATCACAGCGCTCCTGCTCCTGTTCGCCCACCGGAACGCAGCTATGCTCATGACAGAGCACTTTACTCATGCTGCTGCTGGCCCAATGGAATGCGCCATGAGTTTCATCCGCAGCGGTATCCCAGTGGCTATGGCGTTGCGCTGCTGCGCTCGAGGTCGCGGGCTCGATCCCCACCGCGACGGCGGCATTCCAATGGGGGAGGAATGCAAAAACGTCCGTGTAACGTGCATTGGGTGAACATTTAGAAGCCACAAATGCCCAAAACCCCCTTTGGAGTCCCCCACGATACGGCGCACTTCGCAATCATATCATGGTTTTTGCCTTGTAAAAATACCATAATTTATTGTTTCTTAAGTTCTCCATTCGCTTTTTCACTTATGCTATAAATTGTTACGGAAGTCCCGTCTCCGCGTGAACTGTCGCATGCATTGGTTTCAATACTATAGGAACTCGAAAAATGCGGTCCACATATAACCGAGTTTGGAAACCCCCAATTTAAAGCGTAATGTATTCCACAATCGGCAGCATTCTAAATGGGAAACAGCAACAATAGCATCGCTGCGTTGCCATTTAGAGCGACGTTCGGAACTCGTCCACTGGAACAGGGTGGAGGGGCGGGGACTCCCGTTTTTTTGGTAACGGTTGTACAAGTCGTCGATAGCGGCGACGTATACGCATACACTTTCGGTGGTTTTCGCTTCCTTCCCGCGGGCTATACGTGAACGGCCAGAGACAAGAACAGGCGTGCTATCCGGCAGCCGCGCATGTACTCGCACACCGCCCAAATAACGCTCTCCCCCCCCCCCCCCCCCCCCCAAATAAATAAAAAAACAGGAAGAACAAAAAAACGCTGCTTGTGTCGAGGCGCCGTCAAATATAGCACCGTTCCGCACGCCGCTGCAACAAGGCGTGCCTTGCGGTCAGCCGTGCCGTTTTTTTTTTCGTTTTTTTTCTTCAGTGTCGCCTAAACTGACGGTCCGGGACGGTTATACAGACAGTCGTCGCCGTTCTGAGTCGCTGCTCGTGGCGGACAACAAAAGAGAAAAGAAGGAGATGCGGCGGCGGCGGCCTCAACACGCCCGACGAGGAAGAAATAAATGCAGACGCCGGGCGCTAAAGCACGCGGAAGGTAGAAAAAAAGAAGATAGACTGGAAAAAAAAAAAAGAAAAACAATACAGAGGCGTGCGTGGAAGCGGCGGCATGCGGCGGTGGTTCGTGCGTGGTAGCCGGGTCGCGAGACAAGGGGCGCGACGACGGCGCCTCTATAATTAGAAACGGTTTCAATATTGCGCTGTTTGTGTCTGGGGCCGGCCCCTCTCTCGCCTATTGTTCTTGGATGCGGGAAGCGAAACTTTATTTCAAGATCGCAAGGGCGGCGGCAGCGTGCGTAATTCGCCCGCGTGCGTGCCCCCTTTCGCTCGCGCGCGCTATTCGACTTGCTCCCGAATCGAAAGCGATATATAACGCGACCCGCGACGACTGCGCGGACGAAGCGTAGAAATGATTGGACTGGAAGCGAAGTGTCCTCGCGGCGCCAATTTAACACACAGATAAAAAGGAAAGAGAATTGAAAATTAGAGAAGGGTAATACAGACACGTAGATGCGTTCACAATGTGTACGATCAAGCTATGTGTACTTGAACTAAAACAAAAGCAAAAAAAAAAAGTTATGTGTTTAACGTCTCGAGTCTCCACAGTGGTCTAAGAGGGGCGCCGTAGCATAGAGAGCACCAGGAGTTCTTTACTAACACGCACCTAAATCTAAGTATGCAGACGTTCATGTCATAAAAATTCATCCACCTCGCGGATACATGTCGCCGATATGTCCGCGGGGCCAACTTGCTTAGAACAAAAGGGAGTGTTAAATTTTTCGTCCTCGGAATGCTAAACTGCTAGGACTAATTCGCTATAATCAAGCAGCCTCAGTCACGCTTAAAATCATATTTCCTTTTTATAGAGAATTCAACAGGCTAGAGAAATCTGTTTTTCCCCACCGGCTAATCCCATCGCGAGTCATCGTTCCGGGCTGTCGCTGTCTCGCCGTTATCATCGCCACATCATCGTCGCTATGTCGTCATCTCCGCTTACGTGTCGTCGTTATCCTCGTTGTGGTGCTGCTATCGCTGTGGTCAGGTCATTACCCTATCGGAATATTTTTGCGCTACTTTCTGTACATATCATTGGCCTGTGAAATCTGCATCTTTTTGGTCGCACTACACAAAAAGAGAATTGCTCCGCTCTTTCGCAGAACTCGCTTATATACCAAGCTAGCCCAACTGCAGCCTCTTCCAGACCCTAACTGTCCGCTGAGCCGGCATTCAGTTCAGCCGGAATTCCCATAGGCTGCGAGATAGATCAGAGCCAAAGATCGTATCCCGCGAGAACCGGACAGCAGTCGCGGCGACAACGACTTCGATGACGCGCACTGACAGGAACGCGCACTACGGTCATCTCAGCCTTCAAACGGGAAGACAGCCGTCACTGCATGCATCGAGTTCGCAGAGCATCTGATGTATCTTTCCGGGGCTGCTCGGGGCGTACGTCGACGCGGTCGACAAGCGTGACGACAGGACGAGATAGATAGCACGGTGTGCATATTCACACGGTTCGTGCACGTTTGGTTGGCGCGTCATAGCGACGTGCGTCACTTTTGGTCTACGAGGGACGCTCGCCTTAACGCCAAGGGAACTTTGTGGTTAAGGCGAATGACGTTGCGATTAGTAAGGTTCACGCGCTGATTGGAAAGCAGTGGCATAGGCACAGAGCAGATATCGACAAAAAAAAAAAAAAAAAAAAAGACGCGATGTGACGCGCAGTCTCTATGTAGCTCGTCGTTTGTGACGTGCGAAATCGTCAGACAGTTTATTACGAACAGCACAATACGATACAAATAAGTTGTCATTTCCGTCAGGAAAGGTACAGGAGAGGCTGCTGCTAAAAGCTGCCATTAAAGATCACCTTGACAAATTAAGTTGGCGTGACGATAGAATTTCTTAATTTTCTGTAGCTTAAGAATTGCGTGACTTTCCTGAGGTTTTTTTCAAGACCTTTTTGGGACAATGCGCCTGATACCATTTCAATAACTTAGAAAAGTAAAGCGGAATACAGGCCATGGTTAGTGACAGACTTCTGTAAATCATCGCATTATGTGCATGGACCTCCGAGAATGCAAGACGCGTGGTTATTTAATTCCAAGACATTTGCAGCTAACATCGCTCTTCCTTTCCTTGTTATGCTGTTCCATAATTTATTACCTACGTTTTTTCCTTACAGCCTGAAAACAGCAAACGTAGCATGACTTGTTATATAACGTGACCATTCACATAATGATTAATTTTCTACCTGAATATTATTGAGTACGGCCAGGTGTATCTGCGGAATGCGCTCCGCGCTCAACGCTTAGCTACGACAACGTCACGTGATAGCTATGGGCCAATCTGCTTTCGGTAAGCTGAACAACGGTGAGCGAGGGGCGCCCTGCTAAAGCACTATAGCGTCCCACTTGTTCTTAATGACACCTCCTTGTTCTTGCCACGAATCAATTATCGTTGCGGTCTTGTCGATGTAACTCTCGTCTGTTCTCATTGCATCACAAATTGTCTTGCTCTTGCTTCTTAAATGTCAAATAAACATGCCATAAAGAAACAAATAAACAAACAGCTGGTCGGGCGCCCAGCGTTTTCGCTTGAATATTAATAAGGTGCTCTCAACCGTAATCATTACTGTGACGCAGTGACAATTCACTGATTACGCAAGAGTCGACAGCTGACGGGTGTACACACACTTTCCGAAACGCGTCCTGATTGGCTGGAGAGGCCTGCATGAGGCGACGCGCGAATATAGACCACGCGTATGCACGGCTTGCGGGACCCACGCAAGCCTGTCGGGATGAACTCAGAACAGAGTGAAGGCTGCGTATACGTGGTTGACTGGCAGGTAACATGAACGACCCACTCGTTCCCGCGAAACCTGCGGCAGGCGCGCACCTCCGTACCGGTGACGTCATAGACACCGACCCTCCGGCCGTTTGAACAAGACGTCATGCACGAACGGTGTCTCCCCGTCGTTCGACAGGCGACAGCTGCTCCTGCCGCCAAAGAGCGGCGTGGCAGATTGTACAAGAACGGGGCCCTACAGCGTCACCTACATCGTCCTCCGCCTCGAACATCTGTGCGTAATCACGTAGCGTCCGAGCAGCACGTGTACACGGTGCGGGCATATACGAAAGAAAGGAGCACACACGGCAGCAAGGACAGCGACACGACGATCAAGCATCTCCTGCCGGTGTTTACGTATTCGTAAGAACTCACGACGTGTTTAAGTATGCGCGACATTCGCCTGCCTTACAGCCGATCTCGGCGTCGAAGAGTCGCTACCGTGATGCAAATGCAAGGGTTGCATTGGACGGGGCCCCACTGGATAGATGCTGTCAACTAAGCGTCGCTGGATAGATGCATATTTACTTCTCGGTCACCTCCAGTTCATTGAGATTGTTTTCAGGAGTGCATAGTGGCGGTTTAACATTGCGCTTCCTCGGCATGTTAGCTTGTGAACTGTCGTATACGTATGCACATGGACGAGCTCGTGTCGGTGGAAGATTGCATCTGGGTGTCGTTCCGATTAGCGAATGGGTTTCTCACTTGCTGTCGTGCTCGTTTACCGGAACCTGTTTCGTAGAACGGGTCGCATTAAGCATTCTTGGTTTGGGCACGCAGGTTATGCAATACTTGATGGGCGCTATTAACATGCATATGGGCACTAAGCAGCGGTAAGACTGCTGACGATGTCGAGGATGACAGCAAGTGAGCGTGCCTGCCACCTGACGTCCTTGCGGCGTCACTTTTACTTTTTATTTGTACGTGTGTTGGGAGGCGCGGGCGACGTTGTGGGCCCCTCTGTATTCCGGTCTTTTACTCACTGCAACTAATAGTCACACTACAAAAATGTTTACACCCTTAAGGATGTTTTCTTGTCGCACTGGTAACACCCTCAGCCTTAGAGCCTTACAAAAATTAATAGAGGACGACAACTGCGCTCTTACGAGACGTGCGATGAGAAAAGACGTAGTTGAAGACTATTGTAATCATTATGACAGCCTTGGATGCACAGAAATATCTGGCAAGAGAATTTCACAGGGAGATATATGAAACTCTCCTGTCGGATATATCTGTGCGCCCAAGACTGTCACGATGATTACATAGTTTTCAACTACGTCTTTTGTCATCACACGTCTAGTAAGAGCTCCGTTGTCGACCTCTATAAATTTTTGTTAGGCTCTAACGCTAAGGATGCTACCAGTGCGACAAAAAAAAACACTCTTAAGGGTGTAAACATTTTTACAGTGATATATACTCAAACAGCAATCATTCCTACACTCCAGCTTCCGCGTTTCCGAAAAGCTGTATCGGAAACTTAATTTAACAATCACGGTGGTTTGCGAGTTGTCACGTTTTGTTGCGAAAACCGTCCACTACTCGGCTCGCGATAACCAAATGCCCCAATTTGTGCATTTTCGACAACACCTTGAAATTCGCTCTCCATGACGTCATAGATAACGACATCATGTTCTGCTAAGAAACAAACGCCCAAATTTGTGCCTTTTCGACGACACCTTGAAATTCGCTCCCCATGACGTCATAGATAACGACATCGTGTTCTGTTAAGGTCTAGTCATGCCTTTAATAATACAGAAAGATTACGTTAGTTAAGTGACTGCTGATTCAACGCGACAACTTTTGAGAACCATTCGTGCACGAGAACGACCCATAGAAGCGAAAATACGCGTGGTGCAAGCTCGAAATTCAATTCAGGAAATCATGGTTCACTAATTTTCACCCTTACTGAAGATCCTTAGCTGCCAAATAAATTCAAACTACATCTCTTAACTAATTTCATTACAGCTATCGTCTCGGCAAACAATGGATGCTTTCGGGAAAGATTATGTCAGGAATTGAGTTACGAAAGAATGGCAAGCCCATAAAGAAGTGAAAATCCGGCAACTTGTGGTCGTGGTTGTCGACTAAAGACACTTAAAACGCAAATTTTAATTGGCGCTCTGCACCATGCGGTGGGCTGCTAGTATGCTGAGTTCACAAAACGTTTAGCTTCGTAAGTGCTCTTTGCCATGGCTGGCCGTCTTCTCTAGTATGCTTAGCGTAAGGATTAACTGAAATTTGCTCTTACGAACAAATCTAACGTAACGTGATTTTTCTGAATACGGGCCCCGTTGTTTGATGCGTTCCACTCACAGCGTTAAATATGGCATATCAATTCTGCGGAGACGCCGCAAGGTGGAGAAAGGTTCGCGAAAGGGAAGGTTGTCATCCACCCGACGAAGCTACGCCCCGGAAGGGCATTCGGCTCTAGTTGGATCCCTGAACCAGTTCTTTCTGAGAAAATCGCGCATTCGGTTCTCCTTGTAGACACGTAGCTACAGTTGTGTGGATGACAATTTTTCATTTCGTTCACTCACTCTGTTGGTGCTTGCTCCTCCTCCCCCTTCCCCATTCTCCAGTTCATAGGTAACAGCGTTCTCTCACGTAACAGAAGCTCTATATGCGATCAGCGCAAGGAGGCTGCCCAGGCCCTTTTCCGACGCTCGATGCCACCACCCTGTAGGCGTCTCGTCGATGCGCGTCCTCCATTGTTGCGCCCTATAATTGAGCGTTTCCTGGAGGCGCGCACAGCGCTGCTGCCGCCGCCGAACGCGACCCGGTAATGGAGGCGACCCCTATCGCGGTGAACTGTGGCCTCTCGCTTTGACCGGGTTCGCCGCGCTGTCGCCTCGGTGGTGCCCGGGTCAAAAGCGGGTCGAGCCGCGCGGGGAGTCGCCGAAGTGTGCTGATCGCAGGACTGTTTCACTTTGTGGCGGAACGCGGCGCGGCGCGGCACGTATAGTTACCGGTGCAGTTTCGTGAGGTTGCCGATGGAAGCTGACAACGCTTTTACAGCTGCGCAGTCTGCAGCCACCGCGGCGAAAACGGGTGCGCCAACGCCACAGCGACGTCGCGCAGCAAATTGCATTGTCAACAACAAGAATGTGGTTTTACTGATTTTTAAAGCACGTGGAGCTTGCCCCTTGATGATGATGACCATGATAACGTATTATCATTTCTTTTAAACGAAGTGGTAGCGGACATGCCAGCAAGCTCGGTCTGTTTTACCTTTCTGACTTATCCAATGAATTTATTACCTAAACACTATTCAGCTTTGAACATGCAGTGGTCCTTATAAAGAATCACGGGCTTAAGTAGGCACGTCAAAAGAAAGAGCAGACACAAGGGCTCCTTTCACTAGCTTTTCCTTTTCTGAATTCTTGCGCTACAAAGTCATGTCTTACAGTAAACGCCAACTCGCCCAAGAAGTTATCTTGCAATACTGTACTCGTGTGGGAAAAAAAACGGACAGCGCGAACACGTTAAACGTCAATATATAAACAATGCTAGCAGCAGCAGTGATATCGGGTTGGCGCAGGACAGAGTAATTTGCACTACACAGGTTACTGGAAATAAACAACGAGTGATGGATCGAACAATACACGAAACGAAGTGTGCAATGGCGCTCGAAAAGTGCGCAAAAATAAAGAAAGCAAAAGAAAATGCATCTTCGTTCCGTGTCCCGTTTTCGTTCTACATTCGTCTTGTTTTCCAGTAACTTTTGCAGCGCGACTTACTCGGATATCGACGACCAAATAGACCTTCAGTAAGCCTAATAGCTTGCGCAGCTCGTATCTGTATTGAGAAAAGCAGTTCAAAGAGGAAGTCATATAGCCGCCGCGATGGGTTCTTCGAAGATTTAAGCGAAATGTGGCATTACTTGAATATGACTTAAAGCTTCGGTTACAATATAAACTATAGTAAACGATTGTTATAAATAATCTATTAAGTTAAAGCATCTAGAACCTCATACCTTTTCCTGCATATGGTGTCGAACGCGCAGAGTTGAAGGTATTTGGTGCATCGTCGTGGCTTGCACAGCAGGCACTTTCCTTTCTTTCTTTCTTTCTTTCTTTCTTTCTTTCTTTCTTTCTTTCTTTCTTTCTTTCTTTCTTTCTTTCTTTCTTCACCATTCAACAGGCACTTCGTGCATGATATTCGCACCGTACAGCAGTTATGCAGCCGCAGCGGGCGTCGTTTTCCCTAGTTGCTTCACCACGAAATGGAATCTCCCGCTCGGCCGACCATCAAGCTAGGTTAACAACACGCGGGTCAATGCGGCAGGCACGCTGTGGTAATAAGTCTGACGCCGGCAAGTGGTCGAGTACCCTCGCAGCAGCAGGGCTGTTCGTCTACGTAACGAGGGAAAGGACGTTGAACGGCGACAGGAGCGTGGAACTGATCGCTTTTGCATATCGCGAGACCATGCCACATAGACTGCTTCCAAGGTGCGACTCAATGTGGTACGCCAGACTACGTCGAAAGAGAATTGTTAAACCTCCCGTTCTTTTCGTCAAACTGTTCATTTGCAATAATTTTTACCTATTATGAAATTATTCCAAACGATGTGATGTCATGTGATCATGGCGAGGAAGACAGTACTACCGCATCTTTCTTTTGTCTCTCAACTGCCACGTTTCCTGAACTTTTGCACGCACCAGTGCAGTTCAAAGCTTCAGAGCCAGTGCACGCGTGCCCTGATATAATTAAGAGGAAGCTTTAGCTCGGGTGCTCCTAATTAAACGCATGTAGAAGGAGAATTCGTTTTTTTCTCGGCAAAGACTGCATCAAATTTGACGAGGTTTGTTGCATTTAAAAGAAAAACTTAATATCTAGTGACTGTTGGTCTCGAACTTTTTATTTAGTTTGTAAATTTTTTATTTAAGATTGGCAAAAATCAAACATTTTCAGAAAACGAAACTATCAAGTTTACAACTCTGTTTCACGGCAAGAAAACACGACATCACGATTCTGTGAATTGCATCTGATAGTACATCTAAAGCGGACAAATTTAATAGGTTACACATAAATTTAAAAGTTCAATCATATGGAAATACAGCTTTTTCAGAACCCTTGTACAAAACGTAACAAATTCACGTAAGATATATATTGACATATCCAATTTGTCCCCTTTGAATGGTCTAATGGATGTCGTTTACATAACTGCAATATATGTTCTTGCTGCAGAGCTAATAATTTATAAACTTTGTGCATCTATTTTTTTCGAACTTGCGAATCCTTTAAAATTCTTTTAACAAAATTCAGGCCCTGAATCGAAAGTCCGCTTCAAACACTCACTAGCATTTAACTTTTTCACTAATATGCAACAAATTTCATTAAAATCGGTCCAGGGGTTATCTCAGAAAAGCGTTTTTGGGTTTTGCATGTATTTCAATAGGCCGCATCGGAGTTGGGCCCGAGCTAAAGCTTCCTCTTAACGATCGTGCGCGTATGAGAACGAGAATATTACATTATTACGAGAACTAGTACATGCCACAGTCGAACGCTTTTGCAGATCGTTCATCCGTACAAAGCTCTCAAATCAGTGCTAGGCACTGTCTTCAGAGCTTTCTACGGATGACTTTTTGTACGGAGAAAGTTTTGCCAGAGAAACTTCCATGGCAAATTTCTCAGCGTTCCCAGTGTCGGAGCACGATAGCGTCGGACTTCGACGTCAGCTCTGAAACAGGTCCGCGGTGACAGGACTTGTCTCACGCGAAATGGGTTAGAAACTTCTGACGAAGACTCCGCACCTAGGTCGCTGGCCCACGCAGCCACACCGTTTCCCACGTTTGCACTGGTAACGCGGCCAGCGGTGGGGGGAAGGGGGGGGGGGGGGTCATCGTGGCTGCACGCGCGAAGAGCTCTCGATCGTGTTTCGAAGCGGGCGCCACTCGATCGCGCCCACAGCCCGGAACATCTTATGAAACAAAGGAAGTGCATGCGTTCCTGGTTGAGATGCTCGCGCCGCAACGCCTTGCATGATGGCGCCGCCTCTTACGCAATGCCAACACGCGCGCACGGTCACTGCTGAGCGATTGCTGGGGCATACTATATAATGTTGTTTGGTTATTAGGGAACGCGATCACGTTCTAGATGAGACGCCTCATTGTTGGCTTTCGTTCCATTTGTTTCAGCGCCGCATAGGCTGCGCTGCGGTTTCGTCGGTGAAGAATGTGCGCTTCCTACAGGTCGTGCGCCCCGCAGTTCATTCTGCGTCGTGGAGCAGGTAGAGCAAGCGGTCAAGGAGCAAAAAAGAACGTAACCTGCACGACGTGGGCTTGCTGTTCTCGCAAGCCACATGTGGGCCCGGCAGTAGCGTACCTCCTCGTGACTTGTGAGCTATACAGAGGCTGGCTTTTCCTCATGACTACTTGAAGTCTGATTAAACGAATACTAGACAAACAGAGAAAGAACAAATAGAGGAAAAGGATAAAGGCAGGGAAGTTACCAAGCCTCCATCCGGCTGTCTACCCTGCACTGGGGGAAGAGGAAAGGGGGAAAATTAAGAGAAGGAAAGAAAGAAGAGTGTATACAAGCCTGCGTAAGGCTGGTTACGCTCGTGTCAGCAACCGACGTTTGCTCGAAAGGTAGGCGACGTTCATATCCAAGACTGGAAACGTTGCACAACGGACAGTCAGCTTACATATAGGTATACCAGGTTCATTTTCATTTAGTGGAAACAAATTTCTTTTGTAAATTGATTTAACCGCTGTGAGAACGTTTTTCACTACTCGTCCACTCAGTGCTTCAGTAGTAGCCGTCGTAGGTGCACCCACTAAATAATTAAACTCGGTTAGGTAACCTTTATTTTAATTAGTGGCTTTAAGGTACATGTATTAACAGTTTGGCAGGAATATACACGTGGCAAGAAACACATACACGTGGACTTAATAGGCAAATTTCTTTAAAATTTTCCAGCAGCAACGTATACCACTTCATTTAGAAATTAAAATGATCCGCAGGTCCTTTTAGACCCAGGTGTAATTAATTGCCCACTTGAGGCCATTTATGGTTCACTTCAGAGTCTGTACAGGTGTTTTTCTGCCGGTTTCAAATGGGGAAAGAGGGCTTTAATTGATCACAAATGGGAATTGTACAATAGCTCAGTTACATATCAGCTGAACATGTTCGTCTCGGAATCTATATATCGTGCACGCGGAGGACGTATGCCCACGTAGTTTAGCGAGTAGATGCACGTCGTTGCCTCCGGTACAATCGTGAGGATCCCGGAGAGAGCCAACAGCAGCCTCCTCTCACTCACGCTGCGAACAGCTTGACCTTAATCATACGGCGGCCCCACGAGGCGGGGTGCCTCGTCCCGGAGCAGCGTTGGCGCACATACGAAACTCGCGCGCGCCCGCCGCCGCGACGTTCTTCAGCGACGCCCCTGCACCATGCCCTCTTGGCACCACCTCGCCGCCATTGTTCACTCCATCTTCCCGCACTGCAGGCGCCGTCGTCGAGTGGAAAGCAACGAGTCGCGACGTCGCTCACGCGCAAACACATGCACACAAAAGCGCGCGCGCGCGCGCACTCCAGAGAGACTGTGGTGCCGTGTGACCTTCTGCGCGCGGGTCAGGTAGTTCCGTGCAGCGTCCTTTGAACTCGAGCGGTAACGAATAGCGTCGTTCCTTTTCTTTATATACACGCAACGTAATCTGCAGGGTTCCGGTGTGCAGCTTCTTTAGCATATTCCGGCTGCGCCTGCCGTTCGCTCGCTTCATCACTCTCTTGAGAGAGTGAGGTCGTGACTTTTCGAACGATATCGTAATGCAGTCAGGTATTCAACCAAGGCTGGAGCGGAGGAGAGCTTAAGGTGCGCCGCAGAATTAACTTCTGGACCGTGATGGAGATGCTGGAAGCAGCGCACTTCCGGTTGCTCCGTTGAGGCGCTATCTTTTGTTTCGCGCATCAGCTGACGCGGGGAAATCGTATTCCGTGGCTCGAGTTCGTGCATTTTAGAGCCGCAGTATATCGCGCGGCACTGCGCGGGCGGGACAGGCGTGGAGTGGTATGCGCCGGACGTAGCTGGCGGCCGGCTCGAGCGCATTTCCGCAGATGCTATCTCGTGCATCCTCGCTGCACAGCGGCCGCTCGAGTTTTGGGGCGCCGCGCTGTAACGTTGTGCGCATCACGACGGAAGTGCTTTTGTGTCGACCGTACCGAGCCGCAACCAAGAGGCGAAGTTAGGGCGTTCACCGTCATAGGAGAGGAGGGAAACGCTACGCGTGTGGCTAAGAAAACGACGCTATCGATCTATAAAAAGGGAGAGAGAAAAACAGCGTACACCCTTTGTCAAAAGGGTCGAATCCACTAGGCGCATGACCGCGCCTGACTACGCGGGGCATCTATGCCTCTTGTTGCGTCTATACACCGCTCGAAATCTCTAGAATATGTGAGTTGAACCGCCGTCTTCACCATCCAGAACTTTCTAGCGCGAGTACTCGCATGGGCGTGGCTCGACGCAGCCATCCATGGGCTCAACAACACTCATATTTCTAGCACCTTCTTCCGAGTAAGTCTGCAAGTGGAATAATTACTGTGGGAGCGCGATTTCCACACTTGCTCCTCTTTCATGTGAAACTCGTTACTATAAACAGCATTGCTGAATCGATAAATTTAGCTGTGGACTTGGAAAAGTTAATAACCTGCCTTCGGACTTAAATTTGCGACGCTGTTTAGGGCTTGTGACGTTTACGCGCAGATTGAGCCGCCTCACGCAACCCAGTTTCTTCCCAACGATGGCGCCTGCAGCTCCCAAGCACGTGCGGGGGCCGTATACTACACACTGAAAAGACGTTTGTGTCGAACCATCGCCGAGTGCAGTAGCCCATACGCGTTCATAGGGCCAAACTTTCGTGATGAAGTAATCTCGCGCGGCTTGGCCAAGGCTGAGGACGGACTGCATAACGCACGACTCCGACGCTTAGTGCCTTGTCGATCCGTGCGTTGCCACGGTTGTCCATCAAGTGAATTCGCCTTCAAGCGGGTCAAACATCAACTCACTACGCCTCTTTCTCTTTATTTCTCTCTCCACCAGCTAAAGTTGCGTAGTTCGCATCGCTCGCGAACCTGCGAACTGTATACAAACCGCGCAGCGTAACAAGTATTGAAGGGCCGCCTCACTGGCCACGGCAGCAACAGCAGCCGAGAACACGTATACAAGCGCGTGATTGCCTCCGCATCGAAGGCACGACAATCTCTGGCAGCGCAACACGCTCGGCTCCCCTTGCTGGCGACCTTGCGTGCACCCGTATGTAGTATATATATATATATACGTACACGAGAAGAAAGCGCGCCTGGTCGAGCTCACGGTCACGTTATATCAAAAAGCACGCAGTTTTTCCCGTCGTGGTGGTCGGCGTGAAGATAAAATTGAAAGCCGTTCTCTATAAATCTCTCTGTAGAGTTGGAAAAAGAAAAAAGAGGATAATAAGGGCGTGAAAAGTGGACATGGGTGAAGTGGCGTGTGGAAATTGCTGGCACGCCACAATGGACCTCTTGAGAAGGGAAGGCCACACGACGAACGAACCGTGTGGTGGGATCAAAAGATTGGAGTCGCAGCAGTGGCACGCAAATCGTCGTTGTGCAGTCGTTGTCCAGCACTCGTTGACCGCGACCGCGCTTCGAACCTGGCCTGGACGTGTCTTAGAGGACCGGTCGAATTTCGCCGGTCACTGGTGCAGTCGGACCGTCGGCTACTGGTTTTTCTCGCGACCCCCACAAGGCGATTGCGTTCGGAGAAGGGGGGGGAGGGGGGGTAAGAAATACGAAAAGTGCGTGCGACGAGTGGAACTGTCGATTGGGCAAGGTTGAGGCGGCAATTGGCGCGCCCGGCTCCAGAGGTCTTTGATCCTGGCGCACGCCTCTGCGACTGTCCGAAACAGCGGCGCCCAACTGCCACCTTTCATTCTCTCGTTTTCTCCTTATTTTTGTTCCTTTTCTTTTTTTCTGCGAAGACCTTGGCCGGATGGATGACAGTGGTTGTTCACTTGGGTGTATCGACGAAATAGAAAGAAGCCAGTCAAGCCACGTCACAGAGAATATGACCGAAAATACCCATGATTGCAAAACCTAAACCAACCGGCTCGCTGAAAATGATACCGAGTGTTTGAAAAGCAAGGCCACGGTGTTTTAACAGTGTTCGCCGATTCCCATTGCTCGAAACGAACACTGTTCCGACTCTCTTGACCGTATTTCTATTCTTTCGCCTCATGACCAACGTATATGCACGACCTTAGTGTCATGTAAATGAAGAACTTGCAAGAAAACTCAGTTTGTCTGGCGTCCCCGTGGAACCAAGCTCAAATTGTTCTGTTTGAAAGAAAGTGCAATTTCGAGTAGTCTCTGCGGGGGGATGTGAACGAATGTCGCGATCGTCCGTTTCTTGGTTGATGTGGGTTTTAGGAACTACGTGTTCTCAACGACTGAGGGGCTTCGTTCCACATTTTGGCAGAGTCGTTAACGTCGTTTCGGCCGGTGGCTATTACGCAAAGACCACGCGCCGCGTTGTGACCGTGGATGCTTCTTCGTAACGATGCTCCTTCTGCGCTTGGATTCGTCATGCACTGTTTCGCTGTGTACAGAGATGCGTCCCTGATTGATTTGGCCAACCGGCGAGCGGCGTCATTCGAACATAAAAACGAGTTATACGACCTCAGCGGCCTCAGCGTGCTTTTGACCGCCTGCGCAGAAAACTTGAAACATTGAGTTACGGGGAACCAAAACTCTCTAGGTGGATGTGGCGATCCATCGAGCCGGTGTATTTTTTTTTTTTTCTTTTTCCTGTGACGTTCCACTCCCTCATTTCATTGGTATTATACTAGGACGACGATTCACCGCGGCGGTCGGGATAAACTCTGCGTCGACGGCGAAGGGACAGGCACGGACTCGGTCAGTTCCAAAGAGACCATTAACCGCGATCACGCGCCCGATGCATGGGCATCGATGCACTCTGTCTTCCTTCGTCGTTGTCTTTATTTACTTATCTTTATCTCCGGTGGCCTGCGAGAGCTCGATTATATCCTCTCACCGAAGCCTACCGCGCACACCTCTGGGCCACGCATCTGCGTGAGGTGGTTCACTTTGTGAGGGAGGCGTCGTCAAATATATATTTTTTTAACCTGCGCTCGTTCCTCTATGCCGGCCGGCGGGCACGCTTGTAATGCGTACATGCCTCTATACAGGCTGCAGACCCTTGCATATGCTATGCTCAAACGGAGTTGTGCATCTTATACGAGGGAGGAACGGCCAACCGCTTTGTGTATAAGGGAAGCGAAAGGTTCATTTAGCAGGTTACGTAGCCCGGAGGAGCGTAAGAAGCCCTATAGCGTGCTCCTAATTGGGTCACGGTGAGGAGAGACACACAAACACCGCGCGTTCATCGTCTTTTGTGCCCCGTTTGGACGGACGGTTTCCTCTCGGGTGCTCCCTGCTTGGCATGCGAGCACGTACAAAGCGGCGCTCGCAAGAAATAATGAGGTTAGACCTCGGGGACAGGCGTCGCATCGCTGGAGATGCGCGTGTGCATGTTTGCTTGCGTCGCACGTATTATCGGGACCCTTATCAGCGCCAGCGGTCGGCGTACGGGCAAATCAATGCCAGTCGCAGGATCACTCACGTGGCGTGTGGCAGGTACTGAGAAAGAAAGAGATAAGAAAGTTTAATGACACTAAATGCGGAGAGGTTGGGCAGAAGGAGCATGCCCTTGGCCTCCTGTGCCGTATCTTTCAAGCGTAAATAAAGGGAAAGGAGTGGCCGTGATAACTTACCCAACCCAGTCCAAAGTTCACTTGGGACGAGAGTGTGCCGTCTGTCGCGCAGAATAGTTGCTGCAAGCTAGCACTTTGATTTGTGCCCCTTAGCTAAAGCGTATACGCTTATACTTTTAGGAACACGAAGGTCGCTGATCTTTTCTGCGTTAAATCACTGTATGTCTGTAATTGTTCTAACGTTTCCACCAGCTATTAGCTTGGAAAAAGCGTGCAAGTAAAAAGAAAAAAATCGAATAAATGCAAGTTTTTTCTAATTACTGTACTGCAGCTTTGCAGCATCACAGCGTTGTGGAGGGGTTCGCAGGAATTCTTGTGTGCAGGGCTTGCGACAATATGACTTCGCCAAAGGTGTGGCCCACGTATTATTAGTGATACATGATGATCAGTTGATAAATGAAACCTCCTCCTCCGTTTTAGCACGAAACTGAAGCACTATAGTGAAGTTACCGAAATCAGTTATGTTCCTTCCGATATAATACACATTAATTTATCCGTCTACGCTGGGTGCGCCTGCGCTCACCTGAGGCTCCCCGAACAAGATGACACTTCACGCGTACACGTCACTATTCTACAGTCATACCAACAATATGCGAATCAAGGCATCGTTGACAAGCCCTCGATTTGCTGCACTTTGGGTGGCGCTTATTTTCACTCGATATCAAATCGTGCGCACTGTGAACGCACCCTCCCACTTTTGTCGACCTACAATAATTGAACTAGTACCACACTGCTCTCTCCACCGAAGCACACTTCGGTGCCGAGCAGCGAAGTTCAGTGAAACGACCGTGTACTTTCTCGGCTAACGTACAAAAGATGTGGTTGTGTGCACAAACCGTGCTTATTACGTTTTCCCGTCTTCCGCGCTGTACGACAGTTCGTGGACCATTTCCAAGTTTAGTCCATCGATGTAATCGACCAGTTCTCGAGGCGTCAACGCTTAAGCGAGCTGAAATGACGTTTAAATGAGGCGTCACAATAAACTGATACTGGCTATAGGACGCACACGAAAGAACTGGGCGTAGCCCTTTCATGACTTCATCTGTTGGCCGACTGCTTGCCTGCCTTGATCGAGACGCCGGCTTTCCACGACACAGTTTCTTCTTAAGTTACAGACGGACCCTGCGCAATTAGCAATGGCACCGCTCCGCCTGTAATTATAGGAGTGTCCGGGTAGACGTGTCTCCGCGTCTGCTGTACACGGAACACGGCGGACGAGTCACCGCGGTGGCGGGCGTGCCAAGAGAACGCCGTTTCCTGCAAAAAGACATTAACGCACACCCCCCCTTTCAAGTCGTCTCGTGTGGCTGCGGCGACTATACAGAGCATTCACGGAGACAAGAAAAAAACGCAACTGCGGCCGTTCTAAGACGGGTGTGCTGCGGAAAGGGGTTTGCTTCGTGTCCTGGCGAGCCTTCGGGTACACCGACACCGTTTGCTACTCGGTAAACCTCAAATAGATGAATAGATGAACAAATGAAAAGGAAAGGGGGGCCTTACCAAAACGCCCCTGCTTGCACCGCTTCCCTTGCTTTGTCTTCCCAAGAGTCCGCCCTATTTACGTGCAGTCCGTGTGGCTTTGTTTCGTTTCGTTTCACTGTATTAGAGATCTTAGAGTTTCCGCCGACTCAGTGAGAGAACAGTCGCGGCCGCGAGATACGCGAGATTGGATTAGGACTTCGCTTCGCTGTCGGGGAAATGCGGCGGAACCTCCGCCTTCCGTGTTTCGAGCGCATTTGCTCGCAGTCGATGAAAGAGAGACGCAAAGCGCGCATTTACAGAACACAGTTTCTTGCGTAACTTTTGGGTCCTTCCCCTCGCGCCACCCGTTAGAGATTAGGAAGACGCGACAGGGTGAAGTCGTGCGACATAGTTGGGCGGGAGACACACCGGAACTTGTCGATAAGAGCTTGCGGAGCGCTGGACACTGTCCTATTTCGACGGCGGTGCTGCAACGTCGAGTGCGTCTAAGAGTGGGAGCAGCGCATCTTAAATAGCACAGACCCAGCGCCCAAATTCATTGGTTGAATTATTTATTCATGCTCAGAGCACATGCAGTTCCTTAACCGGAATTTGAACGTAGCGGCGTTTAATATGTGACGCTACGGGTACCGATATTGTTATTACTAGAACAATTCTTTGCAAAGAAAGATGAATGCACGAAACGTCCCTGGCGCGCTGTTCTGAGTATGAGCCTTCTACTCCTTCGTGCAAGCCGTCACATGTCACATCAGTGCCCGTGTATGTCTTCATCATTTATCTGTACGCGGCTGTCTTTCTTTTTTCTTTTTCAAATGCGCTGGTTCACCAAACTCGCATTTCAAAGCGCACAGGAGCTGAGTTATCTAAGCGTTGGTCTGAGCTTCCTCATTCTTCCTCACATCAAAGGATGACAGGCTTGTGGAATCATTCGTGTTTAGTTCAGTATAGAGACGTCATAAACACGGTAACACATGTACAAGCGTTATCGAAATGTGCCAGGCCTGAGGTAAACTGTGGAGGCTAGTAACAGGCATGGAGGTATATAGCTAAACCGAAAACCGCATGTTCGCAGTTTCGTTTGTACTCCGCACTACATTTATGTGGCGGTATTGACGGTCCTCGAGACGGTGAGCCCTTGCTGACCCAATGTTAGCCTTGCGTTAAGAGTGTATGATTCAGCGAAGAAAGAAAGAAAGAAAGAAAGAAAGATGCAACACATGGGGAAAAGTGACTAGAAAGATGACTAACGTAGTGTTTCATTCCATAACTAGCCGACTGGGCGCGAACCACGCACACGAGATCTGTAGCGGGAGCCAGCGCAGACAAAGACAAAAGGAGACGACGGGCGGTTTCTTATCGGGCCTCGGAAAAACTGGCGCAGCGCTTAGTCTTCTCCCTCCCCCCCCCCCATCCCCCCGCCCCCTTCATTACATGACGTAAAACACACAGAACCTCCTCGGGCCGCGGTGAAGCTTCGCCCCGCTTATAACAGCATGCCCTGCAGGCGGTACGGAGACGGCGTCGGCCCAGGAACCGACCGGACTCACCGCATTCTCACCGGCTCTCTGTAATGCCCGCCGCGTCTGTAGCCCATACTCCACATCCATTGTCTGTGCCGTCGACCGACGCAGCGGGAGTGTAAGCACGGCTACGTAGCGGCCAACGTAGAAAGAAGAGAAAGACCTGCAAGCGAAGGCTTACAACGGCAACCTGCCTTTTCGCCCGTCGACAGTTCACTCATCCTCCCGCTAATTAGCATTGTTCCTGTTTGCAAGCCCGGGAAAGATGATCGCAGGCCGTGATTATGTATACCGGCTCTACTGGCAAGCGTGCACGGTGCTCTGTACACTTGCTTGGCGAGCCTTTACAGATTCTTCGCTGCTTGTTTGTGCGCGTGTTGATGTTACGTCACGCTCTCCGGTTACGACAGACCCTCTCTGCTTGCTCCCTTACCTTCCTTGCCTTCAGTTTGCTCGAAACCCTCCTGCCTTTTCCCCCCCTCAATTTTTATTTTCGTTGCGCTAGGCTACAGAACGCAAAGGGCTCTTCGGCGTTACGTAATTACAGGTCCGAGACGTCTACAAAAGCCTTCTGCAAGAAGACGGCTGAGAATTCTTGAAGCTTGCTTTCTAAGTTTCGACAACAAGCTTCTTCGAGTCGGGAGTGCTCACGCGTAACTGCGCTCCTTTGAGTGATGTCTGTCAAGTAATTTGTCCGACAGATCACGGCAAGGGGGCTTTTAGACCTATCGTGCCTTCCGGTTCTCTTGTGAGATGGGTGACTCTGTGTGCCTTGTATAGCAGGTTGCAGTAGATGTGAAAGCTCTACTTCCCTTTTGTGTAAGCACAAACTGCCGATTCTCTTCTTGTTCTTTCTGCTTTTCAAGTTTGCTCTTTTTCTTTACCGTTCGCCCTCTCTGTGTAATGAAGACAGTATATCTGTGCTCGCAAAGTTTAGACCCCGTAATCCAAGCCTACAGTAATAATTAACTCCTTGCCTGCACACCCTGCTGCGTTATTAATTATAGTAACAACAATGCCACTATCATTTTCTTTCCATACTTTTCTGCATCGTCGATACTGCATGCAGCACTGATAACGTCGATGTAACGCGGGGAAAGGACAGAACGGGGGTGGTTCGAGCAGTTGCACACATACCAGGTGTTTCAGCGAACACTTTCAAAAATTTTTAGAGGTTGCTTGCGGTAATTGTATAATTCATGAGCAGGTCTACATGAAGAGGCGCACATTACTTGCACGAAAAATTGAAATGCATAGTCGACTACTTAACAAAAATTCACTAATTCACTTATAAATGAATTACATTACGGCCCATATTGCAATTTACGAATACTAGCCGTGGAGTTCGCAAGGCAGATCCACTTGGAACGAATTCTCAGGATGACACCAGTTTCAATATATTAATTCCCGAACTTTGCGGAGAAATGCGTTGACGTTCCAGTTACCTTCTTAACAAAACGTCGTTTTATGCATTCAAAGCATGCAAGTAACTGGAACGCCAATGCATTTCTCCGCAAAGTTCGGGAATTAATACCTCTAAATTGGTGCCATCCTCAGAATTCGTTTCAGGTGGATCCGCCTTGCGAACTCCACGGCAAGTATTCGTAAATTGCAATATGGGCCACAAGGTAATTAGTTTAAAAGTTAATTCATGAATTTTCGTCAATTAGTCGATTATGCATTTCAATTTTTTGTGCAAGTAGTGTCCGCCGCTTCGAGTACACTTCCTCATCAACTATAATTGCGCTATCTGCCACAGGCAACCTTTAAGAATTTTTGAAAGTGTTCGCTGAAACAACCGGTACATGCAAATAACAACGAAACCATACCATGAAGATATCACCGGTAATATCGGAAATAAAGCCGCCAGTGAAATAGCATAAGTTAATAATAAAGGGATCCACAGATAATCGTGGAAGTAAACCTTTAGTACTATCGCACAATTTTTAACGCCAAAACTAATATAGGAAAAAAATTATTGCGGAAACTATTTTTACGCATCTTTCGCGCTTCGCGTGGTCTTCCAATACCGCGCGAGCTGTACCATGAAACGCGGTGCGTCTTACCGAATTCGTTCGATTCACCCAACTGTGTACTGCTGCTGTCTCATTTGTGTTTGTACGGCTCCCAATGTGAAGCAGCGAGTTCGCAAAGTGCATGCACCTGCGAACGCGCTGAGGAAATGTTTAGATGTGACCGGGAAGCCAATGTTAATCGCGCTGACCGAGTCCTGCTGGCTGCACCCTTCACTGGGGTAAAGGGGAGCGAAAGTTGAAAGTATAAGGAGAGAAGAAAAGTTGACAGCATGCAAGCTCACACACGTACAAGCGTCCATTGTTCAGTTTGTCGCAGGCTGTCTTATAAAAGCTGGTGGGTCTCGAGAGGCGCAGCAATGTTTCCGTGGGTTTGCACATGGTGCACGCAACAGGCCACGGTCTCAGGGTCTCATGTTCTGTAAAGTGCCAGTCATCTGGTTTCCCTAAAGTAGTCCGAGGGGCATGCCTCTGATATTCACATGCAAATGGACATTGGACAATCACACAGCAGGTGCTTGAGAGTTTCTTCGGTTCCACATGTGTTTATACGAACGCATATCCGTATTCCTAATGGGAATGGCGGACAGCGCCAATAGTGACGTACCTGAAAGTTTCCACTTACGCTAACGTGTGCCGTACGCATTTAGCATGTCGTGTTCGAACGAATGCCTCAAGTGTGTCTTTACGTGCTAACGGTTGATTTTCTTTCTCTCTTTCTTTTCTTCCAGGTAAGTCCCTCCCGTTGAATATTTCGGCCTTCTTTAGCAAGGGTGGATTATTGGCCGCAATCTACGACATGCCGCCGTTCAGGTAAAAACTTCGTGCAACGAATCATTCACGAACGCTCACCGTGTCAATTCTGCTTCGTCATCATTCCTTAAAAGAGGCCCTTTGTTTCAAATACATGTTTCCATGTTGCGCGCTGTTGAGCGCGAAGTCGCGGGTTGGATACCAGCCGCGGCGGCGCAATTCCAATGCATGAGGAATGCAAAAAAAAAAAAAGAAAAAAAAAAGATGATCGTGGACCGTGCTTTGGGGCGCGCGTTAAAGAACCACACGTTGCGAATAATTAATCTGCGTAACTCTTTACTACGGCGTCCCTCAAAACACACTGTACACTTTCTAAACATTAAACTCCATAAATCAATCAATCTTTTTATGTTAAATGCGGACATGCCACTCTCTTTTATATCTATTCTTTGATTTCTTTAAATGGTCCCCTTTGTTTCTGACTTTCTAATTCATAGACTTGCTTTGGTAGTGTTTTGGTTTTATCGTTACTTTATTTTTCTTGTTATTTTACTTCGTTAAGATTTTGGGATAGCCGGCCCTCCCTATAGTCAAGCTTCCCATATTTTGCAGCTATGAATGAAAGATGTTTTCGTTTACTACAGCTCGGGGGCCCCCATCTAAAATACACGGGAAAGGAGAAATCGTTTTTCTCAGCACCCACAGCACCAAATTTGATGAGGTTTGTTGTATTCAAAAGAAATGGTTAAAATCTAGTGAGTGATAGTACTGAACTTTTTATTTAGGCCGTTAATTTTTTAAATAAGAATTGTAGAAAATCGCATATTTTCCGAAAACGAAGCTATCAAGTTTACAACTCTGTAACTCAGCAATAAAAAAACGATATCACAATTGTGCAAATTGTATCTAATAGTACATCTAAAGCGGGAAAAAATTGATGTGTTATACATGGCTCTCAAATACACTACAAATATGTGAGTAGGACTTTTGTAACACCGTTGTAAACAATGTAATTCACGTAAGATATAAATTGGCATATAAAATTTGTCCGCTTTGGATACCTTAACGGATTCAGATTACAGAACTGCGATATCTCTTCTTGGTGCAAAGCTATGAATTGTAAACTTCTTGCTTCTACATTTTTTTACAATCCTCCTAATTTTTCAAAATTTCTTATAAAATAGTCAGGCCCTAAATCAACGTTCCCTTTAAATATTCAGTAGAATTTAACCTTCTCGCTCAACTGCAACAAATTTGATTAAAATAGGCCCAGTCGTTACCTCAGAAAAGCGTTTCTCCGTTTCACATGCATTTGAATAGATGGCATCGGAGTTGGGCCCGAGCCAAAGCTCCCTCATAAGAATCAGTTTTACTAACACACGCACACACACGCACAAACTAAAAGCGCGTAGTCTATTACGAGCGCGTAAATCTCTGATCATAGCTTCTTAAGACGAGAAAAAGTGTGATTTTGTCAAATGTGAACTTCACGCCTTGTTACCTGCATATAATTCACCACAGATTTCGAAACTTTCTGTAGTAAGGACATTTGCGTTTAAATCACTCGCGAGCTTTCTGAGTCACAAGCGACGACTCATTTCTTTGATGGTTGTTCAGTGACACCGTTCACAGTAGCAGGGAGGATCGCAAGTTCTGCCACCGTAGATGTCGTTATGTGTGACATCTTGAATTCCATTGGGATCCGCTTTGGTTGAATGACAACAGCGGCAGCATAATTGGTAGGCGAAGTCTAACCATCGGTATAAATGTGTATGCAATCTCCCTGTGTCTCATGCAATAAGAGCAGCTCTTTGGAGCGTCAAATCTGCTTTACATCACAATACGTTTAAGCAGATGCTACCTGAAATAAAAGAATGTAGCCATTACGCTCTGAAAAAAGGACACGGAATCATCTTTCAGTGGATTCCGGAACAGTGCGGCGTTGTCGGTAACTACCTAGCTAACGAGGCTGACGACGGAGGCACACATACTATATCAATTCCAATGTCGAAGATCCACGCTGCAAGCTTATTCGGTTTGCTTGCTCGAACAACGCCACAATTTTATGGAGCTCTCCGAGCGTTATCCAATCGCCACACACCTACTATGGACCCTTTGTGACAGGTGCCAAGTGCCACGTAGCCTCCCCCGCGGGGATGCAACACCGCTCTACCACCTATGACTTGGTGTGGCATTCACGAACGCGTATTCTTTCCGTCTTGGAATGACCGTTACACCAATGTGCGGCACTTGTGGGTCTCAAGATGCTATCGAACACCTGTTGCGCACTTGCCCCCAATATGACGTCCAGCACATCTCTTTACAGGCCCCATTATTAAGCCGGCTGGACTCCATAACGTTTTCTGAAATGAAAAAAAAAAAAAAATCCTTGGACCCTGGACGCACCCATCCCTGGCGCATAAGCTATTCGTGCGCAAACTGCAGTTTCATTTTTTAATGTTCACTTGCCCCAGTGACCGATTGTGGTCATGCTGTGCATCTTATACACTGCGTGCGCGCGGTGCTTACTGTGTCTTCCTCTTTTCATGTTCCCCATTTTCCTTACCCCTCCTGTAGGGTATACCAAACTGGATGCTCGTAGGGTCGACCTCCCTGCCTTTACTCTCCTTCCTTTCTCTCTCGCTAGATTTAAGGAACTTCGTTCACTGCTGCGCATAGCACACGCGCAGTGGCATTCTGTCGTGCGGAGCTCGTGACGTCGCTGAATTATATTCGCTCGAAACGCCGCGGCAAGATCGAAGGCGTTTCGCGAGCGCGGCGTGGGAGACTCCTGGGAAGATTCTCAGCCGAGCGGCCGAACGGAGGCCCTTAATTGTGCGAAGCTCTTTCTTGTCTCTCCATGGGAAGGAGGCGAACCGAGTGCAAGCCGGACTACCGGTGAAGCGCTCGGGACGGTATGACAGCGCTCGGGCGAAGAACCTTGTAGCTCACTGCGCGGCGGCCGTTGGCTATAGTTGCGAAGAATGCCCATCGACAACATGCGCCTCCCCGCTGCAGGCCTTCGTTAATACAGGCAGCATGCGCGCCTTAGTCGCTTCCGCTCGTCGTATACAACACTCGACTGCCTCCTTCAGGATCGCCGACCAGCCGCCTCCGCTCTCGGTCCTGTACAGCGGGGCCGACATCGATGCAGCCAGCCAGTTTCTCGGCTGTTACGAAACAAAGGGCCCCTTTCGCTCTCGTTCGTCTTCTCTCTCACTTGTTCTCGCGCCGGTTCCAAGCCCGCGTTTTACGTTCGCGAACTTCGTTCCTTTTGGCTGTTATTGTTTTTTTGCCGCTTTTGTCTCGGAGATACAATAACTCGCCTTCTCCTATACGATGTTGCGTGGGGCACCTCGAGAATCACGACGGAAGCAGCAGGCGCGCCCGTGGTGGCGAGCGTCGTAAATGATATTCGTCGCGGGGTAACGACATGCTGTTGTTTCTCTGCTTTGTTTTAGTTATCTATTTTGTACGCGTGTAATGCGGGTAGGTTGTGTCGAGGCATAAAGCCGTCGCCCGAGAGACATGATCCCAGTATTCGAACGACGCCTCGCTGTTCTGGTCTGAAAATCATTATTTTTTTTTTCGTTAAGTAAACGGATGGCAATACGTTAAAGGAATGACTCGCCCCGAAGTTTTACGATGTTTTCCCCCTATTGGTTGTTGGAACATTAAGGATTACTTCTGTCTTCTAGGTTGTTCAAGCGAGGCTTCTGACGCTAAACACGCACTAAAAGCGCGCTTGTTTATTCCATATAAGGAGAAATCGCTTGACGAAGCACGTTCTGATGAGGTCGTAGCTATATCTGCTCTTATTTGGTCACATATGGAAGTCAACCACTCGTGTTGTTAACGCGGTTAACTTGGGACGAATTTTTTACAGCACACAGCAAGCAATGACTCGCAAACGTGGAAACTTGCAGGGAACATAGTAAAGGCGGTGCCTAATCGTGCAAGCATGGTATATCAACAAAAGTAAGAGTGGTATCGGAGTAACTCCTTTCAAACAGACGCCCAATTTCTACTCATATGGCACATTTCGTTACTCGAAATGATGTGCAGAGTTGTTCTTATAAAGTCTGCCACAGATATGACCACTTCGTCTGAATCTCGCATCCGCGCGTTATTCTGCCTCTGAAGCCGACTGGGGTACATAGTACACCTTGCTTCGGTTGTAGAAGCTAACATCCCGTAATCGGCAATGCTGGTGAAGGCAATATAAGGGAACAGCGCACAGGACTTTGCTAACGAGGTCTTTAGCTTCGCCCCCTTGAACTTTGTCTCATTTCAAGTGCTCCGAGCGGGAGCGAGAGCTTTCATTTATATTACGCAATACTAACCAGTGGTACCAATTTCTTGCAACGTTCGTGTACTTTTTGTCCTTCGTATACTTTAGCGCACGTCATCGCATCATGTACTTCGCGCGCGCGCGCGCGCGCGCGCGCGCGAGAGAGAGAGAGAGAGAGAGAGAGAGAGAAAAGTAATAAAAGGTAGGAGGGTGGACGAGTAGCACGACCGGTTTGGTACTGGATACATTTAGATACGGAAGATAATAGGATAGAAATTAAATAGCGGGGAGGCAGCGAACACTACGCGCACGCATGCCACAAGAAGATTTGAGAGCACGAAAATTTGAGAAGTTTCAATTGTCTCGTTACTTTGCAACTCAGTACGACACTCCCTCGTGCTCCGACAACTCTCGCAGTGTGGGTATACGTCACGGTTACAAACGGTCATTAAGGCCAGCCAAGTTCAGGGACCGCTGCAATGTCTCGATCCCTCTCTGCATGTGCCCGCGAAGTAATTGGCCACGGCCCAAGGCAACACCAGAGCTTTAAGCATCGCTCTATAAGAAGTGAACATGCGCTCACACGTGATTGGCTGGGTGATGTGTCGTTCTGCAAGGATGATTGGCTTTTAGAAGCGCGATTACATTCGCACCTCCAAAACGCCCAGCTCACCGGGGTCTTGACACGTTCTGCCAATGTTATACAGAGTGATTGCGCGTACTACGACTGCGAATCAGAAAGTCTTTTCCTTTTTTTTTTTTAGCCATATTACGGCTGTAAATGCGAAGTCAACATATCCATTCCCAGCTGTGGACCTTTCATGGACCGGCCCGGCCTTATCTGCCGGTAGCTCTGTGGCACGGCGTTGCTGTCAGTTGTTGAAGATGGCGGTTGTGCTTCACACCGTTGTCTCCGCGGCGTACGAGCAACGAAGTGTGATTCCTTTTCTGCAGAGCAAGGAACGAATGCCCATCGAGATCCACAGGGAAATGCAGCCCACGTATAGAGAAAGGTGTTTTGCTTTGAGAAGTGTTAGGTGTTGTAGTGAGTTAGCAAAAGGGCATGAAGACTTGCATGACAATGACAGTCAGCCGGAAGAATTCTACCACAAGGCATCTCAAATTTAGTGCTGCGATGGGATAAATGTCTGAACCAGTGTGGGGACTATGCGGAAAAATAGTGTAAAGTACGCAGAATAGTACGTATATCTGTAATTACCTGTGTGTGCCTTATTTTGGCTGACAAAAAATAGGGGCAAAGACTTTCTGATTCGCCCTCGTATATAAGCATTAGGTATACTGCCCTGCTGACATATAAAAAGCGAAGTTTTTTTCGCCCTCATGCCCTTACATTAACGTCGTTGGGACAGACAGCAGTCATTGCATTAGACAGCCGTTTGCCTTACGTATTCTCGGTGTTTTGATATGTTGTTTGTCAAAAACGACAATGATCCAGTCCTGTTTCCATAGTACCAATAACGAACACTCTTGCTCCTTTAAGCCTTGGTAACAATAATCAAAAGGACCTGATAAGTATCATGTCAGTAAGTACGCTTGAACAACAAAAACTAACAGTTTCTACAAAATGTGCGAGAAACCTCATATTTTGCAAATATATATATACATGTAATAACGCCTGTTTCTTTCCAGAAACACCGGCGGCTAGCAGAATCGTACCCGAACGTTCCTAATTTGCGTGTGCGTTAAAGGAAATCCGCAAAGGCAGTGCGCCTTTATTGAGCTCTCATTTTCCCGGCTTAAACGCTCCAAGCAATAGACGCCCTTTCAGAGAAGCCGTCGGTAATTGCCTGTTGCTTATTCAGGAACCAGGAACTGGTCGCCCGAATAGCATTTAATGGCGCCGAATTTGGCGTTGGACACATCCAACGGTCCACGCCACCGCGGACAGACGCGAACGTTCGCGTACCCCTCTTGGCGGTCGCAATCTCATCCATCTTACTTGCCTTCGCCGACGGCGCCGACCGTCCGCCTCGAAGGACTTCGACGCACACCACGGTGCAAAAGCTTTGAACTAAAGCCTGCGGTTGGGGAAAGAAGCCGTCAGCCCCCCCACCCCCAGCATTGTAACACTGTCCCTCAAGCAATTTGCGAATACGTCCTTTTCCGCCCGTCTGAACGGTTAGTTCGATGCAATGCTGTTCAAAGTAGAAAAAGACGAAACTCTTGCTCTCCGATGCCGTGTCATTCTACAGAACTCGGCAGGCTGTGCATGACCATATCTCTACATCGGATGCTTGTGCGTGAGTGCATGGAAGTAAAGTAACGTGGTCGTCTTCTCTTTCAGCGAACGTTCCGGGACTTCCTGCGTGCCCTCGAAGTGGCTGTCAGTATGCTCCAGTTCTGCTGCTTGCATGCGAGGCCTTTGAATTGTAATACAGTTAGTCCAGTTATATGGTTAAACTTCTTTTCTTTTGCTCTGTAGCACGGTAGACGAATGCGCTTTGTTAGATTCATTTGGGCACGAGTCTCTTTTTCATCCGGCTAAACAACGACAGGTTCTTTCCGGTTAAGTCGGCGCCTTTGTGGGGCTTGCTTGTGCGTAACAAACGAAGCGCTGTTCTGACATAACAAAATATAAAGCGTTTTTTTTTTCTTTGTCTTTTCTTGTTCCGCCTTTTAATTTTATTTTTCTCAACTTGCGCTCACCATCGTCTCACAAAGGTTTCGTTAATTGTGCATATAGAGTGAATCGGTGATTGGTTTTTTCTTCCGAGTTTTCCTAAGCTCTATACTCCATCTTACGAACTGCGCGCAGTACAGCGAAAGCTATGAGTGGCGGCAGCCAATCGGAAAAGAGAAGCAGGAGAAGCACCCCCCACTGTCTGACGCTGATCGCCCTGAGCGCGGAAGCTTCACGGATTGTAACGGAAGCTTCACGAAAGGATCAGGGGCGCACATCGGGCAAGCCGTCCTCCTTTGCATGAAACCCGAGCCGTAGAATTAGCTGCACTGCACGGAGTTTGGGAGACGGAGTATAACCTTCGAGATCAGGCGGCGCGCTCACGGGCCGATCTCAGAGGCTATAGACGGAGTATAATGGCAAAATTGCCACTTCGATCGCGCGCTGCGAAGAGACTCCTATAGGAAGTAAGCCGGCAGGCTTCGACTTCTGCAGCCCCCTCTTAAAGGCAACCCGAGCGAATACACAGATGCGACGGACAGGAAGACGACCCTCCCCTTCCAGCCTCCGTTGCCCCTCTTTCCTCAGAGACACTTGCGTGGCGAGCGATTCGGCAGCTTTCGCACGCGGAAAGTGGTTTATTCGGGTGTGTTCGGTACCCAAATAGAAAGATGCCTCGTCCCCTTCGTCTTATGCTCGTGGGCTCGTAATCTGCGGCGACATCTCGACGACCGTCGGACCTAGTTTCGTCCTGCCGCTTAATCCTTGTCTCTCGGGTGCTGCTGCTACTTTGGTGGCCGCAATTATACGAATGTAAATTGATACGCGGATTTTCGCGGTGCAGGTTCTGCTTCATCCAGAGAGAGAGAGAGAGAGAGAGAGAGAGAGAGAGAGAGTGGACAGCGCGTCGAGAAATAATATTCGCGCTACCGGGCGGCCCACAATTTTCGATATTCCTCAAACAGCACCTATCATAATGGAACTTTGTCTGGATAGCTCGTGGGCATTTCTAAGTGGTGGTGGCGTTATAGGAAGCAACGCTCAGTGACTGCATTGGGTACAAAATAGAAAAAAAACGGTAAAGAAATACTTTCGTTATTAATTAGGTGCCTGAGATGTTACATCTCGCCAGTTCACGTTGGACGGCTGTTTAAAACAAGCAAACACTTTCTCGCCTGATAATGTGGACCGATGATATGTGATTATACGTACCCAAAGCTCGTAAACAGGGGCCTATTCTTTTCTAGATGGGGTAATTGACTGTATCAGATGTAGAAATGCTCTTCAAATTCCAAAAGCTAAAGATAAGGTTTGAAACCACACAGTCTTTCCACGCGGCGCGGCCTGTCGTAGGGACTCGAAACTTCGTGTGCATTGCTGAATCTACATTTCAAACTAAGCAGTGCTCCGGATGAAAAGAGTGATATAGGTTCCGTCTGATACCAATAACTTCAAATTAGTGGCTCTTTCGAAGTCAGCAAGAAAGGACGTTTAACGTCACCTTTTAGGGCAGGGGCTTGCTTAGAGAGAGAGAGAGAGAGAGAGAGAGAGAGAGAGATGATTATAGGAAGGCAAGGATGTTAACCAGTCAAGGGTCTGGTTGGCTACCCTACGCTGGGGGAAGGGAGAAGGGGAAGAGAGAGAAGGGAGTAAAGTTGTATTGTATAGGGCGGCTCTATCACGCGCACTTGCTTTATATCCACACAATGCTTTATAGCCACACAAACATTGCGGGCGCGTATTTTTGCCGATGGTTTCTGTGCTTTGGGTTGTCACAATAGAAAGAGAGAAATAAATAAAAGAAGAGAGAGGTACGACTGGCGACTGATTCCGTGCTAGAGCCTTTCTTCTTTTTTGTATTATGTTCAATTTTGCGACATTGAAAGTACAATTCCTTCCGACTCTCCATCACAACATAATATGACGGCTGAAGAGACAACGCCGCTCTGGGGGAGGCGGTGGCAGCACCGTCATGTGGGCACAAAGGTTCATAATGACGGGTTCAAGGTGGACACGGAGAAAAGGCCGGTGCCCACAGGAGTGGCGTGTTATTGCGTATACGGGGCCCGCACCTCTCCTCGCGTCTCGTGTGCAACTGTGTTGGCCGGCGAGAAACGCTGTTTCGCAGCGGTGCAGTGAGAATCCGCGGCCAGCGCGACCGGTTTTATTGTGCATGCGGGTGTTGAAGTATATAGCCAGAGTTATAATCAGAGTCACGGAACACACGACTTCTACATACGAGGAAGGCGTACAGAAGGTGAGGACGAAGAAGGCGTCCGCGGGCACCTCGCGCGGTCGCTCGCCTCGCTATATGAGCGTGACACAGTTTGCCGACAGTCGGCGTCCTTCGGCTTCGATTGCATTCGGCAGTTGCCCCCGCCGCATTCCGCGCCAACGAGAAGTCCGTTGTCCCCGAGTGTCATGCATGAGAAAGGGGCAACGGTAGTCTTTGCGGGCGCCGGTTTCAGGTCAGGCAATAAGTAAATATGAGATAGAGAGAGAGAGAGAGAGAGAGCTATAGTGCGAAATCAAGCGAAGCATATATCAACTGGCGATCGGATGTCGTTAGAAGAAACTGCATTGGACGCATTGCGAGTGCAACAACAACTGATTGGCAAAATTTCCTTTTGGCAGGAGACGTCTTGGCGTAGGTTGTTGGAGACGTTGGTATACGCAGTGTAGGCTGTAACCAACAGTTCGCGTTCAAAACGCTCCTAAACTTTCATTCATCGCTCTGATTTTCTGAGCCTGCTTATGAGCAGAACTATGTATTGGAGCGATCGCCAGATAGGTGCATTTTCCAACAATTTCAATTCGTAAAATATAAAGGTGAATCGACGAGCATACTATCGTCTATCGAGGCAACTTGCATATACGGGTTTTCGCTAGGACGCATTTCTTTCTTTCAATGCTTCAGAAATGAACGTAACCATTAGCTCTTGTCATTCAAAGACTTTTCAGCGTACTGTCGTGAAGCTTTACATCCGCAGTAATGATTTACCATTAATAAAACCTTGCTTCTTAAGCATTCCTGGGTGCTACCACCGCCATGGCCCACGTGAAATGAAGTAGCAAGAATAGTGAGTTCGAGCTTGGCCGTATGCATATTACGATTTACGCAACAACGGAAAGCGCGGAGAAGTAGATGAAAGAATCATAAGAGCAGCAACACTAGCAGTCCCATCTTGTGTAGAGAGAGAGAGAGATAGATAGATGCTTAGAAAGGCAAGGAGGTTAACCAGAGGTAGTTCCGGTTGGCTACCATGCACGGGGAGAAGGGTTAAGGGGGATAAAAAGAGAAAGAGAGTTAAAGGGGGAGACAGAGTGAAATAGAGACGAGCACAAACAAACCGCGTACACTACAGAGCGGTAGGAGGCGGCGTTCTTAAAGTCTATCGGGAAGCCCCGTTGAACGCAGGAACCTTAATAACGCGAGTAAGGCCTTCGAGTACTGACCTAACGAGTTCAACTAGAATACTAACAGCTATAATTACAATGGTGTGCGTACTGTGAAGGGTGCCCCAACTATCATGCACCAAGATTTACGAATATGCATATGCCACTAGCTGGACGGAACCAATGTTGCTTGCCGTCGCTTAGAAATACTCAGATTATTTTTTGCATTCCGTCTAATTACACGATTAGTCTTAATTAATCAGTTAACTTCTCAAATATTATATCTAGATGAAAAGTGTCGATGAGAAAATTATAGGAACATGAAAAACCCCCACTACAGCTTTCTACTACTCATTAAGAGCTACATAAATGTGTTTTTCCAAGCGTGAAAGAAGCCCACGAATACACGCTAAGTGCCTCGAGCGGCCAGTCGCGTGGCAATTTTGCGTGTATTCGCGGGTTTCTTTCATGCTCGAGAAAACACTTTTATGTAGCAAGTATTGAGCAACAGAAAGCTGTATCGGGAGTTTTACAGCGGAGCTGTATATGGCTAGGGTACCACCGAATTTTCTTCTCCGCACACAGAAACTATCATCATCAATGGCTCATGCCTCCGTAAGCAAGCGAAAAATGCAATGGCTCATAGCCCCGTAAGTCAGAGGCTAGAAGCACTCACCAAAGTAAAGCGAACAGTGCTTACATTCTTTCTAATTACGCATACAACATACAGAGCACCATGTGAAACGCTGTCATCGTCAGTGGTTCATACCTCTGTAAGCAATAGCTCATACCCTCGTAAGCAAGCAAAAATATGGCTCGTAGCCTCGTAAGGTTCATGGCTACTCACTTTGCATGGCTTAGTTGCGGCGACACTATCCATGTGGTCATTGTCGGTGATTTCAATGTAGATGAGTCGGGACCGAAAAGGGAGTGGTTTATGGGTTTCGTGTTGCAGACATATCGCTTGCAATGCCACACCGATCCGGCCCAACCGACCACCCAGCGTCGTACGTGCATCGATTTGACATTGCCAAATAATGTGTTTGCAGTAGCGAGTATGCCGATCAGTGTATACCATGGCGACCACAAAGCCATTGCGACCGTCATTACTAAGTGACAATGAGTGATCCAATAAAGTCTTTACCACAAGTGTTCTTACCACGATGTTTACAGCTCCACTGGTCATCCGCCTTAGCAGGGCGGAATGGCCTTGGAATGTTTTTCATGATGCTCTACAATTTCCTCATTGACGCTTTTTGTCTAATTAGAATATTTAACAAGTTGATCAATTAATCAAGACTAATTATGTAATTAGTCGGTAATCTGAGTATCTCCAAGCGATGGCAAACAGCATTACATTGGCTCTGTCCAGTTACGTGATACTTATATATTTTTAAATTTTGGTGCAAGGTAGTTGGGACACCCTGTATATGCTGCCTAATTGCCGTCGTGAAGGCATCGACAGCGCCTATCCATAACGTATAATGGTTGTCTTTTTTTTTCATCCTTCCTTTGGCAAGACCACTCTACAGACACTTTTCTAACGCATGTGGTTGAACGAAGTGTGGCGAGATGTCCTTGCTCGCACTGCTGCAACTGTATATGCATGCCTGCGATGTTCCGGTATTCCGTGAACTATGATATCACGCTCGTATACACGGACACCCTAATAGTACGCGCCTCGGCGCACGTGCTTGTGATCGTTTTGTCCCTCTACGCCAACGTACAGAACACGCGCCCCCATTCTAATGTCCCGGCCGGCTTTATCGTAAGCAAGTGCACGACCTCTCCAGACATTCGGCATCTCTGGTCGCGTCACGTCTCTGTTGCGACCTTCGCTGCATCTCGGCGTAGCAAGCCCAAGAGCAGTCCCACTGCATGCAATGATGACGTTACCCGGCAACTCTCGTGCCTATATACGGTGTCAGGCACATCCTTGGTGGTCGAGCGTGCGCATCTTTTTGCCGTCTACTGCGTCCCTTCCCTCCTCCTCCCCCCTCTCTCTTCTCCGTTAAGACTGGTCGGTGAGCAGGCACGCCACAGAGAACGTTATGGCGGAGCCCTGATGCGCGGACAAAGCGCACTTACGCGCGAACGAAAGCTCGCGCATGCGTGCTCCGTTCTTCACAGCCGAGCGAGCGGCCTGCTGCCGCAGGCGGCCGCCTGCGGCAGCAGTTTCACACGGATCACGTTTCTTTAGCGTCCAAGCGAGATCGTGACTGCGAAAGAGGAAATAACGAAGAAAATAAGAAAGGAAATTCACGGTCTCCACCTTACCGTTGCCCTGCCAGTGGCCAGGACGGCCGCTGCGCATTATGTGGCTGCTCCAGTATCCCTATTTCGGTGGCCACCACAGAGACCCCCGGCGTCTGCATATATAGAAGCGACACAAAACGCCCCTTTTCTTGATGCGCTGCGAATGAGCCTGCCTGCCTGGTCAATGTAGGCCGAGAGAGCCGAGTCTCCCACGTTGAAGCCCGTAACCATGCTGACAAAGAGCTGTCCGGGATGCCCCGACCGCAGGGTGCTGCAGCGTGCCGACGAAGAGTAGGGGTTACACACCGACGAGGAAGCAAGCTGTAGCAAGTGCACCCGATTCCTGTAAAGCCATTCTCCGTTTTTTTTTTTTTTTTTTTTTTTTTTTTTTTTTTTTTTGAGGCCCGCATCGTTAACAGCGTGAATAAAAGGGGGGAGGGGGCTTTCAGGTTGACAGGCGTGAATTCACCTTGAACCCTCAGGTATCAAAAACAGATCGGCTGGCTCTGCGTAACCACGCACCGTCTCTCCATCCTTTTATTTTCATGCCTTCAAGTCCTGAAGAGCGTGCGTGTCTTCGCCCCCCCTCTGTCTCGGCACAAGTGGCGGCTCTGGAAGCCACTTTAGCCTTCGAAAAGCTGTTGGGCATCACCCCCTTTGTTCGCGCTCTTTTTATTTTCCACTTCTACTCTTGCATGCTCGCTTTCTTCCTGAACGGTGTCTGTCTCTAAGGGTCTCCACCACGTATGGCCCTTGCAAGGAAAGGTTCCTCGGCTGCCGTGTTGCCCTTCGCGAAGTTGTCCGATTCTATTTACCGGTCATCCCCCTCCCCTTCCCCATTCGTCTCCAGGCGCTAGTCTAAGCTGCTGCCGTTCTGACTTCCACTGGCGTCTGGTGGACGGGGAAGCTACATTTGAAGAAGAGCGTCAAATGATCCCTTTAGAGATGCCCGAAAGGGTCGCCTCGAGCGCTGGCCTTTTGCACGTATACGTTGGTCCATTCTTTTCGTTCCGATCGCTGGCAAACTCCCGTCTCCTCACCGTTCTCCTTATCTCGAATTACATTTTGCATCGCCTGTCTCTTCTCCACGGCGTCGCTATTTAACGTTCGCGCCGTGCCCCTCCCTCCACGCGTTGAATATAGAGGCACACGGTGCATACGCTTCCTGTTACCGTTTAGCCATGCTTGTCTCGGCTCTGCCACGCGGGTTTTCGATGGTAGGCCCTTTGGTTCTTATTTCATTCGCATATGTAGAGGATCGGCCTTGCTTGTCGAAAGAGTGTGAACGCCGCGATGCACGGTAACTTATAACCTAGATTTACAACCGGCAATTTTGTTTCAGCGCTCCTTAACCGGAGGCGGGCGAAGCGACAGTTTCGAGAGCACAGTTTTGCTGTGGCCGTTCTCACGCGCGTTGACGCGTGTAGAAACCCGTTCTTTTTCTGTGATAAAAATGGAGGCCTTTTCCTCCAGTTTTCCTCCCTTCGAACATACCCATACTCACGTTTCACAACATGCTCCCTAACAAGCGTTGGCGTGCTATTCACTATCTGCGTCTCGGAAAGCTGTGTTACTGCTTATCATTTGAGGAAAACATGTTCACGCATTTCAGATGGAATAGGATGGATACTATATCCATATAGTTACTGTTTAGGAGGAAGAACGGTTCTTAATTGAATGGAAGGAAACATTCTTTGAGTCGAATACCTAGCATGCTGTTCCTGGAGACAAGGCTAAAATTAAAGCATCGCAGATATTTCACAAAATCCGCCTGCACAACGCAGGCGAACACACGACACAGAGGTAACTGTTTGCTCTGGTTGACGAAATCGCATCATCAGGTAAAAACGCTGTTAAGAACATCGCGAATCTGCAGCTTAACTGC